>NC_132819.1:15151666-15483333 GCF_048594095.1 Paramormyrops kingsleyae
CTTAATTCTCAGGAAAATTCATGCCATTCCCCTGTTCCTTTCCCAGGCGTACAACCTGAACATGTTCGGTAGTAAGTACCAGTGGATCATCCCTGGATGGTACCAAGGAAACTGGTGGGAACAAGCTAATTCCACCAACTGCACGACCAAGAAGCTGCTGACCGCCATGGAGGGCTACATCAGTGTGGACTTCGAGCCCCTCAGTGCTAAGCAAATTCAGGGGATCTCTGGAAGGGTAGGCCATTTTTTGAGTTCATTAGCCACACTCTATCAAATCCTGCTGCCTCTTTGAATGACTTCCTGTGCCCCCCCCCCCTTGTGTTTAGACCCCAGAAGAGTATGAGAGGGAGTACAACATTCGACGGCTGCAGAAGGGAGTGGAGTCCAGCAAATTCCACGGATTTGCTTACGACGGCATTTGGGTCATAGCGAAGACCTTGACTCGCGTCATGGAGAGACTGAGAGAGAAGGAGCAAAGGAACATTTACCAGAACTTTACGATCGATGACAAGGAAGTGGGCAGGATGGTGCTGGATGTCATGAACGAGACCAACTTCTTTGGTGTAACGGTGAGTACGCTGGCTCAACAGTAATATTGTAAAAAATATTGCAATATTATACATTCTCTGCAGTTTTTTTTGGAAAAGATGCAGTATCAGCAATAAATGAATTTCAAAGGGTCTTTATTGTATCCTATGAGTGACAGGTTGGGTGCAGGGAGCCTCAGTGTGGTTTTGGTCTCTTTGGTCTCTTTGTCTTGGTGATGTCTTGTACCGTTTATAGAGAGAATGCAATTGCACCTAATTATTATTATGTACCCTGTATTGTAGTGCCTGGAAAATATACTTGAGTAGAACTGTAAAAAAAATCAAGTGTCCATTTGGTTAATGGGGCTAATTTTTCCATCCCAATGGCAGACTAAACAGTCTTCAAACTTACCCCTATGAAGAGCCTTGTAACGTTTTTTTTTCTTTGACCTGATTCACAAACCCTGATTAAGAATCATCTTCTACAGACTAACTTGTCTTCTAACGGCAGCAAAGATCGCAAGGGACAGGTTAAATGTCGCTATGCTGCTGATTCATATTAAATAGTCAAAAATAGTCAAGACCTTTTCATAATGCCACTTAAAGAGGAATTTATGGACTTGGATGACACTGGAAAATGTTAGAGGCTGGTTACACAACGCGAAAAGGAACACCTCTGTTTATGAGGCGTGAAGCCTTGGCCTTTTCCTCCAGGAAGTGGAAAGATGTTACGAAACAGCTTCGGCGTCTGCGATGCGAATATCACGGTAGCACGTGACTTGCTGCTCATTTTGAATGCAAATTGGGGCCTTATTGCAGCCGCCAGAGCCTGGCCTGAGGATAAGCCGCTGGCTTGGGATGCTGATTGAGACCTTCTCGGTGTCCTTGTAACGAAGTAGATGGGCGACCTTCAGCTGCCTCAGGCCCCCCCCGCTGTCACACCTAGGGGCAGCCTGAGCTGCTGTGAGGCAACCTGTTAGTCATCGAGCTGCCATGCCTGACCTTTCAAACCATGGTGTCCCCCTCCCTGGTGCTGACGTGTGGGGTTGGCCTTGCCAGCTAGCTCTGGGCCTGGGGCGAGAGGGGCCTGGAGGTGCCCAACAGATCCGCCTTTCTCTTGACTTCTGCCAGTAGGGGCAGAGCCAGTTTGACCGCAGGGCAGACCACTGAACTTCAGCGAGCTTCTACCATCACGCCCAAAGGGCCGAAAAGACATCTGTGATCAGGACCGGCGTTTGGAGGGAGGGTGATCAAGAGGACCGTACTCCTCATTAGGGTGTTCGGAGAGGTGCATGTTCTCCTCTCTCATTTGCTGACTGGAGTGCCTTGCTGCATACTTCGTCCGGCGATGAAGAAAGCCAGATTTTCTGTTTCAGGATCAGAGAGTCGTTTGGTGAGCGTTTGGGAGCTCGTTGCGGGATAAAAAATGTGGGTAAGGGTTTAAATAACTGAGTGAGTGGGAGGCCCTGATATGGAGGAGCTCTGAGGCACGGCGCCTGTTCGGAAATGAAATATTTCACCGACGGAAACCTCTGCCGAAAAAGGATTTACTCACACTGCCAGGCCAAGGAATGGTGGGCCGTAAATATTGAAATAAATATTATGCCCTGAGTACATTTTAAAATATTTTAGAGGCCTATGGTGGGAGAGCCATCAGCTGTTTTAACAGGGAATAAGAGAAACATCGCCTGCACGTATCTTCTACTTTAATAAATGTGCTCTGTCACACACACACATACTGTTTGCACCTGTTTTTTCCATGTAAGTATGAAATCTTTAAATGTATAGTCAAAGCCGAGTATATATTGCAGGTGGGATGAAACACAAGATGGTTTGGTGGGGAGGTTTAATTTCTTGGGGAAAGGCCTTCCTTCTCAGACTGAAAGCCGTGTCACATCCCCATGACGTGGTGTCTTCCTTCGTGGTTGGGGGGGGGGTTCATTTAGAAAGGCTGCCCCCCCCGGGTGCGACACCAATGTCCTAATCCCCCCTGGAAGTGGCCCAATTTGGCCACACATCACCGCCCCCAGCTATTGGCTTGTGTTTCATGTTGCTCTAACCCATCCCGTCTGGTTGCGGTCCCTCCCGTGGGACCCGGGGCTTCTGGCCGCCGATTTCTACTGAACAGCAGAGTAAGAAACTGAGACAATCCCCGCTGGACGGGCGAGGGGGGTGTGATTAGTCGCACGGCAGAACCCGATGCGGTCGCCAAGGCAACAGTTCCCTTGGTGGGGCCAGGGGAAGATAGCGTAGCCCCAGAGCAAGGGGGACTCTCAGGGGCGATGGCATCTCGGTTCCCCAGAGGTGCAGCGTAGTACGTGAACACTCATATCTGTCCCTGTCTACTTTACAGTGCAGCAGCTGAGTGGCCGTGCTGTAAACCCACCACCAGCCAGAGCTGTGAGTGAGCCAAATGATTCACCAATGGCGGCGGAGGCACGGGTCACATGACCAAGCAGCCGTGACGATGTACAATGTAATTGACCACATATTAGACACGGAAAACAAAAGAACAAAGAAACGTTACACAACGAGGATCGCTGCGCAGGAAGGAGCGGGGCGGGATTTTCAGACGAGATCCATTTGTGGATGTAAAGGAGAAACTTGTGAACGCTTAGCCTCGTCTTTGCTTCCTGCTTGGTTTAGGATGAGGCGCAGAAGCTGTGACCTAGTTTTGGTTAACGGGGGTATAGTGAGCTAGGGTGTAGTCTGCCTCCGCTCGTCATCACGCCACCTGCTCCGTCCTGCGTGGTGAAACGTGACACAGGGACCGACGTTAGGGTTTGCCTCCAAATCCATCAAAGTCTGTTCTGATTCGGGGAGGCAGCTTTTGCATTTATCTTTAATCTGTGCTGGAGAACTAGGAATATGAGTGTTAGCTATAGTTAAATTGTTCTAAAGGTGGTGTGGTGACTCGGTGGGTAGTGTTGTGGTCTCACACCTCCGAGGTCGAGCCCCGCCCCTGCTCTGTGTGTGTGTGTGTGTGTGTGTGCTGTTTGTATGTTCTGCTTGTGTCATGTGCGTTTCCTATTGGTTTTCCAGTTTAGTTCTACAATTCTAAGACATGCAGTTCAGCTAATCTTCATCTCTAACCTGCCGATAGAGTGTGAGTGTTTGCGTGCCCAGTGAAAGGCTGCCATCCAGACCAGGATGCCCACTACCCTGTGCCCTGTGCTGGCAGAGTTCAGCTTCTGGTGCTCCTGTGGCCCCTTCCTGGATTAGCATTTGGAAATTTGGATGGATGGATGGATGAATGTTTGCTGAAGCTATTCAGCCAAATAAGGCCTGAATTACACAGCAATATACATTACATATTTATATGAATTTAACACAGCTCATGTCAGTCACCCATTTATGTCATTTATGAGTAACGCAACTCGGTATTAGAGCTGTGAGACTTCATTGTGCAGACTGGCCACCGTACCGCAGTCTATGTACTGTGACCGGCATGCCTAATCGCATAGCCGGGGGTGGGGGGGGGCGCTCTACAGGGATCACTGAGAGGCTGATTCCCACCATGTGGACGTGAACCCCTGCCCTCTGTCCTCCTCGTCCTGCTACGCCACCTGCTGCTCGCAGTGCTTGTATTGCCTGGGGTTCGGCGCAGAAGGGAGCACATTTCCACCCCCCCCCCTCCACACGGCAGCCCCCGGGGCTGTCCTTGGACGCCAGGAGAGGGCCACCTGTGCTGTGAATTTGTTACATAATGGCTCCTCTTCCGGGCTGCCTACATTCCATGGGTATGGCTCGCGGCGCAGCTAGCAGCCGGCCACCAGGGGGCGCACCTGAGTCCATGGGGGCTGAGGGATTGAGAGGTGATGACAGGGTACCCAAGGCTGCTATAGGGTGCTCATAGTCTGGGGGGGGGGGGGGGTTATCTTGAAAACCAGCCGTTTCTGGCCTGAGACACTGCACAGTTCGGCCCTTCCTGAAGCTAACAGAGGCTAACCTGCTACCACCTTCCAGTTGATACTTACAAATGTAAAGATTTGATTTAATTATTTAGTTTATTATTATTTTTTTAAGGTGTGAACATGTACCTTCAGATGGATTTGGTGTCCGGTGCGTGGTGCTTCCCTGCTTTGTGTCCTATGTTGTCCTTTATAATAATTAAATCTCATCAAGTTTAATTTCATTTTATATATTTTTCACCTTTCTCCTTTAATTTTATGCAGGAAGCACATTTGCTGCTGAGGAAAGCTAAACGGAGAAGGTCATCTATCCATCATAGCGTGTTAAGCATTTTTTCAGAATTGACACAATCAATGTGTCTCACAGACAGTCGTCTTTGAAATGATAAACTGATCAAATCACACACCTCCGGCTTCATAATGTCTGCATTTAGATAGCGCTCCGCTTTGCTACATGGCTGAGCCTCTTTACATGTCAAAAAATGCTGAGAAAAATATATAGTGAAATTATTAATAATCTTTGTCCACTTCTTATCCCTGCAGTGACATATAATAGTTGCCTTTACAAGGATCATTGAATTTCTCACACGTTTGTCTACAATGGGCCACGCTGCTAAAAAGGGCTCTGTCTATCTTGATCAGGCCTCATCTTCTTCGCTTGAGGACACTGGAAGCTGGATTCAGAATCGCAGGATTAGTGTTTATTTCTGATTCAGAGTTCCCAGCGTAATGTTGCCTTCTTCCCTCGTTGTGCTCTCATTGGTCCAGGGCCAAGTCATGTTCCGGAACGGAGAGCGGATGGGAACGATCAAGTTCACGCAGTTCCAAGGTGAGCGCATTTAAGTGATCTTAAAACAAGTGCTGGCCCACCTGAATCTGCCAGGGTATCCATGTCCCTCTGACGGGCCTGTCTGTGCCCCTTGCCCAGCTGTGTCCCACAGAGTTGGCCCAATGCTTGTGAAAATGCTCTGTAAACCAGTTACCTTCACCTGCATTCCACCTTCAGAAGCTTTTCAGCGATGGAACAGGTCCAGCTGGAGACTGGGAACAGAGCAATACTGTGTTTCATGCATCTCGTAGTTTACTTTAATAATGTGTAGAGATTAAGCAGAAATGTGAAGCAGAGTGTATCTGAGTGTGTGTGTGAGTGTCTGGAAAAGGGATGTAACCCCTTTTGCCGTATATAATTTTGTGAGGTGCCAACCCCAGCCAGGTGACAGTATTGCATAAAGCGTCACCTGGCAACATGGACAGAAATATCGTATCAGTCGGTGGAGATTCGGAAATGCTGTGATTCTGGTGAGGGAGGATGCGGGCCGGGCTTCACAGCGACGGACTCGCCGGCTGACGTGCGACCACATCGATCAGGCCGACGGCGAGTCGCTCTGAGCACCACGCGTGACGTCCAGGTGACAGGAAGGGGGTCCCGCGGCATGACGTGCGCTAGACATGCTCCTTAGGCTTTCATCAGAGCCAGGCGGGGGTGGGGGGGATGTGCCGTCTGTCACTGGCGTCCATCAGCTTTCAGATATTTGACAATAAGTAACGCAAGCCTGGACTGAGATGTGACTGCATGCATCTGAGGTGCAGAATAGAGTGATGGTTTCGTGCTACACCTATCATGGCTTTATTTTCCTGTTCTCTGGGGTTTTATGGCTTTTTTCCCGCAAAAGATCTCGATATTGTAAGCATTAACACTGTTACGCCTGTAAATGTTGCTGTTCTTTGTTGAGGCTTTCTCTTTGTTAAGAGCTTTTGGGCCAACCATGTTGGAGAGAAGGCTGTATTAAAATGAACAAATAACCTGAGGCACTTGGGGTATTTCTTAGAATTGTTGACCAGTATAATGATCTAGCTTCGAGAGTAAGTGGCCGTGTGACCTTGGTGGTTCCAGAACCTGGTTAAGAAGGACCATCGAGTGACAGAAAGGTTGTAATTCAGCCCGACGCATCAGCAGTAAGACGCGACTGTGATGCACGCGATTACCAGCAGCGCTGATGATGTCATTTCCCCTTTGCTCCTGTGCCGGCTGTCTGGACCCTAACTCTCTGCATTTAAGCTCTTAAGAACACGGTACTTGTTCATAAATAGTTAACAAACAGTGGAACAGAGTAAATTTATTACACTCTCTCCCCCATCACTGTCATGCCATGTTTTTGAGTGTTGGATGTACAGAGGGATCTTTAGAAGCTCAGAGAGTTGGATCTGAAGAATGCACTGGATGCCAATAATGATGCCCCACTACACGCCAAGACATCAGGAAAGGTCACCAGAGTTTAGATTAAGCGCCATGTTTTCCTGTACCTGAAAGTCAGTAGATCAGGGGTCTCCAACTCCTGGTATTTACCTGGGAACAGGTGTGGCTCATCAGAAGCCAGGGAGAATAGAAATCCTACTGGACAGTAGCTCTCCTGGACCAGAGTTGGAGACCCCTGGAGTAGATGTTAGGTGAGGTGCGATGTGAGATTGCCATGGACCTCGGCACACAACGGGAAGGTATGACGAGGGAAGGTGTCACATCCACGACTAGCTGAATCTGTGTTCCGCACTCTGTGACCTCATTTAAAACCATTACGTGTGTCACGAGATGCACTGAATCACTGGGATGTGGAGTGCAGGCTTTAATCAGCACTGGTTACAGCGATTTATGCAGACAGGACAGGACAGGACAGATGTCTCCCGGCAGAAGCGTGCCAGCAGTCCAGCTTGGGGGGCTCTTTGCACGGGATCACGTCAGAACCCCCTGAATGCCAGGTTGTGGATGTTTTCCGCTTTTCCTCAGCCAGCTTGTGACACATGGAGGCAGGTGGGCTGCTGGTGTTTAGCGCCAGTGTGCCAGCATGCCAACGTGCCACCTCCAGCAGTGGCGTGTGGGGTCCGCACGCTGCGCCACGCAGTGCGTTTGGCACCGCTTCAGTCCTGCCTTGAAATTGGCTGGCTACTCCCACGGGACATTTCCCATAACAGGGGGAAAATTAATAGCCTTGGCTGCAGCCCCACCCCCAAGATTCGATAATCAATATAACCTTAGGTTAGATCTTCCCAATCAAACATCGCCTGTTGCTCAGCTTGCTCAGCATCTCGCTCCCGGGTACATATCGGATTTTCGGGAGTTCCTGTAATTCTGCCCGAACAATTAATGAATCAGGAGATGAGTCTTGGCGAGGAGCTTAACACGCTCTCGGATGACACGGGCAACTCGGCCCCGCCCCCTCCGATACAGCCAGGGCCGCAATGAGCGCCTGGATATCTTTAAACAGAAAGGCAGCCGTCAGGAGGGGGCAGGGACAGGCATTAAATGTGTGGATTATTATGGCACCTTGAAGCGAGGTATATTTATTTATGTGTAAGCGGCCAGCGAGGTCGGCATGCGTGTAGGACGGCCCCCGCCTCGGATCTGCACCCGCCTGCGGTCATCTGCTGGCAGAAACCTGGCTTCAGCTTGCGGGATGCTGTGCAGGACCTTGTAATCAGCCGCTCCTCAGTAGAGCGTCGCCGTACGGTGCCTTCAGAAGCTGGCTGATACCCCTGCAGCAGCTATAAAAAAAAGGCAGCTGTTGTGTGGCACTCTTATCAGAGATGTTCTACGCTTGTGCTCACACAGAGGGCCAGGAGGTGAAGGTGGGGGAGTATAACGCCATCGAGGACGTGCTGGACCTCATCAACAACACCATCAGGTTTCAAGGTAGGGGGGCCCAGCCGTGGCTGGCTGCAGGGGTGGGGACTCTACAGCTGCCAGGGCCAATCGGATGTGTGACATTCAGCTCTCTCTTCTCCGTTCCCGTTTTAACTGCCCAAGGACTTTTCAACCCATGATTGCACATCTAGACATCTTATGTGATTCTATTTCTACGGTCTAGCAGAGCTCTGACTTGCATATAGAACACACACACATATTTGTGGCATGCATAAAGGCTAATTAGCATCTCTAAATTGCCCATACTGCGTGTGTGTGCCCTCCGATGGACTGGTACCCCATCCAGGGACAGGTTCCAGGACTCCTATGACCCCGACTGGAATATGTGGGTAGACAGTGGCTGGATGTATGGAAACCAGACATCCTCCACTGCTAAAACCATCAATAAGATAAATCAATAGAAATCAATTCACTTAACAAAATATACAAAATTAAGAGTTTAAAATCATGATAAAAACACACAGATAGGAGCCAGTTATGTGTTGCACTCGTTTTGCATGGAAATCCATTCACTTGGTTTCATCACATATTAACATAACCGAAAATATTTCAAAACTAAATTTAGCCCTTTGCATTGCAGATATTAAATATAAATCTGCACAGGCGTACAGAAAGTTTAGGAATTAGGATCAAAGCTAAGTCATCCAGGGGGCAACATCACCGCATTCTGACGATAGCTGGAGCTAAATATACCCACACACGTCAATGTGCAAACGCAGCCTTAACGAAGGCTACCATACCGCGGAAAAGCCCGGACTCAGCAGCCGGGGCGGTGGAGCCTTGGAGAAAGAGGTCACGTTACGCCCCGACCCATGGTCGCAGCCTACCAGGGACTCACCTGCGTGTCCCCATATAGACACACTTTACGTGTCCCCATACACACGCATACACATGACGTGATTGCCCATTGGTCTCCGCAGGGGTGGAGCCTCCCAAAGACCGGACGTTCGTCCGTCTCCAGCGGCGACACATCAACGTGCCGCTGTATAGCATCCTGTCCACCATCACCATCTTGGGCATGCTCATGGCCGGCGCCTTCCTCTTTTTCAACATCAAGAACCGTAACCACAGGTAAAGGGACACGCTTGGTCCGGGCATGCTAGCGTGACACGCTAACTGGGGATGTAGCCCGGTAGGGTGCCCCGGTCAGCTGGAAGAGGGCCTCTCACCAGGGCTCCAATGGACAGGGCATGTGTGGCTCTGCGGGTTAGAACAATAAGCCCATGATTGGTAGGTCACTGGTTCAAATTCCAGCGTTGGCTGATTTAGCCATCGGGCCCTTGAGTGAGGCCCTTAACCCTATTTGCTCCAGGGACTGTCTGACCCTGTTGCCTGATCTGTACTTGTACATCACTTTGGACAAAAATCATCTGTAATAAATAAATAACTGCAATGTAATATATTTGCCTGGGGCTGTTTACTATATCTCTCCGAACGAGGCTATTTTTTTTGCCTCACTGCGCCTGTCCTTCGACGAAGGTATAAAGTCACGCGTCGTGTCCATTTCTCAGCCTCCAGAACCCCCCGAATCAAGCCTGATTCACACCCTGACTCAGTTCCCAGCCTTCCGCGACGCACATGCCTGTGTTTATCGTTGCTCGTTTGTGTTTCCTCTGGCTGTGGAATGTGGATCACACTCCTGCAAGCCCCCATTAGCCCCAAACGTGAGCCCCGGCCCCCCGTGTACTCGGGCCCAGCCCGAAAGGCGTGGTCTGTGTTCCAGGGCATCTCATACCAGACTAGAGTACTGGTACAGCTAATGCGGAGCTACCCACCACTATAATGCAGACGCTGATCCATTACAGACACAGTACTGGGACACCCTGTCTAGCTGGGGGGTATGGAGATCTGGCCCCATTGCTATAAATGTCCCCCTGAGGCTGCCCCCGCTGTGGAAATAATAACAAAAAAAACTGGTCTCTCAGAGCTCGCCTCCAGAATATCGGAATTATCATACGGCCCAGTCCGTTGGCGAGGCTATTCACGGGATCCCAGCAGAGTGGTAGAATCGGGTCAGTCCGGCGCTCCACCTCTTAATCATAACGCCGCCAAGGTTCATTATGTTCGCGGGGATTTCAGATCAATGGCGTCGCCCATAAGCCCGCCGTGTCGCTGTCGCCCCTCCTCCAGGCTAATCAAGATGTCCAGCCCGTATATGAACAACCTGATTATCCTCGGAGGAATGCTGTCCTACGCCTCGATATTCCTCTTCGGCCTTGACGGCTCCTTCGTCTCGGACAAAGAATTCGAAACCCTCTGCACGGTGAGTCCTTGCGATGAGGATGAACAAGCCAATGGGAAGACTGGCTCTTCACACTTCACTGTGTCAATTAAGGTTTTAAATCGCATTTCATACATATTCGCCTGTATTGTATATCTTAAACAATTATCCAGGTAACACATTCATCCATTATCTTTAGGCGGCGGTGCGCAAACACAGGCGTTAAAGCGACGAGAAGCTTATCTAGCTGACTACTTGGGCCAAATACACCGGCGAACACTTTCCGATAAAACATTTTAATGTGACAGGCCTTTTAATTAAGGGGCATTGATTATCATTAATTGGCCCAAGGATGGTGCAGATTACAAGGAATTCAAATGAAATCAACTATCCTGCAGCAGCATAAAGGTTACTCCTGTTTGGGCATGCCGTTTCCATGGTGATGCGGCCCATCACAACACAGCGTGGCATTTTTTGACAGTGAGCTGCCAGGATTCACCCGAGAAACCGTTAGCAGACAGGGGTCTGGGGCTACAGATGGGTCTCACGCTTTGTGAATCTATGAATCTGCTCAAAAAAACTGGGGGTGGGGGGGAGGGATCTCGCTGTCTCTATGAGCATGAGGAGTCTGACTCTGTAAAGGTGTAAAGGAGTCCGCAGTCTGGGAAGCACTGAGCCAAGTCTGGACCTATGCACATGTTAATTCGGGCTGTAGCCCTGGGCCCCGAGTCGTAGGGGCCCGAATTTTTTGGTTGTTACAGCACGTTTCATGTTGTAGGGAGGACCCCAAAACTTTAACCTTGGGCCCCACATCCCCCAAATTTGGCCCTGCTGTAATCCATTACCATAAGATCGTAGATTAAGGTTGGTAGGTCCTCACACATCGAGGAGATGTCTTTGCTGTTACTTCTATAGTCTCCCACTGCCATGAGGACACCTGACACCTGAAAGCAGTACTAAGTGGCTGTCACTCGCCCTGGAGTGAGACATGACATCTTTTGGGCTACAGGTTTCCCTGAAAGGTGCCTCGCTTCATGGTGTACGTGTCATCTGTGTGGAAGGATGCGAACCCCAGTGGTTTATCCTTTTTATTGTCTGGGAGGACGTCGCGGTATGCGAGAGCTCAGGCTTTTCTCTAGCGTCATGACACAGGCGAACAGCAGGAGGCGCACTTTAGCATTCCGGACACACCTGATGCTGTCTGTCCCCAGCGAGCTCACAAGTCCGTCTAAGAAAAGTAAATGTTAGCTGCCTCGCTCATTGGTCGGGGCCAAAACTCCTCCCTGCTCACACTGCACCAATGATAGATAGCGGTCTATGTTATTATAGCGGTCTATGTTGTTATAAGTGAACTCAAGACATGCTGGCAGCGTAATGTACAGATGGGTTTGGAACGTCAGAATAACTCTAAGAGCATTTATTAAAGCACTTTATTTTGAGACAAACAGGACACATACCCTATGTCCGGCAGTGACGACGTCTCTGTTGCGGTGCAGGTCCGCACCTGGATTCTCATAGTGGGGTACACCACAGCGTTTGGAGCCATGTTTGCGAAGACATGGAGAGTGCACGCCATCTTTAAGAATGTGAAGATGAAGAAGAAGGTAAGGCCGGCTCAGTCCACCTTTCAGTCTCCTTGCTGCGGGTCACAGCTTCTCCGTAATGCTGGACACATCCTGCACCGTCTATCCATCTGCTTGAAAAAACATTCGGGGCACATATTCAGTTAGTCTTTTGATTAAAATGCCACGGTTACTGCCTTCCGTGAACCCGGCATACCATCGGGGCCTTGTGGCAGGAAACTAGCTTGTCCTCGCTATGATGGTGACATTAGCTGTGATGGTGACATTAGCTATGATGGTGACATTAGCGTGCAATTTCTGCTCATTTCAGACTCGCCTCTTTCTAGGAAATAAAGCATTATGAAACTGCCCTGTAATTGGCAGCAATATTCATTCGCTTTTGATACCAGTGGCTGTTGTCTCGGCGGACGAGGGGCTCTCAGCGGCGTGGTGCTTTTTTATCCGGCTTTTATGAACATTTCGGTACAGATGATGCCTCCGCGTTGCCAATTTTGCATGTCTTCCCAGTATGGAAACCAACGGGAGATAAAGCGCAGTGAGTGAATCATCTGACCACCGACAGGCCCACTTTCCTCAGGGTGCTGAGAGGTCTCCTCCCCTCCATCAGCCTATGGGATTATGTGAGAACATAACCAATGAGAGAGACACATACTGTACTGAGAGGTCCCCTCCAGTCTATGGGATTATGTGAGAATATAACCAATGAGAGAGACACATACTGAGAGGTCCCCTCCATCAACCTATGGGATTATGTGAGAATATAACCAATGAGAGAGACACATACTGAGAGGTCCCCTCCAGTCTATGGGATTATGTGAGAATATAACCAATGAGAGAGACACATACTGAGAGGTCCCCTCCAGTCTATGGGATTATGTGAGAATATAACCAATGAGAGAGACACATACTGAGAGGTCCCCTCCAGTCTATGGGATTATGTGAGAATATAACCAATGAGAGAGACACATACTGAGAGGTCCCCTCCAGTCTATGGGATTATGTGAGAATATAACCAATGAGAGAGACACATACTGAGAGGTCCCCTCCAGTCTATGGGATTATGTGAGAATATAACCAATGAGAGTGACACATACTGAGAGGTCTCCTCCAGTCTATGGGATATGTGAGAATATAACCAATGTGCAGGATACATACCGAAAGGTTCCCTCCCCTCCGCCACGCTATGGGATTATGTGAGAATATAACCAATGAGCAGGATAGATACTGTGAGGTCCCCTCACCTCTCTCAGCCTATGGGAATATGTGAGAATATATCCAATCAGCAATACGGATACTGAGAGGTCTCCTCCCCTCTATCATCCTATGGGATTATGTGAGAACATTTGCTATTGAGCAAGACAGTTATTGAGAGGTCCCCTCTCCTCCGTCAGGCTATGGGAATATACCGGAATATAACCAATGAATAGGACAGATGCTGAGAGGCTCCCTTCCCTCCAGCCACCTATGGGAATATGTCAAAATATAACCAATGAGGGAGACTGATGCTGAGAGGTCCCCTCCCCTCATTCAGCCTATGGAAACGTAAGAATTTAACCAATGAGTGAGCCAGTTGCTGAGAAGTCCTGTGAAGGATGTGGCGCTGCTTTACAGCAGGGCTGCTTCCATTTTCACTATTAAGCTCCACACAATTAAGAGGGAGCAAAGCAAAGGTGTGAAACCATCTCCCTGGAGGATCATTCTCAACATGCAAGTGCTCAGGGACACAACTTTAAGCACGTCGTACAAGCGTGACGGCAGCCATGCTGTAGACTGCAATCGTAAGAGGTCTGTAACTGTGACTGCTTGTCAATCGCATTCATGAAGCCAGTTACTGTATCTGAGGGACTTAAGGGATGCAGGTATAGTACGTGTATATGAGGCTGCAGTTTGTGGCCATGCTTGCCAGGAGACCAAATATGAAATGCACGCTTGGTTAATGAACAAACACGCTTTCCTGAGATACGAGTAGAAGTGCTGCTTTTATCTTTGGATATGTGGAGCAGAGCTCGCTCGCAGTGCTATTCCTCCCCTGTGATTTTATTATTATTTTTCTTGAACCTGACTATTTTTAGATCTGGCGGCTCAGACATTTTGTGGGATGAGATGGACTGTGTGGGCATGGTCAGCGAGAGCAGCTGATTGATAATAAAACGGCAGGGTCACGGCCTTGGGGAACGGCATGTCACCATCTCTGCTCCAGCCCGAGAGAGCCCACTCCCTTTATATACAAAATCCAGCCTGAGAGTGGATTTTATGGAGTCGGACGAGCCATCGCATTATTCATGCTTTTATCTATGTCTCGGTATTGAAGAGCCGAGCAGGACAGATGCGCCGACTCGTCTCTCAGTTTAACAGAGTTTAGACAGAAAAAAGTCACATGACAGAATAGATTCTTCCTTATTTTATGTTGCCTGACAACCTGAGCTTCAAAAAGACTCCACAAAGGCTCTGTTTACGCGTAGGGCTTCCGGTACGTATCACAGGGCTCATTTAAATTCAAGCTCTGCCACCGTGAGGCATCAACCAGCAGTTAAATATCTGGATCCGTTTGGAAATAATACGCATAGTTCAGCAAAGTCTCGGGTTACACTTGCCTTTGAGTTTAGGAAGGAGATTAATCAGTACAAATTCATCTCACATAATATCCAGTTAATGGTTTGTCACATTCATTTTATTTTCAATTTTGATTGGTCTACCAGGTACCAATATGAAAAAAATCTGTGACTTTGTTTTGTCATTTAAATAGATTTACATGCAGCTAGATTGTTTTAATAGAATATAAAATTAGCTAGTGGGTAATCCTACGCCTAGTCTGATAGCTGCAGCGACTGTCTGCATCCAGGCATCTCTGGAGTCAACAAGACAACCCGAAGGTCGATGGAGCAGGCAGAGAGACCATTAATCAGAATGCACTCTGTGGTCCTCACCAGTAAAGCAAAGTGCTTCACTCCACTGTGAGAAGCGATGGAAAATGCATCTCGGAGTATCCCCGTTATCGACTGTTCTCACCAAAGTCGCTCTGCAGAAACACTCCAGTACCCAAGTCTTTGCCGCTGTTGCTGCCACATGATTTTGCTATCAAGTTACTCTCTCTGTCAGACGAAATTAAATTATTTAAGCGGCATCTAGCCAAAGCTTGTGTGAGCGCCTAATGCGAGGAGACGCCGGCTGGTTTGGAATTGAAATTGTGCTGTAGGCCCCATCACTGCCGGGATAAGCCCTGCCCCGGATGTCGGGGCTCCGTGTCTTACGGGAAAATTGGTGTTGTGTCACACCAATGTCTCTCTGACACATTTAACACTGTCGCGCGTCAGTCTCCACGTACAAGCTGATGTTTTGATTAATATGGAGCCTCAAGATCATATATGCATTTCCATCTGTATATTATATGTTGATAGACAGATTATTCTGAAGCATATTGGGGTTGTACGTTTTATTCAATTACCTCACTGGCTTCAGTCACTAGAATCCCAATATGACAATAGCAAGGAAGATACTCTGTAGATACTCTGTAGCTTGAAGAGAGATTGCACCACTTTTGGCTCAATAAGCTAAAGGCTACCTAACTAAGAAGTAAGACTGGGCCACTATTGGGTCAATCGACCAAAGGCTAAAGTAGAAGTGAAATTGAGCCACCTGTGGGTCAGTCGGCCAAAAGCTAACTAAGACTTCCAGCCATTACGGGTTTTACTCTGTGGTTCTTCCATCCAGTTCCATTAATGAGCTTAATTAAATGATTTTTTTTTTCGAATGGGGTGTGAGTGACTTGTGCTGAGGGTGGGACAGAAATGGCTGGAGCTCTTGCAGGAGAGCTTAGGACCTTCAAGGCTAGTGCCATGTGTTCAAGCTCTTCACTGCAAGGCTGAAGAGCATTCCAGTTTGTTGACATTGTGAGAAAGTCAAACAGGCAGCTGACATGGAAACATCCAACTAGGAAATAGGGTTTACAAGACATATATAAGCAACTAAAATTAATAACAAAAATCAAGACTTGTATTGGTGCCCGAGTACCTGCAGAGGGGTTTAAGGATTGTAATCTCATTGCCAAGGTTGTTCTGAAGCTAGCAGCCTAAATCAATTTAAAAACAATTCATATTTTATTAATTTATTGGGAGTGAATTAATAGATTTAAACCTTACATTTAAACCTTTAACTCATACTGTCTTGTCGGTTATGAAAATGTCGTTTCTTAAATTTGTTAGCCAAATGCCAGGAGCAGTGCCAATAGAGTTATGTTCTTTCATTCTCCACAGAGTCACACGCCCTCAGTGTGTCAAGGGACAGCCTCAGACCCCACTGGGGAAAAATCAGTGCAAGAAAACCAGCATAGACACCCAACCACTAAACAAAACATCTCCAATACCACTAGCAAATACTCCCACTGACATGATTCAGTCTCCGATGGATGGTTAGGAACACACAATGAGTCCCTTGGGCTAAGCAGTGTTGGGAAGATTGCCCCCCTGTCACTACTACAAGAAATGACAGAAACAAATCAGGAAGACCAAGGCTTATTGAGTATGAATATTGCATAGGATGGAAATGGTTAAAGACAACAGAGACACAAACAGAGCCGCGCTAGATGTGGTTGGGTCCTCAAAGTGATCACAGACAGCCCTTTTGTGAAGGTCAGTTGAGATGTCGATTCCTCTGTCAAAGGTCACTCCAGGGTTCCAACAGGCACCTTTTGGGGTCATAGTTTTGGTCTGAAACAGAGGGTCCACTGAACCAGCAGGCAGGACTCCCTGTTCCTCTGCTGCTCTCCATACTCCTGTGATTTGGCACAGATTCCCTCAGTCGATGGGATGCCTGGCAGGGGCCTGATCCCGGGGGTCGGGGGTGCGGGTATGGTTATTGACGGTTCACTGCAAGTCAGGGGCCGGTCAGCGTGAGGGGGGTTCGTTCCACATGCACCATGGTACACAGGTACACTTCCCTGGTGCAGCACAGTACTGGGCAAGCAGAGAGCGTGTCAGTCAGAATGCCGGTCACCGCTTTCTGGGCTCAGAGGAGCATGAAGCAGAAGATTGTCTTCAGTGCCACACACACACACACACACACACTCACTCACTCACTAGACTAGCATCTAATTTTTTACCCCGAAGGAAAAGACTTGTACTCATACATCACATGCCTCAGCTCTTTCTATAATGAATTATTACAGTAATAATACCTCTTATTTAATAAGTAACTCTTATTTATATCGGTCCTATGAAAAATTTTAAATAAACATTTCGACATGGATCACAAATAGCATACCAGCTGCACTCTTTCATAGACAAATTATTATAATTGTTTCAAAACACTTATACTTGAAATGGATAATATTTATGAGGCAATGTTACAGGGTTGCACTGTGCAATTAATTTTCTTTGATATGTAGTGTTGAATTCATATTATGGGACATTATATTTTGTAACAAATGATTTCCTATTTGCGGAGTAAGCGCTTTAAAGTGAACATAGTATCACTGTGTGTTCCTCCCTGCCAGCAAATTAATCTCACAGCGCTGCTGTTTTCCTGTTACGTTCTGTGACTCCATTGTCAGGAGGAGCGCTGAGTTCATTAAAGAGACGGCCACTTATGAAAATTTTTCTGATCAATTAATTTGCTATGTGGTGCTTTGAATAAAACAAATTTTAAAAAACCACTACAGATGTGATTCCCCCACTGATGAGCCCAATGTGGCCAAAAGCTTATCCCACTTGTCATTGGTTACTCTATCGGTGATTGACAGCATGCATTAATCCCACCCACTCTGGGTTTCGGAACTTAATTTCGCTCTTTGCGGGAATTGACTAGGTTGCCTTTGCACGAAGTTGAAATCTGTTTATGCACAGCGAGTGCTGCTTCATCGTGTCTCGAGCTTGTTAATCCGGCAAGCGGGGGGGGCCTGCTCGGACCGGAACGCAGGCTGTGTGAGAGAGCACATCCTGAGCTTTCACAGTCTGTCACCTCCTATTGGACCCCCTGCTAACACTCAGTTTTAACACCCAGAGAGTTTAATTCTTCTGCAGCTGGATTGCCGATTTCCAGCCATAAAATTTGCAGATGCCACCTGGAATCAGTCGTTCCTAATTAAACATTTGTTAATGATTTGCTTTTTCAGCACGATTTTTAGGATGTGTTCTTAGTGTACTCTCAGCATCATAAATTTTTTTTTTCTAGTTAATGACAGCATTAATGTGACGTGTGCCAGGCCCCTCTGCCCTTCACTCCTCTTGCTGTCTGTCAGTCCCCTTGATCAGTCCCCTCCGTATCCTATCTAAATCCTACGGAGCTCTCAACTTTCCATGCTGTCTGACCTTTGTTTTGATTTCTTTTTTTTACCTGTATCAAACATTAATAAAATTTTAAAAAGATATTATAACAGATCAGGCATTCGTCTGGGTCAGGGTGCGGAGCTAACCGCGCCAACATCTCTGTATCAGGCACAGGAGACATCTTCCTCCTCCCACCCCTCTCCTCTCCATCCAGATCATCAAGGACCAGAAGCTGCTGATTATTGTGGGCGGGATGCTGCTCATCGATCTCTGCATCCTAATCTGCTGGCAGATTGTGGACCCCCTGAAGAGGACGGTCGAGGAATACAGCCTGGAGGTGCGTCTGTCATTTTCCACAGCGGTCACACGGCACCGGGAAACGGCTCGTGCTACAGGGCCACTCATCTTTGCTTTTCTAATTTTGGTTTAAATTCATTCTTATATCATCCACTCTCACGTTTTAGTATTAAGACCTTGGTTCCTTGACCCACAGCCCTAGAAAACCCCCAAGGGATGCTTATTGGGAACTGTGTGAGGGCTATGGAATGCCAGGAATGCAGACTGCTATTATTATTACTATTATTATTCGTTTTATCATTTCTTCCATAACTAAGCCACATGGACTTGGCACTAGTAATTTTTGACTTTGATCTCAGTAGGCCTCAGGAACGGCGTACGGAGAACGTGGTGAATCACGGTGAACGTGGCCTTCCCCGCCGTGGTGGATTTATTTTTAATTTCGCACGGAGCTCTCTGTGTCTCAGTCGGTACCGGGTCCCAATCTGTGTCGCTGTGTGCTGCGTGGAGGCCTTTGTCAGACCTCTCCGGAGTCCGTTGGCACGGCCGCGTCTCCGCTGGGCTCGGGATGGTGTACGGTCCAGCTCACGCTCGTCCATTCATCACGAACCGCGAGCACCTTCTATTTCTGTGCCGGACGGCTGGCGGAGGGGAGGGGAGGGGGGGGGCTGTGTGCCGGGCCCATCTCCCTGTGTCCTGTTTGGAGCGGAGCGTGGCCCTGTGCCAGGAGAGGCAAGGGCTGGGCTTGGCATTGAGCATCGGAAAGAAACTCTGCCCCCCCCCCCGCCACCCACTCTATGGGGGAAGTATCCAGAAGAACCGAGTTGGAATAGCAATAGCAGATGGATCAGTACTAAGAAGTGGGACAGCACAGATTTAATGGGACTGAATGTTTTTTTGTTCTATTACTTTTTAATTGAATATACAGACATATTTTGTGCAACTTGGAGCCCTTATGTGGGTTGGCATCATCATGTTCTTTCGTCTATAATCTCCCTTAGGGAACACCATACCAATCAAACGCCACAACGGCAAGCCCGTAATGAGAACAGGAGGGTACAGACCGATGTGGGCCCTGTCTTAAAGACGCAGACGCCGGATCCGCAATTGCTCCGCCGGTGATTTGCTGCTGATCCCATGTGACAGGCAGGGTGGGGGTGCATGTTAACAAGAGCTCAGCGCCCCTCTCCCCCACCCCCTGCCCGTCAGTGCCCCACGGGCTCTGTCTGCGCTCCGTGACAGTCACTCAAATTGCCACTAACTAGCTGGGTGAGGTGACATGGCAGGTGGGGGGGGGGTAATGACGAAAACGCTTGGCTGGAATAATAGGGGAGACCTGGAGAGGTATATGTGTGACACGCTTGGGGATTCCTCCAGGTGCGGCGGTTTGCCGACTTTGCAGGTGCCGTAACGCGGGCGCCAAAGCCCAGCCGCTGCTCCCAGTGTGTGTTTTCACTGAAGCCCCGATAAACGGTGGCTCTCCTGGGGCACAGCTCTGCAGGACAGGCGGAGAGTGACTCTGTTTCTGCGTGTCCCCCGCACGGCCCTGGGGACGGGGGACACGCAGAGACACTCACCGGGTCACGGCGAGCCAGAGGCTCCGGCAGACAGGGATCACGCCTGCACCTTCGCAGCCCCATTTCAGCGGCAAGTCTGATAGCGTTCCTCAAAATGTCATTATTTTACGATGCCCATTATTCATGCGATGCAAATTATTAAGTAACCGGCACGGCGACATGAATATGCATGATGTGTTATTATGAGTTATTTAGAGAATCCGTCTCGCACACCGCTCCTGGAATCCATCCATCTTCTGTGCAGTTGTTTGTTTACGCAGACCCGAGGTTTAATTAATTATTTACATCTTTTTAAATTGATTTGTTGTACACACATATACACACACACACACACAAACACATACATACATACATATACATATATACACACACATTCATTTATTTCTAAATACCTGTGTCAGTTAATCATACATCGCTGTATCAACTGTGCAAGAAGAGGACTGGAGGCTACAGCCTCCAAGAGCTCAGGATTCTGACGGAGGATCTTCTGATTTAACTCGAAGGTGATCTTGATAGTGACATTCAGGTCCAGCGTCTTCAGTCCCTCTGGCTTCCTGGTTTTCAAAGTTTTTTTGACAGGGCCCCCCTAGGGCTGATATATTTGTTCTGATCCCCCCCCCCCCCACACACACACACACATACCCTAAAAAACCTCTACATTTATTAAATTTATTACATTTTAATTTGTTACTGTGATATTTATAATGTGTTCAAAATATTTTTAATGCTTCTAAAGGATGCAGTTTCAAAATATGTCTGCCCCCCCTTCTCAAACCCCTCCACAGTTCCATGTTTTTCCCCCTCACTTGTGCCCCCCCTGCAATTCCTTTGCACTCCACCAGGGGGCATGCCCCACAGTTTGCATACCTTACTTCAGGGTATAGCGAGAGCTGAAGGGGACCCGTGAGTTGGGAGTTGCCATGGTTTTAATGGCCCCTGGTAATGGGGTCTTTGATGGTGCTGAACATTAGAGCAGTGTTTCATGTCTTCCTGGTTTGGGTAAGAGTTGGGAGCAAAGTGGGCAGATCTTTCCAAACGTTGATTTTCCTAAGACCAGAATTACAGGATGCCCTTGAAATATCACTGGCTCCACCCCGATCAACACCTTAAAGAGATAGCTGTCATTATATTTGGGCATTCATTCTGTGGTCATGTAAATTACCTGCATTTTACATTACATCCTTTTTCATCATATATCATCTTACACCGTGTACCACAGGGTGTTTGCCAACCTGCAGCCACATCCATGATATGCAGTGATTAACTGTGACTGTAGGGGCAGCATCGCATTTACAATCTGTCTGCAAGGCGGCAGGTCGCTATAGCTTCATATCAGTAATTCGCGTGTATGGATTATTGTGCACATGGCATTTTCCCCACAATGCCACTAAAGTTTGCTGGCAGGCTGTTGTCTGGGGAGGCTTTTCTCCAGAAAAGATACAGCGACAATGTTTAAAAATAAGGAGGCTGGGTCAAGTTGAGTTAGACCCTGGTTGCTAAAGAACAGCTAAAAGCAGCTGTAACTCCCTCACCCCTCCCCAGACAGCCAGGGACGCTTTATATAGAGGGGTTTTCGGTGTGGGGGGGTTTCCTTCTTGGGCCCCACAGTCTGCAGATGGAACGGCTGGACCCTCCCTCAGGGGGCACAGACAGAGATGAGCAGAGATTGATGCAGAAGGGTACAGGCTATTAACTCCTGGCACCCTCCCCCCCCCCCAACTCCTGAACTTCCTCCAGCTGCCGGAGTCTGAACAGCAGCCAGACGCTGGTGCTACGATGGGGGAGGCACAGTCTGATCCAGCCACCTCCAGCTGCTACGCTGGCCCGCACTGCATTCCCTGCTCCGCCACGCCACCTGTCCTTCACCGCGCCCATCTGCTCTCCATCCGCAGAGGGTCAAACCGCACCCCCCCCCCCCCGCCCCCAGGACACCTTCAACCTGAGGATTCACTACGTGCAGATTAAACATTTACCTATTAATTATAGACTGCGGGTTTGGTTCCTGGGGTCATGTGACCTCCCCAAATGCCTGATTAAGTTTATGCTTCCACTAATGTAGGCCTCGTCTCTGCAGAGAGCATTCACATGTAAGTGTGCGCATATGTGACTGCAGGAAATACCAGCTCAAACAGTCAGTCCTGTGTGGTGAACCCCCCCCCCAACCCCCAAATGCCTGGGTTGGGATGACTGGCATGGGTAGAGCAGGCAAAAAAACGAAATGCCCCACAGCAAGGCTGTTCCCTCCGGGCCTCTCACAGCTCTGCCCACTGGCTCCTGCAGCTCTTGTTTGCGTGCTACTGGAGAGCCCGGGCAAGACCCCCCCCCACTATGCCAAGTGCCAACGTGACAAATAAGGCAGGGAGTTTCCACTTCACCCGCCCTCCCCCCATGGGGAGGCCAACACTCGGGTATGGGAGTGCAAGCTGTGGAAAGCACGCCATGGTCACAGCTCTGACGCCACACGGACGGCTTCCCAGTGCTTACCAGCCAACCTCCCACCTACAAAGAATGCCCCTCTGCAAAAACCGGTTCACATCTTTTGTATTGTGTTAGTATATAGCTAGGTACAGTCATGCTTCAAATGTGTTCCTGAAGGCCTCACGTTAGCTAGAATTGTATACTGAAATACACATATCCAAAGGGAAAAATAGGGTTAGGGGAATGCAACTCAGAACTTCTATCCCGAGGGAGTCAGGAGACAGGACTCCATTGCTGAGATGGCGGGGCCGAGTTGTGGCCGTAAGGTTGTTGGCTCCAGTTGCAGCAGCAATCCTCAAACCCGGTGGTGTACACCAGCAGTAAAGATGATAGAAGGAGTCCTTCAGGGCTTGGTTAACTTGTAGGAGCAAGCGGTCAGGTACTGGCAGGTCAAGCGGGATGCAGCTTAGGCGGCACCTGAGGGAAAATCTCGGATGTAGGAGGAGTTTGGTGAGGCTGTGGAGAAGTACTTTCAGCCGGCCTCGAAAAGGTTCTGGCAAACCATCAGGCAGCTCAGGAGGGAGAAGCAGGATTTTACCAATGCTATTTGCAGCAAGGATGGAGAACTGTTGACCTCAACTGGGGATATAGTCGGGCAGTGGAAGGAATATTTTGAGGATCTAAATCCCACTGAAACACCTGCCTCGGAAGAAGTAGAGCTGGAAGACTTGGAGGAGGACTTGCCCACCTCTGGGGCTGAGGTCACTGAAATAGTCAAACAACTACTCAGTGGTAGGGCTTCAGGGGGTGGATGAGGTTTGCCCTTGAGTTCTTGAAAGCTCTTGATGTTGTTAGGCTGTCTTAGCTGACACGCCCCTTCAACATTGCGTGGACGTCAGGGACAGTGCCTTTGGATCGGCAGACTGGGGTGTTGGTCCCAATCTAAGGCAGATCACACTCCTCATCCTCCATAGGTACCCTTGGTATGCTGGGGTACTGGAGAGGAGGGTCCACCCGTTGGTCAAACTTTGGATCCAGGAGGAACAATGTGGATTCAGTCCTGGTCATGGAACACCGGATCATCTCTTTACTTTCACAAGGAAACTAGAGGGTTCATGTTCAAGTTTGTTCAACCAGTCCAGTGTTTTGTGAACTTGGAAAAGGCATATGATCAGGTTCCTTGGGGGGTCCTGTGGGGGTTGCTTCAGGAGAATGGAGTATGGGGTCTGTTGTTGCAGGCCATCAGATCCCTGTACAAACAGAGCAAGAGTTTGGTTTGCATTGCCAGCAGTAAATCAGACTCATTCCTGGTGGGTGTTGACTGCCCTTTGTCACCAATTCTGTTCACAACTTTTATGGACAGAATTTCTGGGTCTAGCCAGCTGAGTGCGAGGCGGCCAGGATGAGGATCAGCACCTCCAAGTCTGAGGCCAAAGTTCTCGACTGGAAAAGGGTGGATTGCCTGGTCCTGGTGGGGGATGAGCCACTGCCTCAACTAGAAGAGTTCATGTATCTCGGAGTCTTCTTCATGAGAGAGGGAAAAAGGGAGTGGGAGATCGACAGACGGATTGGTACAGCGTTGGCAGTAATGCGGACAATGTGCTATTCTGTTTTGGTGAAGAGGGAGCTGAGCCAGAAGGCAAAGCTCTCAATTTACTGGTCGATCTATGTTCCTACCCTCAACTATGGTCATGAGCTCTGGGTAGTGACCAAAAGAATGAGATTGCGGATACAAGTGGTGGAAATGAGGTTCTGCTGCAGGGTGGCTGGGCTCAGCCTTCGGAATAGGGTGAGGAGCTCGGACATTCAGGAAGGACTCAAAGTAGAGCCGCTGCTCCTCCGCATTGAAAGGTGCCAGTAAAGGTGGTTCGGACATCTACCTAGGATGCCTCCTGGACGGCTCCCTGGGGAGGTGTTTCAGGCATGTCCGTCTGGGAGGAGGCCCCGGGGCAGACCCAGGACACGCTGGAGAGGTTATGTCTTTTGGCTGGCCTGGGAACACCTTGGTATTCCCCTGGAGGAGCCGGAGGAGGTGGCTGGTGAGAGGGATGTCTGGGCATCCCTGCTTAGACTGCTATCCCCGTGACCTGACCCAGGATAAGTGGTGGAATATGGATGGATGGTTGGATGGATAAGAAAACTCCAAAACTCAGTAACTTACACCAAACACAATTAATTAAATAATAAAAACAGTGATACCAGGGGCCAATAATGTAAATATATGCATTTTTAATAAGAAATAATACATTAATAAATTAAATTTTAAATATCTCCTATGGGTCTTATGAGTCTTATGAGATGAGAATTGCATAGTAACCACTTTGCTAAGACCATATCACGTTCTAGACTTCGTAGTGATTTTCTTTCCAACTGAAAATCATGCAAATACAAATGCGATTCCGCGTCGTATTGAACTTGGGTACTAATAAATCAATCACGTTACAACAGATTCGCAGTGTGATATCACGTGATGTGGCAGGACTGACTGTATATGTCATTATTGTTGTGACTCCTCCTGTACACTACAGGGAAGCCCCACTTAGCTTCAGTACTTTATGGAGGAGTCATGTCCTGGATTTGACTCTTTTTAAGCAACCAGTGGACCTAAAATTGTGCTTCTTCGCTACAGTGTTTTTTCTCCAGTGTTTGTGTCTCCTGTTCTGCTCCAGCCTCTTTAGCAGTTTAACTTTGATTTTCGCTGCTGCGCCCCATGACCGCTCTCCTGATTCTGTCCTGTGCCCGCTTGACCTTGATATCCTGCCACTCCATGCAGTGATTTTGGGTCCAGCTCCCCAGCCCTTCAGGCAGTGACAGGCTGTGACAGAGTGTTTTAGGCTCTTTCTGTAACAGAAGGAAAACTCAATCTCTATGGAAAGGGGTACTGCAGCTTTGGGTGCATCTTATGGTCACGGTTATGGCTTTGAAAATGCATTTTTTGCCTGATATAGGCTCTAGATCTCCCCACAAGCATGTCCCTGATAAGCAATTTCAAGATGGATGAATGGATGATCTTATACTGTATGTATAATAGGGTGAATATACAGCTCTGCAAAAAAAAATGAGACCACAGCAACATTTTTAGTTTAATTTATCTCTCAGTTTATGGGAATGCATTTATGTAAAATATACATTTTTTGCAAACTCTACCCTGCCTCTTACCTGCTTCTCGATGATGAAGTGCTTCTTTCTTGCTTTATGGGTCTTTATGGGATTCTAGGAGTCCTCACAGTCCAAACTGTCCTAGCAATGCATTTCACACCACTCAAATTAAACCAAGATTTAACAATGTAGATTCTTAATACAGGGTGTTTTCCAATACATTTTCCCAGAGCTGTATATTTCTGGAATTCTAGAATCAGAATTCACTTTATAGGGCAGGTACAACTGCTTGCACTAGGAATTTGTTTTGGCAGAATTGGCGCACAGATAACATAAATTAAGAAAAATAGGAAAAAGACATTAAGGTAAATAAATAAAATAAATAGAAACGATAAAAAAATAGAATAAAATAGTGCAAACAGAGCAAAATTTTATAATATACTATCAATAAATATAAACTTAAACGGAAAGGAGAGATGAAATGGATGTGACATCCTTCAAGAATGATCTTTTTATTCTTTTTAAAAGCTTCTTGCAGACTTGACCATCCATCTCGTAACCACTTAGCTCAGGGTACAGGCGGGGGTACACACTCGATGGGAAACCAGTCAGACTTGACCAATCAGAAGGTAGTTACTGTGAGACCCTGACAGCAGTCAGTCACCTATTCATACACGGATATATGCTGCTTTGGGTCTGACTGCTTGAGCCTCAGCGTGCTGCTTCGCTCTGGCAATAATTCAGTGAAGAACATCCACACTCATAATTTATTTCAGCTGCACTAAAGATTGCAGTCTGCGTCTCGCTGTCAGCCCTCCTGCTCCAAACATCATGAGGAACATACATTTTTGCCCGTTGGGAACAACAGCGGAGGGCAGTTAATAGAAATGAATTCACCCTCACAGCAGTTTGCCGAACCCTCTGGGCAAATTGAATTATACATCTTTACGTTCATCGGCAGATTGATTGATGGTATCGATCGAGGAACGCAGTTGTCCTCGTCGAACATGTGCTGCGAGGTGGTTTACAATATCTGTAAAACCTGTCTTTCCTACAGATCAGGCTGCCTGGCAGTTTATATTCAATTCCCACGTCCAGACATTTGAGCCTTTTCTGAGACACTGCAGGGGACCGACCCGGTGACATCACCATCCTTCAGCACGTGCACCAATCGGCACATGGGTCTGTTCTGAAGGCAGCCCGGGCCATCCAATGGGAGAGGTGCGTGTACAGGAAGTGAGCTGTATAAACAGGGTTGCCTTTGGTATCTGTCCCCTTCAGTATTGTAGATGAAGTCACGGGCCGGTAACAAGAAAATTACTGGCTCATGGTTCAGTAGTTGCTCTGTTGTCACCCCTGTGAATAGAACTTAACTGCTCTTGCTGTATAAATACATAAGAATTACAGCTGTCAGCCAAGGAACTTTAACACACATCCTGTACAGGGGAATTACTGTTAGCACACCGGCAAGAGCCTTTCTGTGATACTGAATGCTCAAATGAAAAAAATGTACGTTCTCAGTGAAAGGCCTTCCCCACTGAGAACGCCATTCTTCTGGCTGTTCAGAAGGGTCCCTGGGGTGCAGTCTGAGCACTAGTGTAGGCACTGAGGGCTGGAGCAGAGCAAAACCCAGGGGCATTTCTGGTTGGCCACCAGGGCACTAGGCCAACAGAGCAAGAGTTGGGGGAGAAAGTGGGGCCACGGGCAGGGCAGTGATTCAGTGCTACGGTGCTGAGAGTTTGGGCTGGTAACAGAGTGAGGTGTAAGGTCACTGCTGTTATACCATTAAACACGATTCATCTGCTATGGGTTCTTAAAAATTCTTACTAAACATATGGTCAGTGTGATCATCATCTGGGTGCAGGGAAGTTCAGCCGGAAGCTGATGCGTCTGAAGCTGTTGGTGTCAGCGGCCGTGCTTGTGAGCGTTAAGGTGCTAATTCCGAAGCTTCGTGACCATGCTGGTGCCATAAGCTTCACTCCACGGCTTTTTCTGCGCGTATTATTGGCAGTGAAACCTAAGCTACCCCTACTCGCCTGCAGGACAGGTAATCTAGGCAATGTTGTGAGCAATTTGGTTAATTCACCCCTGTATAGTAATGGAGATGTGTGTTTGGAGTTGGTTCTGATTAGGGGGGCTTGCAGTGGCAAGGGTGGGGGGAGGTGGCGGGGGGGGGCCGGAGCTGCGGCCACACCTACCGAAGGTCGTACCTTCACAGAAGCCTGCCTCCTTGCTTCTCCGCTCCCTAATGAAGGGCACGCCATCAGGCCACTGATTAGCATTCCGGAGCGGGTGCTTGATACACCCCCGTTCCGAGCTGCGGCCGAACGGAGCCTGCGAGGAACTTTGCAGTGTGGTGTTGCCATGACAACAGCCATAGTTCTGACACCAATAAAAGCCGCAAAAGGCACCACTGACGTCTGGAATGCGGATGGAGGAGTCGTTTTGGGGCTGCGAGTCCCGGCCCCCGAAAAGCGCACCGTACCGCGCTCGGACTTCTCTATAACGTTTATTCTGTTAGCGCTGTCGGTCGCCATTGCCCAGTGAGCATCGCCACGGGCGGGTGGAGCCCACAGTAGTGCTGCCAGGCTCTCTGGCGCGAAGAGAGCGAGTCGCCCGTCTTTGATGTGTAAATGCACCTTAAGAAGGACGTTTAATATTTCAAGTAATTGGTCTGAACATGAAAGCTTTCGCTTGCTTCTGCTGGGGACTGCAGATAAGGGGCCGCGGGCTCTCAGCAGGCTGTCGCTTCCCCTCCCAGCTCCCATGATTCCCATGGGAGGCGAGAAGATGTGGCGAAGCTTAGAGAAAGGGTCGGGAGAGCGGGATCCGTCTGGCACTCGGATTCGGTGAAGATCTCTCCTTCTCTGCCCCTCGTTATGCAAGGTTACCGCCCTCCGCTGTTTGTAAGCAAGAAATGGCAAGATTGACAGCCATTGCAGGATGCGCCTGACGGGGGGGGGGGGGGAGGTGTCTCCGCAGCTGTCGTCACACACAGCCTGACAAGTAGGGGGATAAACGACAAGCCTGACAACCCCCGCCTGCACAGCGGAACAGCACAAGGAGGTTTCGGCACATGTGGAGCTGCTTGTCCGATGTCCCTTTTTGGATCTTGCGGCATTTTTATCGGATGGGTACGGGAGGGGGTTGAGACAGAGCTGATTCCGCACGTCCATCATGTCTGGCCCCTCTCTGAAGGGACAGCGCCGCCCCGGTGGCTCATTAATGCCGGCACACCTCACCTGACAGGTGGTAATGGCACAAAGACTCAGCTCTTACTTTGTCCTGCAAAAGGATGATTTCAAGGACACCATCATGTGGCACAGGAAACATGAAGATGGGGCATCAACAACCGCCGACCCCGGCTGTTGTTTTTCGTCGTAGTTATCGTCAACGACCTTTATTTTCAGACTAAAACGAGTCAATAACTAAATAAAAATCAGAGATCCAATCAGAACTAAGGTAGTTTGCATAAGGCAGGGGTATTCAACTAAAATTTAAAGAGGTCCAGTTAGAGAAAATTTCTTGAAGCGAAGTGTTACGTTCGGTGTGCGGGCGAACGGGGAAGTAGGCGTGAGAGCCGCGAATACTGTAACACGGGGTTTTATTCAGGGCAGACAGGCGACGAACATCAAACATTACAATGACTGACCTGGGAAACAGAGGAAGACGCGGACTAATATACACCAGGCTAGCCAGAAATAACAGGACACAGGTGATCACAATCGGGAATTAACACGAGGTAACGAGGGGGGCGGTGATCGGACGAGCTGGGCGTAACACATAGGTCCAGAAGATCGTAATGTCTAACTATTTAGTGTAACATATATTTAAGTAGCCTATTAGTTGTATCAGCATTGCATGTAATCAATACCTGACTGTCAAATCAAATTAATTCAGTACAATTCAAAAACTTTTCTGTCACGTGACATAGAACTGAACATATATGTATGACTGCCGATATGTACAATGTCTTCTCATATACTAAATAAAAGTAGGACTGCATTTCAAAATAAGAGAAAGTAAATAATATGTGAAGACTGTGCATTATAAAGTACTTAACTTAAACCGTAAAACCCTAAAACAGCCGTGTTTATGTCATATATTTTAGTGTTCATGCATTTAAGTAGGCCTATTGATTTCTATAATCCCACACCGGTAATAAAATTAAAGTCTCGTTTTAATATAAATACATATACGAACTTATCACTTTAATCGCTATCAGAGTAGGATATGGGTGGTCTTATTATTTCGAAAAGATATAAAACGTGACGTGTGTTTCTCATATTCGTTTTATGTTTGTCGGCGAAACAACGCAAATGGAATGAAAAGCCATTACAGGTGAAAACAGTGCATTTTACTTTTCATTTAAAATAAAACGCGGTGCTGCCAACTTCGGTCTGCTAATTTTAGTCGACTAAATCAAATGTAGTTTTAGTCGACTGTGATCTTATGATATTTAGTCAACTAAAACTAGACTAAAACTAAAATAATTTACATGACTAAATTGTGACTGAAACTAAATTACATTTTAGTCAAAAAACTATGACTAAAACTGAATAAAAATATACTGTCAAAATGAACACTGATGTAATGAGGATTGAAGAAAGAAGCTCAAATTATATTAGTTAATCCAGCATCCAGTTTATTGCAGAAACAGACATTCAATGTAAACACTGACCCATGCAGCACTGGTGAGTGTTTTATCGTCAGTGTTTTACCATTGTTACAGTCTTTCTGTATTGATAAACACTAAACCCCATTCATGGAACAAAACTGTCCAATGCCAAAACTAATTTATCAAATCAGTCACTCATTTTGCGAAACTTTAAACAGTGCTTACCGATTTAGACACAATTTGCAGATCTGAGTCACCCTTTTTGCAAATCTCTAAACCAGGGCTCTACAAATCTGGCCCTCGATTCCAAATCCTGGCCTTGTTTTCAGTTCTCCCAGGTAGTAAGTTTAATAACGAATGATTCTGATTGGCTACAGACGCTTTACACCTCACAGGTGAAGGAAGGCTGGAAAATCAGCAGGGCTCGGACCTTGAGAAGCGTGATTTGAATAGTCCTGCTGTAAACACATTCTCATTTATCAAAACACATTTTGCACCGTGGTGAACTTTGAAGCAAAATGGAAAACAAAGACCTCTAAATTAAACACAGCCAGCACACAGTAGTCGTCATTTAAACACAATGACTCAAAACGGTTCTCACGTCTCTAAACATGAGCAGTAGCCAAAATGCCAAAGAGTGACTCGAACATAGAATACGTGCCGTATGAGATTGCCATAGGTAAGTTGAATCTCGATGTCGAGGATTCTTCCCGCATCGCCCAGCATGGGAGAGCATTTCCTGTGATGTAGATTAAGTTCTCTGTCCTGACCCAGCCCTGAGACATCATGATGATTCAATTCAATTCAGTTTTATTTGTGTAGTGCATTTTCACAACATTGTCTCAAAGCACTTTGCATTAGCACTTTACATTGTATTTACGTTGGGAGGAATCAGACTCAAAGGGGGAGCCCATCCTGCAGGGGCCGGCAGAATGAATATTCTTCCTTAACTCTGGCTTGGCAGTTGTATAGCATTTCATTGTAACAGACATTTCATTTGCATTTCTTACTTTGCCCTTTGCAATACATTTTCGGTGTACTGAATACTCCAAACATTACATATTGCTTTAAATATAACTGAATACATTGTTTGCATGAGATGCAAAAAAACATATCCACAGTAAACATGTTTCCTTACATGCCAGTAACAGTTTTGACTGGTAGTGTTTGGGATTTTTTTTTGTAGTGTGTAATGACTTCTCTGTTGTGTTTATCTATTGGCTGGCTTTTGCATTTACTGTTTTGAGAAAAGAATAGAAGGTTTCAGGAAATGTGCTTTACCAATTCGGGAAAACTGTAATGGCTTTGAGTATGGACTTCACAAGTAAATATCAGTCTCCGAAAGACACACCCCCCCCCCCCCACCATGTATCACTTTCCTGGTACAAAACAAGAGATGCTGTGCCCCCCTTCTGCACAGCGACTGTAGAAATCCCCATGTGGATAAGATAATGATGGACTGTCTCGGCACAGATTGTTCCAAAAAAAGTGGGGGGGTGGGTGTGACGTCTGTAGCCACCCACCAAGTCGTTTCATTGACTGTAGACACAGAGACTGCTGTGGCTTCCATAAAGAGGCTTCATTCACTTGTAGACTTTTTTCATCAAAGTAGGAGGAGCCGATCACGTGAGAAGCAGCTAGCTAAATTTAGCCTGATATCTTACCCGATTGCATCCGTAGATTCTCCAGACCTGAGACAACTGTCCTACAATGCTTTGAGGCACTGTGGTTAAAAATAAACCCATCTAAGTTGGGTTATTTTCAGTGGAGAACTTCACTTCTCATGTCACCGGGCCCCGTCTGGGAGACCACATTCAGGTCAGAGCAAATGTCATCCTGGGGAAAACAGGAGAGGGCGCCCGCATATTGACCCGGACATGGACACAGAGCACTTAGCGTCTCTGTGGAACATCCAGGCTGAAATGAAGAGGCTCGACACCTTTCCACCGCAAAAGGGTTTTATGTCCCTTGTGTCTGTCAATCGTGTGAAACACCTTCACACCTCCTTGGGGATGGGCAATGCATGGCAACCAGCTTTCTAATTGAAGAATATTGGCTGTCTGTTGATGTCAGTCACAGAACCTGGTTTGAGGGTCTTCATAGCTGTTCACAGAGCCTCAGCATCAAGCTGGTTCCCCTTCCAAGGTAATTTCCTGATTTCTGTGCATGAACACTGCACCCATTTGCGGTCCTCGCCATGCTAGCCGCCACTCAAACCGTGTTCTGATTCGGACACGCAGGACAGACGTCTCGGTTGCTAGGCAACCGCAGAGTGGACGGAATAAAGTTACAATTTACCGATTAGAGGATTTCCAAATGAAACGTGGTGTCAGGAGGGTTTCTGATTACCAGAGAGACGTCAGATTGAAGGTGCACAGGCATACGGGCTGAGAGACCCGGAGAGAGGCCGTCTGTTTGGGGTCGTTTTCACCCCCGCGTGTGCATAGGAGCCCCTGCGAGATATGGTGTGAGGGTAACCCTCTAGCTGCAATTTAATCAAAGGTCAGGAGCATCCATTATAGCGGGTAGCGTATCCCTGCGTGAATCTGTCCTCCTAATTACTGAAATGAACCGACTCGCTCCGGCCTCTCCATCTGTGTGATTCTTGGTCAATTGTCACGGCGCAGCTGGAAGCTAACTCTGGCTGGCCAAGCGTTCTTCGGCGGTGAGCTGTCTGCTGTCTAGCCAGAATCCCTGCAGCACCACACCGGCCAGGAGAGGAACCCAACTCAAAGGTGCTGAGCAGGTTCTGCTAAGAGGTGCCAGATGAACTGTAACAGGTTCTGATCAATCAAGACCGTCCTCCTCCTTCATTCACACAGGGTTTCTGGTTCCTCAATGGCAGTAAGATGTTACCGCTTTGGTAAGACTGATTACTTCAATTAATAGAGAAGATCACTGCACATTGTCAACAGAGCTGCTTGACGTTCTAGATTAGGACTTAGAGTTGGCACGTTTTACCTAAGAGACGCAAAACCCAGGTTTTGCTGGTACCTCTAAGGTGACATTCGAGGAGCCTGTTATTCTTAAGGACTCATTTTCAAATAGCCTGTCACTGGGCCCGCAACAAGCACCAAATCATTTTAAAAAAAGGATGTGCGATGTGATTTGTCAGCTTAAATTTGTATAGCTTCCTGCAGCTAAGGAATTTCTGGAACACTTCATCTTCTGACCGGTGCTGACAGAAAAGGACTTAGCGGGCGTCGTCAACTCGAGCGTCCCCATCTTCCCTCTTAAAGAATGGCAACTTTCAGTGAGGTCTCACCTTCAGACCAGATATGGCGTGCAGATCTATGGCGTGCCGCTAGTTAAGCTGCATGCTGGCTCCGTGGGTCTGCTGTCACCTTGCTCTTCCAGGGTTGGGGTTCCAAGGCCACCTTTGCTGTGTGGAGTCTGCATGCTCTCCCATTTCCTGTTGGGCTTCCCTTGGGCTTTCGCCCGCGCTCCTATAGCATATGGTTAGATGATTCAGTGCCTTTAAATTGGCCATAGTCTGTGTGCAAGTGCCCTGAGAGATGCTGGTGTCCCATACAGGATCTCCCTTGCCCTGTGCTTCCTGGGATAGATTCCAGGCTCACCCTGACCCTGTAGGAAGAAAACTGCTAGACCTGTATATAAGTGATAAGAATGTAAATAACCTTTGACTGGTACCTAGTTGCCTCAATCAGACCTCATTAAAAACTCTGGTGTTCTCCTCTGTCATCCTTAGAAAGTCCTTGGATTAATGCAGTTCTCACTGTGCCCAAATGGATGTCACGATGCCGCTCTGCGTCGGTGGAGGGGGAGCGATTACCCAGAAGCCATAGCTGAAGAGGCATGGCCTCACACTTATAATGAAGCTCATGACAGCCTTGTGGATCGGGGTCAATGCCGCCAGTGTGCCAGGGGGCCTAGCTGCGGCACCGCTGTATGGAACCGAGAGGTGTCCACCTTGCCGGTCTACCTGGATCCTGTCGGCGCCCCCGACGTGTGGCACACAGCGTCTGCCGGCTCAGTGACAAACGACCGGGGTGCTGAAAGCACGCAGATGTCGTCTCCAGGGAAGGAGGTCGGCGGACAGGAAACCAATATATCGCCTTTTTGCCGGCTGGCTGTGCCGCCTGTGGGGTGGGGAAGACAAGATGGACAGGGGTCGGGAGTGGCGGGGGGGGGGTTTGCAGTGTCAGGGCTGGTTAGCATCACGGCTCCGCGGAAGGTGTTAATCATGCCTTATGTGCGCAGGCTATGCGTAGGGGCTGAGCTGCCTGATTAGGCCTTTTCAGGGTGTGGTGGGGCCCTGACACAGCGCCAGCCTACCTGCTGCACGCGGGAACCCAGGCAAGGCCACCCTGAGAGACGCGGGAGGCGACAAGACCACGGCTCACTCCCCTCGCTCGATGAACCTTCTGGCTTCTCATTAAAGAGTCAATCGGAACTGCTGGAGCTGTCAATCGGCGGAGGGGACCATTCCCACACCAGCACCCCCGTGTCGTAAATACAGGACCTGCTTTTACATGCTGTTAACTGTGTGCTAGCACTGCGCTCGTCCCAGCCAGTATCGCTCATCCCAGCCGGTATCGCTCGTCCCAGCCGGTATCCCTCGTCCCAGCCGGTATCGCTCGTCCCAGCCGGTATCCCTCGTCCCAGCCGGTATCGCTCGTCCCAGCCGGTATCCCTCGTCCCAGCCGGTATCGCTCGTCCCAGCCGGTATCCCTCGTCCCAGCCGGTATCGCTCGTCCCAGCTGGTATCGCTCATCCCAGCCGGTATCGCTCGTCCCAGCCGGTATCGCTCATCCCCCCTCGGTTTGTTACCGCCCGCCGCTTGCTGTTATTTTAGAACCGCCCTCTGTGGGCTCGGGTTCTGGGGAAGCAGCAGATTTGTGACCTTCGAGATCCTGAGCCATGACCTTGAGAAATTTCTGGATGCTCTATGCTCATCATCTATGAGTCGAGAAGACCTGAACTGCTCAGAAGGTTGTGGATGGCAACGACAAGTTTATATAAGTGTTTGAGCAAGTAATATGAAATTGACAGATTAAACACTTCCTCCTTCGCTTTCTTTAGTTGCTCTGGGTTGTCGTGGTTCTGCAGAGGCATGGTCCCCCAGCAGCACCGACACGCCTTCCTGGTTTCCTTGACGTGTCGCGTGTTTAACCACGCAAACAACAGCTACTCAATTGAGCTTGTCGTTTATTTTGATCCCGTCAGCCCCCCGCCACCCCCCTCTCAGCCTCGATAACTCATGGCGCTTTTATTATTTTTTTTCCGGAAGTCTCCGTCACTCCTCTGTCTTGCATCCTACGTTCCGCCACGCTGAGATACTCCTGGTCAGAGAAATCCCAGTGGACGGGGAACAGATTACCTTGAATCGATACTGAATCCCGGAACGGCGTGCTGGGATCAAAAAAGGTACAGCATATGGTGGCTATTACACCCCCGTTTGTCACCGGCAGGCCGCATTTTTTCACTGTGGAGAGATTAATGATTACGTCCTAATTTGAGATCCCCAGCGTGTGGATCGGGGAGCGTGGAGTGTGGAAACTGGCTCACGTGATTGGAGCTCCTACGAAATCGCTGGATGCACGCGGCAGAAGGGGGTGGGGATTGGGGGAGGGCGTGACTCTTAAGAGGGCAGAAGGGGAGCGGCTCCCTGACTGAGACGGGGCTGTTATTTCACATGCAAACGACTCAGCCACCTCCCGTCAGCCATCTGTGCGCTAATTAACCCCAATGGCACGCCACCCTGTCAGAAAGGGCCGGCCCCTTTCCTTCTACTTCCACCAGTGACATGCCACTTCGTCAGGGAGGAACCTGACATGCCTTTTACCTCCACCAATGGCACGCTGCCCTGTCAGAAAGGGGTCGGCCACCTCCGCCACTGCTGTGCCTCCCTTCTCATTGCAGAATGTTGTGGCATAAAAAATGGTTCTTGGTTAGAAGTGGGAAGTGGATATATTTTTAAAAGTAGCCCCTCCCTCCCTCCATAACAAGGTTTTTTTGGCAGGCCTGGGGTGCATCTGTGTGCGGGTTTCCTCGTGGTTCTGGGGGTAGGCCTAGGGGGACTTAACTCACACACACGCGGGCAGGGAGTGCGTCGGGTTGGGCGAAAACCTGTGAGCCTCCGCGGAGCGTGGGTGTGGAAACAGGATGGCGGTGGCTCAGCGTCTGAGTGTATTTGTGGGGGGAGGGGGGTGCAGCAGGGCCAGGATTTGGTGTAATCAGACATGGTTCCTCTCTGTCCCCTGTTCTATGAGAAATCAGAATACATAAAAGGAAGATTTAGAAACTAAAGTTTCAAAGATTACTATCAGCAGTTTATTGTTGCCATAATAATACCTATTGTTGTTTTTTTTGTTTATTTTGTTGTGGTTGTTTTGTGACGCATGTTGATCACTGGCTCCCTCTGCTGTCTCTGTTCGCCCCTGCACCGTGAGGCTGAGCACTGGCACACCGGCCAGCCTCACGCAGTGCCCAGGCTGTGACCTGTGAGGGTTCCATGTTTGTTTATCATCGCAGTGGTCCTGCACTGCCTGCCGGAGACGAGATGCGTAGTTATGCAGTCATCAGCCAGTGAGATTGACCCACTCTGTGCGGCACCCTTGCTACCCAACATGGTGAATTTAGCCAGTAAGAGCCAGTCCTGGCTGTGCGAGGGCCCCCTAGCACCAGGGGGAGGGGTAATGAGACTCCACCTTCCTAGCCCCCAGAAGGGGTAATCACGCTTTACTGCCGAGTCAGGCAGCCTGCTGTGTTTATCTGCTGTTTTCCTGTCCCCGGGTAACTGGGGACAGACGGTTCCCCTGCCCCCCTGGGCCGGTCACACAGCCACTGTAGGTTTGTGCCATTCTAGTTCATCGACCGCGGCGAGGCGTCCCTCCTCATTGCTTCCGCCTTAAAACAATCACCGGGTTTCACCACCGCAGCACTAAAGTGCAGCTGCTTCATAGCACATCGTCTCAGAAGGGGGCGACACAGAGCTGCCAGTCTGAGAGGTGACTGTAAGGGGGAGGGGGCGCTGTGTTGCCTAGCAAGCTGCTTAAATCCCCATGTGGTCCCCTGACCCTAAGAAAGAGACCCTTGTAGTGTTACCAAAGTTGTCGCGGTTTTTTATGAGCGTGTGCCCTGTAAGCCTCTCGTTTCCCAGAATGCAGTTGCTCCTGTCCATAGAGGAGACAGAGGAGAGTGCAGTGTGGCTGCTAATTAAGCGGTCACCTCGTTAATTAACGAGGTAAATGGCAACCCCCACCCGCAAGTCAGACGTTCTTCCGCTGATTAATAAATCCCTGAAGCTGAATCGCTGTGCCTTTGTGATGCGGGATGTAGCGCGCAGGCGTGGGGATAGCCGCAAGTCCTGCACACCCGTGGTTGTCGGTCTGAGACACCAAAGACAGACTTTATGGCCTCGAGTCGCTTCTCGGGCAGAAGAGCAGGTGTAAGTGCACCAGGCCATACAGGCTGTGGATAAGTAAATGAATTAGAGAGGGATCAGGTAAGTAACAGGTGGGAGGTTCACAGCCAGAGGAACATGCCGAATATGTCAGCCAGATGACCGTGCAACTGTAAGGAATTTGGGCTGGGTGTGGCTTCAGTCTTGGGGGAGGTACCTGAAATGGAACTGGAATGGATCTGCACGGGGATGGGGGGGGGGGCGTGCTGGCGGCCGGCACCAGCAATCCACGCTTCACGCCTCCCCCTTGCCGGCCTGGTGCTCGCCTCCTCTTCCAGCTGGGTCCCCGGCGGCAGGGCGCCTGACCGCGCCAATCTGTGCGCCAGCCGTGCACCTGACCTCTGGCAGCGGGGGGCAGCGGGGGGGGGCTTCTTTCCAGCCAATTCATCCCCCTCCCGCGGCGCACGGCCAGGCAGGAGGGGGGGGAAACAACACCGATGCGAGTTTCGGCTCCGCACAGATGGAAGCGGGCCGCCGCGTGCCAATCGGCACGCGCGCGGGGAAAGCGTCGGTCATTCGGCCGGCAGGTGGGAGGGGCCACGCCTCGGCGACCGCGTGGAGAGGATTTCAATACATAACGAAGAGCCTGAGCTGCCCGCTTGTTTCCATGGCAACGGATGAACGCAGCCCGGTGATTAATCATCAAATCACTTGTCAGGTCAGACTTCTAACACAGAAATTGAATATATTTGCATATCTCAGAGTGGGAGCACGCTGTAGAGTGGGAGTAATGGGGGACAAAAAAGAGAGTCAGGGGAGGGGCCTCAGGTGCGGGGGGGAGTCACATGGTCACATGCCTCAGCCTGGGCTCCCAGTCACCGATTCTCCTCTGACATTTCTGAACCTGGAGGAGCATTCCGGTCCTCCTCGTGCGTTCGCTGGCAGCATCATGGCATCATGTGCATGCCCAGTTCTAACCCGGGACCTGATCGCACCTCCTCATTGGCCCCTGGCTGTAACCGGTGGTAACTGTCAGAAGGCAGAAATGAGAGGCACAGCCCTGCTGAGGAGATCTGAGAACCGTCGTTGTGCAGCCCCTACGTGGGAGCAGACGTGCTCGGAGGGGACGTAACGTCTGCCCCAGACAGTGGAATTTAGAAAGCACAGACCTCTGCGCTTAGACGGCAAAAACACCCCATCGCTTTATTACAGGCTCTCAGGGAATGAGGCTTTCCCTGCCCCTACCGACAAGATGAGCCGTGTTGAACTTCCAGGCAGATACTTCAGTGTTAAAGACTGAAAGCCTGTGGCGGGGGGGGGGGGGGGGGTGCTGTAATTAGGCATCTCGGCGTGTGTTATTACAGCTGTGTGATGCAGATGATTCAGTGCAACATTACCTCCTCAGACATATGGATGATGAAAAGTTCACCCTTAAGGCAAGAGGGGGGACGTGTCTTTAAAGATGCGGCCCGTTGATGTTCCTGCTGTCCCCTCCCAGAGCTCCCCCGTCCACGGCGAGGCTTTGGCAGGGAAGCCACTTACGTAACCCAGTGTGGGCACTTCAGCGCCCCGCTCGGATGTTTGCTCTGGATGGCTTTCTGTCTTTGAGAGCTCCTCTTCCCATTCAGGATGTGTCATGTTCCTCTTTTAAACGTTCAGCCATTACACTGTGCATGCCCAGAGCCAGGCTGACTCCTCTCCTTTGAAGGGGGTCGGCTCTTATGTGCTTCAGGGGGAAATGCGGCCCGGTTGGCCCCAGTTGGTCCCGCTCAGCCCCTCCGCCATGGCCTGCCTCCCTGTGGCCGTTTCATGCATTACATTATATTAATTCAGCAGACACATATATCCAAAGCGATGTACATTTTCCTGGGTCTGCCGGTTTATCGACTGGCCTGGGATATCCTCGCTGTCGCTCTTGGGGGAGCGGGAGGGGGGAGGCTCACTGCTCAGAAGCCAGATAAGCAGCAGAAAATGGATGATGTACATTTTTGAGAAAGCAGGGTCGGTCAGTCAGGGGTTAACGGCCTTGATCAAGGACCGATCGATGAAAACATGCTGCCTGCCCACCAAGGGATTGGAACTGGCAACCTACAGTACTGGTCCCAGACACAGCTTTTTGACTCACTGAGTCACACAGGGCCAACCCCGACCCCCCCCCATTCCACATTCGCCAGTCGTATACCATCCCACTCACTCAGGTTAGCGATTGTGCCTGACTGCTCTGGAAGGGGCATTGGGGGGGCGCCATCAGTCTGCGATTGGCTGAGGCCACGTGCTCCCTGACTATCGCACACAGCACTCCAGAAGCTGTATTTTCCGTATGACACAGCTGCTGGACTGGCTCAGACATGCATGGCTCTCATGGCAACCTCCTTCTAAGGAGCCGATTATGACGTACTAAGGGGCGGGGCAAGAGCAGGGAGGAGGGCCCAGCAGGCAGCATGGCAGCGTCACCGTGGAGATGGGGCTTCACTCTGGCAGGTGCCCGGCATCCCCCTCCAAAAGGGCAGCTGAGATGTATGTATGAGGTGAGTGTCCTCACCAAGACTCCCAAAGCTTGCACACAAACAGGCGTCATTCTCATTAGCTCCCGAAGGGGGCGCCTGCTACTCCTGACTGAGGGGACGTCACCATGGCACCATGTGTACGGAAAATGTTACAGGGATGATGACACCTCCAATGTCCTGCATGCTGGCTAGTGTGGGAGCTCCATTTAGCGTTTAATTTACACGATACAGTACTACTTTACATGACTGATTTTAAATGTGCCAAGAAAAATTATCTCGTTCAAAGCTCTTCGATACACATGAAGGAATGAGGTCATTTCACTGAGGATCTGTCTGTCATAATAAAACAAGGAAATATTATTTTGCTGCCTGAGGGCTGGCTCCACGCTTGCTTTTGACAGTACAGTACAGCGTTGCTTCAGGGCTCTGCGCTGGGGGCCACGGTGACTGTGAAGGATCTCACACTGATCCATATGTGGCCCCCGCCTCAGGCACATCCTTCCCAGCATCCCTCCTGGGTGACAGCCGGCTGCTCAGAGGATGGTCTGAGAGGACTGGGGAGACCAGGAGAGCAGGAACAGACCTCACTGCCGCCATGTTGGCGCCATCACTGAGGGTGGGGCTGCGGCGCTGTGGCCGGGGCATCGTCCCACATCACACTTTCCGCTGGCGGCCACCTCCCCACTGGAGGGATTTCCCTGCTGAAAAACCACCAGCTTCCAGGTTCTCTAAGAAAAACTCAGCATCCCAGGATGGAGCCGGTGATGGAGGGTGACTGTCAGGCGGCTGCCAGCTCATTCCTGCACCTCACACTGCGCCAAACAACCTCCATTTCTGACATTGAGCTCCATTTCCTGCCCTCCACAGGCCCTGGCTCTCCCCCCCCTCCCCCCATGGTAAACAGAACCCCCTCCCCGTCCCCCCCGCCTGCATCCGCACCGCTATCAGCCGGCACCTACTGCCTCTCCGGGGCCCCCCACTGGCAGGCCGGCCTCCCCTCTCCTTGACAGACAATTACATTAGAAAACTAATGTGCTGAAAATGGCAGGATGCCGGGGACTTTGTTTGCCTGGCTGTTGCTAGGCAACCACGATTCAGAGGAGGCGGAGCCCATCCAGGCGCAAGTGGAGGAGTCAGCTGGGGCTGCGTGCCGCAGAACACCAACTGCGGGCAGACCTTACCGCTTCCTCGTCCCCTACCGGCAGCCACCACGACATGTCAGTGAGGACTTCTTTCACACATCTCCATCTTCTCGGAACATGCCTTTCATTCTGGCTCATTTCTATGGCAATCTGAGAATGCAAATAAAAACAAATCCTCTCCCGTTTATGGCCTAAAGAGTGTACGCCCCACTTCCCATAAACACAACCCCCCGTATTGTTTTGCTGGGTAAACTCCATAGCATTGACTTCTGCTAAAGTCTTTTTATGAAGTTCTAATCTTCCCCGACCTGTTAGTCAGGTATGAGTCAGGTGCAGAACGCACTTATGCATGAGGTGGGAGTTGTTTCTGCAGAAACCGATGGCAGCGGCTATGGAGGGAGCTGGGGACGCTCCTCTCCCCCAGAATATGATGACAGGACCTGGTTTAATGCACCTCTCAGCGATTTCTGCACGGTCATTTTTTGCAGAGCCCGAAAGGCTCGATCTCCGAGGGGACCCAGCGTGTTGACAACAGCTAAGTGACTGTGCGGCGCCCGTGGCAGTGGCACGTGAGCAGGGCCTCATCTCCGTCCCGGCGGATCTCTGTCAGGCTGGCGGCCCGGCCTCAGCGACGCGGCGAGGTCCGCGGGGAATGGGAGCCCGGCCTGTCGCTTTATAAACTAAGTGCCGGATGTGTCTCTCCAGCCTGCGTTCATCTCTCATGTGCGAGCAGATGGACATACCCAGAGGTCTCCCCATGCGGGGTCTCCTCATGCAGGGTCTCCTCATACGGGATCTCCTTACACAGGGTCTTCCCATAAGGGGTTTCCTCTTGCTGCCGGTCCCACGCCTGCTGCTTCCTCCAAAAACAGATCACCACATGCCGTGATCCAGTGCTCCCCAGGACTCCCGTAATTCACCGAGCTCGGCGATAATTAACACCAACTCATTAGGAAAACGAGAGTGGTGATCGATTGCGGTGAGAATTCGGCACCCCCTCACTCCCCGGACCCGGACCGGGGAGGGGTTGCCGAACCTATTACTCCTTCCTGGAGAAGGAGGACCTGGTCCTCATGTGGGGAGACCTCCAGGCAGCAGGTAGATGGAGAACAGAAATAGTCTTATCAGTCTTCCAGACTTTACCTGCCATAATTATTCAGAATTCTGAATTTACTGCTTAATTAGACTGTTAATTAGATGTGCTGCACGGGATAAAGTGGGTCAATTTTCCTGTGAGCCAGATAACTTTTGTCCATTCTGTGAAATTGGCTTTAGGCCCATGTTGGGGTATGAGTAGGTAAGTGGGGGCCGTCTCCCGCTTCATCTCTCCCCCCCGGCGCAGCCCCTTTGGGCTTCCCCCCATGGGCTCCTCTAAAAGCGACACGCACACAGAGGGCGTCCTCGGAGTAAGTAGGTCTGCGGAAACTGGGCTGCGAAGCGATGGCTTAATTGCTGGAGGCATCTGTAAAGAGGTCGAGTCCCCGGCTCCCCTGGAACGGAGAGCGATGACACGAACGTCAGCTGTACGTCAACACGATATGAGGTGTTTCGGTGGGGCGGCCCAGTGCGGCCCAGCAGGTTCTGAGTTCAAGTGGATGTGCTTTGAGCTCTCTGATTCCTGCCCCCCCCTCCCAGTAAGCTAGATAAGCTGCTAAACAGCAGTGCGGACATGCCCCATATTTACCGGCCATATTGACCAGGTCCTGAAGATCTGCTGACCCTCTTACTCCACTTGGTCTCTCTCGCTGCCTGCTCAGCAGTTTGACTTTTTTTCAGAGTTTTTTGTTAGCTAAGCATCACAGATGTACAAGCCGGGTATTTTATGTCTGTCACTGAACTGAACTCGGTTGTCCCTGAGATGTCGCCCCGTCAGATGAATGCAGATGGAACCTGGGTCAGGGGACGGTCTCTGACAGAGCCGGGACTGTGGACTGCGCTCAGGTGCATCTGAGGTGTGTCCCAGCGGCCCGGGAAGACCTCGCACGTCCAGGCAGCGTGGAGGGCGGGGGGCCGGGGAGCGGGGTGACCGTGCATAACACCTCATTATTTGTCAGCATGCCACAGCAGTGCTGGTAGCTGAGTGGCCGTGATTAATCCAATTTAAGGCCATTTAAACAATTACAGGCCCGTAAAGCTTAGCGCTACAGTACTTCCTGTGGAGGCTGGCAGAGTGGCGGCCTGATTTACCACAAGGCGCGCAATCGTTACTCCGCTCCACGGGGGGTTCTCCTGCAGCCGGGGGGGCGGTTAGGCGAACGCGGTGATTCGCTGGACTGCCGAGTTTGCTCTCGACTTTATCAGGTATAGCAGTGGCTGTGAGGTGTGAATTGGGCTCGCAGATGCGTGTGGGTCCCCCGAAGGACTTCAGGTTGGACATCTGAAAGTGGGGGTCTCAAACCACAGGCCCTGGCCAGTATTCCAGAAATGATTTATTTTCTGTTGTTTTACGTTTCTGTTTGAATCTTAAAAAAAATGGAAATGGTTAAACGTATGAAATTACCAATCAACCCCCTCCCCCCCCCCCCAGTCTTTTTTTGTGTGTGACGTGTGATTGTGGGTAAAGTGTGTGGGATGCCCAGTTGTCCAAGATTACTACTGTTAAATTTAAGTTATTCCTGATTTGCTGTTGATTTTTTGAGTCTCTTTGTTTTGTGCTTGGTTGTGCGCACTTTCGCAGTTTTTGCACATATATCTGGTTCTCCTGTTCTCTTATTACCTCTGTAACTTTACTGTTCCTTATTTATTGCATATTTACTATACTGTAACTTTGTCTTACTGCTTTTCATTATTATCATCATGGCGGAGTTGACCGCCTCGCATTTTACTGCAGGTCACAATTGGACTGTGTGCCTTGCATGTGACAAATAAAACCCTTGAATCTGTGGCTTTCGGGGACCATGGTGATACATCTGCATCCACAGAGGAAGCATGAAACATGCTTAGCCGTGTTGCCGCTGTTCCCCTGCATGTGCAACTCAACTCCGTCTGGGACACATGGCAGAATCCGCTTTTTCTAAATTTCAGCCTCTAAGAATATTTTCCTTTAGTCCGGAAGCGACTTAATAGACTTGCGAGGAATCTAGCTTCTTAAGATTCACCGGTGGCCCAGTCGACCCAGTTCATCCACACACGGCATTCCAATGCAGCTCCCCTATGTCACCTGGTCTGACACTCCGCCCCTATGTCGCCGCCCTGCAGGCAGACCCACAGGGACGAGACATTGCCATCCGGCCCTTCCTGGAGCACTGTGAGAACACGCACATGACCATTTGGCTGGGCATCGTTTATGCCTACAAAGGCCTTCTGATGGTGAGTACGTCGACATAGTGCCTGTCAACGGGGCGGCCTTCTGCTCGCTCCAGTGCACGCACCCGTCTTGATGGCCTTCTTCTTGTCAACGTGAAAGCTGCCAGTCACCGATTTGCCGTTATTGGGCACTCGCCTCAAAATACAGTGGATAAATGTATGCTGGGGTCTTTGGTTCAGAAACAGCACGGGAAACAGCACATTAATGATGTCTTAGCTTCAATTCGTTAGCTACAGAATGTGCTAAATTTTGGAGGGAAACGAGGGCTTGACGTCCACAGGAAGCCTACAGTTTCCACGGTAACTCAGCACGTCTCCTGCCCTGACTCGCACGGCATTGGGTCCCTGAGATCCATCGCTGGGGAACTGCGTCATAATTCGGCAGTAACCTATATCCCCCCCCCAGCACCCCCCAATCCACCAGCACCTCTGAGAGAGAGCACTCCTGTTTCCCAGAAGTCTCCCTGGTGCCACGTCACCAAAGACCTGCCACCAGAATTGTGACGGCCCCAAAACATCGCCGTCTGCCTCGGATGGCTTGCCTCGATGCCCTGGCGTAGCTGACGGAGGTGGTGAATAATTTAGGGCTCAGCTCCCGTTATAGAGACTGAGTGTAAGATAAACTGGGACATGGACGTCTGTATGCAGCGTGTCCTGGTGGATCATGGTGAGTCATTTTCCCAGAGTACGGGAACACATATTTCAGAGGCAACTAATGTCCGGAGCCTGTCCCCAGACTCATTTTGTGGGTAGTCATTGAAACCAATTCCAGAGATTAAGCAAAACCAATGCAAATAAACAAAAGTCTCCAACTAGCCTGTAAAATCATTCGAAGCCCGCTGTTGTAGCTGTCATACACCAGTTAATGTGCATCGTGTTTTTACTGTAAGCCTCTGATGGGAGATAAGCTAATGCTGAGCTGACATGCTATTGCTGTGTTTTCATTGGCCGTCAACACACGCACGCTCAACTTGCCTTCCTATTTGCTGCCTGATGGCATTGTTTGCTCCTCCCCTTCCAGCTGTTTGGTTGTTTTCTGGCCTGGGAGACCCGGAATGTGAGCATCCCGGCGCTGAACGACAGCAAGTACATCGGCATGAGTGTCTACAACGTGGGGATCATGTGCATTATCGGAGCCGCCGTGTCTTTCCTGACGCGCGACCAACCCAATGTGCAGTTCTGCATTGTGGCCCTGGTCATCATCTTCTGCAGCACCATCACCCTGTGCTTGGTGTTCGTGCCCAAGGTACAAGAAGCTGAATGGGGTTTTGGGTTGGGTGCTGACGGCAAAGCATGACCTTTTATATTGTCACTGTCCAATGAAAAACACATACCTACATAAAATTCATTATATCAAGAAGTGTGGGAAAAAATGCATCTCAGAAACAACTTTACAAAATAAACCTAAAACAATGTAATGGAACATCCTTAGCCTCACACATAAAAAACTATCGTTACACAGTCATCAGTGAATGATTTAATGTTTTATACGGACTTACATGGATTGTTGTCAGCAAAGCAAATATGTCAACAAGATACAAACTATTCTCACTGTATATTCACAATTAATAATGATGTTAGTCAGCTAGCTATCTAGCTATCGACTTTAAGTTGTTAAAATTAGTAATATATAGTAATCCATACACACATGCCGACGTCCGTCATTCCTGAATTCCCCACGTGTGGCGGAAGGCGTGTGTCGGTATTGCCCGCATTCCTCACATCTTATGAACCCTCCTGTCGGCCGCAGTTGATCACCATGAGGACGAACCCGGACGCGGCCACACAGAACCGGAGGCTGAAGTTCACCCAGAACCAGAAGAAGGAGGACTCCAAGACATCCACCTCGGTGACCAGTGTCAACCAGGCCAACACCTCCCGGCTGGATGGCCTGCAGACTGACAACCATCGGCTCAGAATGCGGATAACGGAGGTAACTCCTCACACAACCCCAGCGGCCTGCTGGGATTATGGGATCACGCCTGCGGCATTCCTCGAGAGCCCTGCTCTTTGTCATCGACGCTAGAGCCCACACAGCTGAGGTCCACAGACAGAGACGAGGCGACTGATTCTTTGAGCTACCAACGATAATTGAGTGTTCTAAGGGTTAGCGGATCAGGAGTCGGTCCTACGGCCGGCAGACCCCGTCTGAACCTTCTGCTTTGTCCCGTGTGCAGCTTGACAAGGAGCTGGAGGAGGTGACGATGCAGCTGCAGGACACGCCGGAGAAGACGCCCTACATCAAACAGAACCAGTACCAGGACCTCAACAACATCCTCAGCATACGCAGCATCAAAGGTGAGTGACCGCAGGCTGACCGCAGACCAAAGGCCAGGGCGTTGGCACTGGGATGGAAAACCTCCACTGCGCCTGGGATTTACTGCCATGCAGGGGTGTAGGTTCAGCGCATGGGAACTGAAAACACAATTCCACACTTAGATATTCTCACTTATTGGAAGACCGGTGAATGTGCTGTTAGCGCAGCATCATCATCAAACGCACCTCCGAGAAACCCCCCTCCGCTCTGGTCCCCTGGGAGCTCTACGCACAGGTAAACCTGTCACGATAAAATGGAATGTGATATAATCCCAAGGACATCCTGAAACTAACCAGTCCCTCATTAAATGGGTGAGATTTAGCCGGTAAAAAACGACGTAGCTGACCTGTCAGACACGATACGCGTGACTCGTTAAACGTCCTGTGCCTCCCCGGCACTCCAGATAACAAGCACACATAGATACAGACATACACAGTGCACCCTGCCGGCTCTTAGTCAGGACGCCATCTGTGGTGTAAACGTAGCCCTGCATCCCAGCCGAGCACGCCATCACCGTCGAGTGGCATGATGCTCGGTTCTGGGCACCGGCGTCTGTCCGTCCGTTTGTTTACCCTCCGCGGCCCCCGACCCGCTCTCTCCAGGCCGCAGTCACACCCTTCCGCGGAGACGGGCATTTTCAGAGTGTACTTCTGCCACCCTTGAGTCAGTCTGGCTCTTGGGGTCTGTGGATGCTTCAAGGGAAGAGAGCAGAATACGGTATGAGTGGTTACCATGGCAACAGGGCTTTGGGGGAGGGGGGACCCCGAAAGGCAGCGTGTGGCATCTCAGCGCCCCTCACCTTTCCAGGCTTTGCTTTGAGTGTGTGTATGTTTACTCTTCTGAAATGGGATCAGCAGATCAGTGAGAGGTAAATAGTGGTGGCGGCCTCTGCTGGGGAGGCAGGCTAGTGCTCCAGTCAGTACAGCCCCTCCAGACGGCCCTCCACATCTTCAGCATTCCTGGGGCAAAGTGAGGGTTGGGATAGACATTGGGGGGCCGTCTCCTGGGTGAATACTCAGTCGGTGTGGGGCATGTCAGAGGCAGCTTTTGGGAAAGTTTGACGGGTCGCCCCCTCCTGGCCGCTGCCTCGTGTGTCTGTGTCTGCGTGCTGCAGTTATGTAATAGTTCTCCAGCAAGCAGCATTTCTACAGAGGGTTACAGAGTCATTTTCTAAATGCGAATCTGACAGCTCTGTGCTGCGGAAGTACAGTTTGAAAGAGGTGATTTGGACTAATCACCACGCATTCACAGGCAGATTTCCTTTTTCAAAGTTTCTCAAAAAGTCTCTGTGCGCAGAACTTGACTGATTTTTATAGGTCTCTTTTCTCGTTTTGCTTTTTTTTTAAATTGGCAAACAAAAATTTGGATTTTCTGCATGCAGGAAAAAATATTTACAATATTGCTGTTGCGGGGAATTTTCAGACTCTCGCAGAGCCATCAGTAATTAAAGTGTTTCATTACACACTACAGAACCCCATGGTAGAGCAGCCATAATTAGAGCAAAGAATTTTATGGATGCATGTTATCAGTCTGTCATCGATAGGCCCTCCTGGGAGCAGTGGATCTCAGTCAGACCCAAAATAGCCCCATCCAATAGCAACGGCCACTGGGGCGGCAGTGGGCGGGATTGTGGCAGCACATCCTCAGCTCCAGCAGCCTCCTGCTTTTGGGGCCAAATGCACTTAAATCTGAAGGAAGCACAGTATGAGGTTACCAAGAGAGGCAGTGTGTGAGGACGGCAGGAGAGGCAGTGTGTGAGGACGGCAGGAGAGGCAGTGTGTGAGGACAGCAGGAGAAGTAGTGCGTAATGACAAGGAGGGAGGCAGTGCATGAGGACGGCAGGAGAGGCAGTGTGTGAGGACAGCAGGAGAGAGGCAGCATGGGGGGACAGGGAGAGAGGCAGTGTGTGAGGACAGCAGGAGAAGCAGTGCGTAATGACAAGGAGAGAGGCAGCACATAAGGATGGCAGGAGAGGCAGCATGTGAGGATAGCAGGAGAGGCAGCGTGTGAGGATGGGGAGAGAGGCAGCAAGTGAGGTTGTCAAGAGAGGCAGCTGGTGATGATGGGGAGAGAGGCTGCGAGTGAGGACAACAGGAGAGGCAATGTGCGACAACAGGGAGAGAGGCAGTGAGTCAAGACAGGGAGAGAGGCAGTGAGTCAAGACAGGGAGAGAGGCGACGCATGAGGGTGGTGAGAGGACAGGGAGAGATAGAGAGCGTACGGAGAGCAGGAGAGGCAGCATGTGAGGACGGGGAGAGAGGCAGCAAGTGAGGTTGTCAAGAGAGGCAGCTGGTGATGATGGGGAGAGAGGCTGCGAGTGAGGACAGCAGGAGAGGCAATGTGCGACAGCAGGGAGAGAGGCAGTGAGTCAAGACAGGGAGAGAGGCAGTGAGTCAAGACAGGGAGAGAGGCGACGCATGAGGGTGGTGAGAGGACAGGGAGAGATAGAGAGCGTACGGACAGCAGGAGAGGCAGCATGTGAGGACGGGGAGAGAGGCAGCAAGTGAGGTTGTCAAGAGAGGCAGCTGGTGATGATGGGGAGAGAGGCTGCGAGTGAGGACAGCAGGAGAGGCAATGTGCGACAGCAGGGAGAGAGGCAGTGAGTCAAGACAGGGAGAGAGGCAGTGAGTCAAGACAGGGAGAGAGGCGACGCATGAGGGTGGTGAGAGGACAGGGAGAGATAGAGAGCGTACGGACAGCAGGAGAGGCAGCATGTGAGGACGGGGAGAGAGGCAGCAAGTGAGGTTGTCAAGAGAGGCAGCATGTGAGGACGGGGAGACACTTTATATAGAAACAGAATTCATACATAAAAACCTTTAAAAATATTAAAGTCATATAAGCAAACAAAAATATAAACCCAAATCACTGTAAAAAGATTTCGTAAAAAAAAAAAACCTGCATTATTTATTGAAAAGGCAGTGGACACTCGGGACAGAATGGCAGGCTGTATACACAGTATGGTCAGTGTAAAGACAGTAATTCACCAAGCCGAGTATTTTTGGACACTGGCAGAATGTATAAAGGCCAAACACAGAGAGCCAGGCGCGGGAATCGACCCACTCTACCATGATGCTATATTTATGTTATAGATTGAAAGGTGATATGTGCCTAGGCCCTGCTAGCAGGTCTTAACGTGTAACGTGTTACACGGGGTTAACCTATTTCTGCATGGATCTGGCGGCTTCCGCATCTCCCCAGAGTCAAAGCGGCACAAGTCACCGCTGTGATCTTCAAATCAGGTCAATTTTATGCTAGAAGGTTAAAAACTGGGACGACTTGTGAAGGAAACACAGAGGGGAACAGACCAGATACCCTATTTGTGAGACAGATATTGCTGGTTATTTAGATTGATGCTGCTACGAAAAATGTGCGTCTGCTCCGTTCTGCGGCGTGAAATCGATACACGTCTCGATCTTCACGGCTCGTCGGAAAGTTGCAGCGCTGCCAGATGAATGTGGGAACACCAAAGTGTTGCCATTGTCTTCACAGAGGGGGACAGATCCAGCTTAAAGAACTACCTTGAGCAGAAGCCTCAAGCCCAGTGGGGCTCAGTGGATCCTTCCAGAATAAACCGGGGTCCCCTAGAGGACATCAACTCACCAGAACAGTAAGTGCTTCCCGGCTCTCGGCTCGTCTCTGGCGGCCCAGACGAGACGATGGCATTTAGCGTCCACAGAGGCTGTCTCTTCACTAAGCCCTCGCGGGCCGCGTTTCAGAGTGACCTGATGGATTTGAGTCCTTCGGAGCAGGAAACGTAGCTCTGTGTAGTTACTGAGGCGCAGAGCTGAGAGGGAACCTGAAGGGGGGGGGGGGCTGGTGCTAGTAAATAAACGAAGGACCAGGTTGAGCAAATAGTTTCTTTCCCAGCAAGTATTCTGGAACATTCTCCTTCTGTCTCCATCCCTATCACAGCTGGGCAGGGAAATGGAGCCGGGTTCTTGAGTGCTAAGAGAATGAGTTGGCTTGATGCCCCCCCCCCCCAGTTTCCGATCGCATCCTGGCTTAGCTCAGGAGGGAAGACATTTCCACTTCCTCTCCACGGTCCCTGGCTGCCGGCCAGGTTCTTGAGGTACCCCCAGGGATTTGATGTAGCATCAAGGTCATCTGGCCCAAATTGGGTTCAAGGAGGTGGGGGCCAGAAGCTGGCGCTGTACTGTGTGCAGGAGGGCACATTGTGTCGGGGTAACTGCACGTCTGACGTTAGGCACAGTGTTGGGGAAGTTACTCACAAAAGTAATCTATTAAAGTTCAGGTCCAGAAAATACAAATCCAAACCAAGATTTTGTTTCAACCGAGCTGATGAGCATGAAGAGTCACAGTCACAGAGTACTCAACTGGTTGGTTGAAACAAAACCTTGGTCTGGATTTGTACTTTCTGGACCTGAACTTTCCACCTCTGCAACGGCAGGAGTGATGCTGGGAAGGCACGCCGGCTTTGCTAGGACAGGAAACAAACAAAGTCTACTGCTTTATCCATCGCGTGGAAATCAGACAACATGGCGGGTGCGAATGCACACAACAGGCTAGCAAAGTGTAAACAAATGAGCATTTCATTGGTAATAACCATTGAAATTAATCATCCAAATCATTTTCTTATATTATTAGACATGCATATTTTTTTATTGTTATTATTATTGTATCGATTCATGTTATTATAATTTTTATTTCAGTCAGTAATAGTAAATGGCTGAAGATTTCCAGGTATCCCAACTTGTTAAATGAGATTTTGTAATGGTCAATCAGCACAAAAAATAATAATAATGCTGTCAGTGATTAAAACCGCACAGAATGAACTGAAAGAGAATTGAGAATACAGTCGGATTTCTGCCCTGTTAACTTCTTTGATGAAGAGTTGAGAAGACTATTATTATTGTCATTATTTTTTTACATAACTGACATTTGGTTATGTAATTGGCCTGAAATGTACCGCTCGCATGGTGCTGGGCGTGCTACCCGGCTCGGCGGGACCCCCGGGGGCCACTGGTGCTCGTGGATCAGCAGTGGAGGGCCGCCCCCTAGAGGGTCCCGGGCCATGGCCCTCTAGGGGGCAGCACTGGGCCAGGAAGCCCCTTGAGGTCAGGCGAAAGCATTGCCCAATGGAGAGCTTTGCAGGCTTAAATATACACGCCCCTTATCTGTTTACACGAGGCGCAGTGTTTCGGACACTAATGGGGGCTGTTCGGTCCCTGTGCCTTCAATATGAAATGGTGGTCATGTGACTGTTGCACGACTCCCCGTCTCACGCACGTCTCTCTCTTTTCCAGCATACAGAGGCGACTGTCCTTGCAGCTGCCCATCCTCCATCATGCCTACTTGCCCTCCATAGGGGGGGTGGACGCCAGCTGTGCCAGCCCGACGGGCAGCCCCGGCTCAAGCCCCCGGCACAGACACATGCCGCCCTCCTACCGGGTCATGGTCTCGGGCCTGTGAGGTCATGCCAGGCAGCGGCCATTCGTAGGCGAGCCCCTTCAATATTCCAGTCGGACTGATTGTAGTCAGCGAACAGCGGGACTGCGTGTGGGACCCAGTGCGCACCTCCAAACACGTGCCCTACCCTGCCCCCCCCCTCCCTGTACACACATCCCCACCCATCATGGGAGGTCCTGATACACAACCCCCCCCATCCCCCACCCCCTAATAAACTAACAAACTGCAGAAGTGGGATACGACACTCTAAAGGGGATGCGAACCTGGGGGGTCGCCCATGTCCCACAAATATCAGTTCACGTGTCACTTTGCCAAACTCGAGTATTCCACTGCGACGCCTGGGTTCCGTCTCGGCCACCGGAGGCGCTGTTCTTAACACCTGAACCGGGAGCCGTACAAGCGACCATAACAAACGTGTAAATAACCATACATTCTGGCTTCGGGTGTGCGAATCTGCATCATTTGGGCAGAGGGGCAGGGGGGTGGGGTGGGGCAGGGGTGCAAAAACATGTCGTATTTAAAATCGTACAAACTAAATAAGACGTTTGATCGGAGTGCTGCTCCTCGGCATCACGCGCGTGAGCTCAGCGGCGTGGACAAGGTGTGTGATCGCCGCGAAGCCCAGGATCAGGCTGTTAGCCTGATGTTCAGTAATAATATGCACAAGTGGGGTTTTACACTCCCCTGAATTTGCACCGTTCCTTTAAAAAAAAAAAAAAAAAAAAATGAGAGAACAACACAAGACGCCATGGCACTTAAATCAGTCTCATGGTGAATCCTCCCGAATGAGCGTCAGGACATTGCGGTCCCGGAAACGGAACACGCCAGGAGGCGCGTCACGGCCAGTGAGATCGAGACCCAAGACAGTCTTCCGGGCAGTCGGGTGACAACGGGCCCCATCCTCGAGCGGCCGATGCCCTAGCAGCCTCCAGTGGTCACGCCGCCACACCCATCACAAACCTTTCTACGAGGAGGCCGCTGTGTGCATGTGCAATATCTCTAGCTGTCCGTTTCCGAAACCCGCAGCACATACAGTACCTGACCGCGGTCGATTTGGACACCGCTGACCTTTATGCATTCCTAACGACTTTGCAGTAGGTGAAATATCCCAAGAAGGAAGCATAAAGCTCGAACAAAATGGAACCTGTCAGGCCGTCATCATCGGACAACTTGCATTTTTTTTTTTTATATTTGGTGCATATCAGTGTGACTTTAATAAGGTTTTGATAGGAGTCTTTTCTATAGAAAAATTTTAGACAGTCTGTTTATGGCTGGTCAGAAAAATGCCCGCTTTGAATTTCGACTGCAGCTCGGTGCCCCGGAATCGCTCATTTATGTGGACATTAGCCCGAAATTTCCAGTGGGAAATCTCCGTTGCGATTGTTCTTTAATAAAGTGAACAACACAAAATAATTTGTTGCTATGACGGATCAAATGACACTTGGCAACAGGGAAAAGATGCTTCTCACTAAGAAATCATTTTCGGGGCCTAAAATCGAAGCTAACATATTAATTAGCACACGCTGATTAGGCCTGAGACACAGCTCCTGCCTTTTTCTTTGTCACCTGTATCACATGAACAAAATGTAATCGAAAAACACGTCCTGAATAAGCTAGTTTGGAAATAGACCAGTTTTGTTATCGGTGTCTTGGTTTTTGTTTAAGAACTCTGTTGAACGCTGTGCCTGTTGTCTTACAGTAGTCACTGGCCACAGGATATGCTCATGTTGGCTGGAAAGAAAAGAGAAAACATTATACGGTTCCAAGGCGTCTGTAAATTGTCTGTAACCCGTAAACGGTTTTTTGGGGCTCGGAGCTTGACGCAGAAGCAGTCCGGATTACCGTGGAGACACATCTGTGGAGGTCTGACCGGTCCACCTCCGCTGCAAGCCAGGCAGATTGAGGAGGGGTGCTGGAGAAGAAGGAGGACAGCGACGACGAAGAGGTGAGGATGGGACAGCTGCACCGTGAGGCCTCCAGCTGCATGGTGCGGACCAGCCTCTCAGAGTCGCCCCTACCCCCCCCCCCCACCGTGGACAGAGGACAAAAGAACATTTATAATGCAGCACAACACAGACCTCTACCAAGCCAAGGGTTCCTCTCTCTACCGACCAGAAATGCACGGACACTTGTAACGAAGTGCCACGCGGCCGTTTGTTGTTCCCTCAGACACATTTTCTATATAACATTTGTGATTGTGTACATTTGCTGATGATACTCTGATGGTGTCGATTGTATGGAATCTTTGGTATTTGGCTTCTTCGAGATGGCATGAAATAATAATAATAAAAAAACGACGTTTAATTCGTATAAAGTTACCTCTGTTTTTGCCGATTTCCAACGGTCTTTCACACTGAGCCGTGAGCCACCATTATGGAGCCGTTCGGCTCAGTCGTTCACCCCCGAGTTTATCCTATAACAGCCCCAGGGACAAGGGATGCTGGCAGGGGCGAATCGGTGACCCTCCAAGCCGAAGTTCTGATCCATTCGTCCGAGTCGCTCCAGCACTCTTGCCCATGAGGTGTGTACACCAGTAGCACAGACTCAATGCCACGCGACGCATAAATCACGCAAGCGATGAATTACGCTGGCTAGGAATCATGCTTGACGTTATCCTACACATCTAGGATGCACAAGAGGACGCCCATAAATGTTTCTGATGCCAAAAACTGTACATTATCGAAGGACTATGAATTTACCGGTCTTCTGTAACTTAATTTTGTGTTTTGTCCCCCGCCCCCCCCCACCCCACTCTTTTTTTTTTAAGAGATAAAGGATCTGGAGCATTGGACTTTGTGGTAGATCAAGGGCTCATAGTACCTCCAAATCTGCTTCTCAGTTATGTTGTGCAATAGCCGGCCATTTTTAATTTTGGACACGTGTCAGTTCACCGGACCTTACGTCCATCTCCGCCATTAATCATCGTCCATGTTTATTGACACCCAACATCATGCCTCCTAAGGATTAAGGGGAGATTTGCAACTCATTCTAATATACAGTATCTGTATCTATGTATTGTATAGTAGATAGTGATAAAGAGTTGTATAATATGAATACTACACAGTCACTCCATCATCCCAGCATTCATTAAGGTCTATTTTAGCTCAGTGCGCTAATTTACGTGTCTCAATGTAATGGACTGGCATTACTTTACACATCATGTTTAAATAAAGTGGAAATGAAAAATGTCTACTTCAATATTTATTTGGTCTGCACCATGCATCCTCAGAAGCCAGTATCAGAAGACAAACCACACGGTTAAGAGACGTTAAGCTTCATTAGATGTGAGACGGATGTTTAGTGAACCTCTCACCCTGGATACGAAAACTCGCTTGGCGTCTTGGCTGCTGTCATGGGATTTGAGCTTGACGTACATCACTGAGCGCCACATTTTATAGCCAATATTTTCACAAGAATAGAAGACAGTACAAAAGCAGTGGAATGGTTATGATCAGAGCCTGGATTTTCTGTGCACTTTCATATCGTCTAGCTTTGTTGTAAATATGAAAGGAATTCTCTACAGGTGACAAGGACTTGAAACTATACACCCTTAAAAGATATCTGTAAACATGTTCTGTATATCCCACAATGTTCATGAGTGCTGCTATTGCTGGTGCAGTTTTAACATTTAAACAATTTCCCTTGAATAATGAACATGTGGGGTGGAGTTTGTTTATTATAAAATAAAACGCTTTGTTTTCCACTTGAATAAGTATGCAGGGAATCTTTGGTTTTTGTATCAGAGAAACAGATACGCGTGCTTATGCAGCTGAGGGTGTGATTTGGGGTGGGCATGCAGGGTCAGCCTGCATGCAGTGCTCCAGAGCTTTTGGGGCAGGACCATGCTCAAGAACCCAGCAGTGATAGGACCATTTTGTGGCCAGTGGATCTGAGCCCACAACCATCTGAACATGGGCTATTTAACTCACTGAACTCTAAATCTTTCAGATGTTTAAGAAAATTTCACAGAAATATATTCATTAATAAAACATAAAGGAAGTCCAGTATTTCAGAAAGAACAAAAAACACGTCGGATGGTGGCATGTAAGCCACGTGTAACTCAACGGGCTCATTTCTGAAATGGAAAACAACAGAAACACAACTATGCATGCTGCGTGAATACTGCCCCGTAAGCCAAAGCTTTGGTCACGCTGAAATGTTTATTATGTCGGCGCTAGATGGTCCGAATGACTGTCAGGAAGACATGTGCTGCCAGGAGTCAGGTGACCCGCAGTGATGTAACTGAGCTCGCAGCAATCTGACCAATCAGACACTGGAGTCAGGAGTCAATGCCCAGGAAATGCCTGTGCACATTTCACCAAGATTTCAGTTCTTATCAAGGCTCCCGACTCATTTAATGGACCCCTAGGTCTTGGGAGGCCCCTTGAGTGCAGGATTAGCCCCTACTGGGTGCTTTCATAGGCATAACACCTGTCTGACACCAGGAATCTCATAACCAGAAGATGTATAAAATCAATCCAGCACCCCTTTCAGTCAAGATGACATTTATATACCACAGTGTAGCCCGAAAGACCTGAAAGATGCAGCAACTACCAGTGAAGGAACCTAATGGCGTCCGTGATGCTCTCAGCTGTGACCACATGGAGCCAGAAGATGTCATCGATTTCCATTCTCATTTCCACGGGGGGTAATAAGTGTCTCCACTGCCACCCTGAGAAACAGCTGAACTCGGAGCTTCTCTCTGCAACCGGTCCAATTTAAGGGAATGTGTTACGGCCACTGCAGTAACACTCCGATCGTCATTCGATAATGTTTAAGTGTGGTGCGACATTTTAATGATACACGGGGGACACGGGCCAATGTGGATGTCGGCCTTCTTATGACCTTCTGACAACGAATGATAATTAGCATGACTGGGAGGGGCAGTGAAAAAAGATTAGCAAATCCTGGGGATCTTAACCTTAAAAGCGGGGGTGTAGATAGAAATTCTAGGCCCCCTGATAAAATGTCACCTCGGGCTCCATTATCTGCCAGGGCTTCCAGGCCCATGCTTAAATGTCATGAGTCAGCCAGTCGTGAGCACAAAGAACTTCCCCGCTATGGCTGTTCTGGGAGCAGAGGTGTGTCTCCTAACAGCCGAACAGGAAGGTATGTAACAAGCTGCGATACCACTCCCTACAGGGGGCAGGACACCAGCGACACTCCGGACCCATATCAAACCGTCTTGGCTGACAGCTTGATGTTCAGTGTCTGTGTGAGACGACCACCTAGAGGTGCAGCCTTAGAAGGTGACCTAACCGAATAGCAGGACTGGAAAATGTGCGATCGGTGCCGAGATCTCCCAGGGGACCCCTCGCCGCGGCTGCAGCAGACAGCACTCCAGCTCCAGCCTCACCGCCTCCCTCACATATTAAGCCACACATAACACACCTGGGATTAGCAAAGACTAACAACTTCAATTTTCAATCTCCCGTGACTCACGCCGGTACGGTACACTACCACGGCTCACAATCACCTGCAAACGATGATTAATTAAGTCAGCTGGCCTTTAATCAGCCAAGATCCATATCTCAGAACTCAAAAGCTGATTGGCTATTCCTGAGTGGTCATTTTTCCCCACAGTCCTTGGGCAGGTGTGTGTGAGCACTGCTGCTGGTCCCACTACTGGAGTTTTGAGCAGGAAACCAACCTTCCTGTACACACTTCCAAGCCACGTCCCGATATCAGAGGTCAAAGTCCCTCCACTGCATCTTAGCAGGTTTCTGACATGATAATTTAACTGCTTAGTCAATATTTTTACCCAATCTGACTTACTATGTTTACCACCAGTGAGAGCCTACAGAATGCAAGAGCTTAGCATGGGATTCAGAATGATAAAGTCCTCATTAACGCATCGGGTGGCTTCTCCTCTATCAACCGCCATTTCACTGTCCTACAGACCTAACCTCCAGCCCCGGTAAGCACTGTACGACCATCTAGAAATAAGGGGTCCAGTCATATTTACATAACCTTTGATTTATTTTCCTGCTTCACAACAATATACAAAACCGGTCTAGCCCCAACCGAGGACATTCTGGTATTTTGTAAAATGTCCGTAGATGGGTCTCCTTGATCTGGCCCGACGAGACTGCGACCCCTGCCAGCAGGGAGCGGAGCCCTACAGAGCCAGGCTGTTGACGTTGAATATTTTAACGGAGTGGTCAGCGCCAGCGCTGGCTAGCTGGAGCCAGCCACTGTCCCCAGCCTCGTCCTCATGGCCGGCACGGCCCCTCCGGGGCCTCCAGCGGAGTCTCTTCACCGTCAGGGTGTGACTTTGGCTGGGGGGGGGGGGCGTGTGGCATTAAGGAGGAATGGTATAAAATCTGGACAGACGTGGTTGCCCCTCCGCTTCGCCCAAGAACAGACCACGGTCCTGGGTCAAAGTTAACCAATGAGACTTTAGCTCCTCCTACTCACTATCAGCCAATGAGAGCAAATACTGGTCAGCTAAGCATATTTCAAACCATGTTATACTGTTAAACAACAGGGGAAGGCTGTGTGTGTGTGTGTGTGTGTGTCTCATTAAGATCGAGAGAAGCGCCTTTAAATGCTGAACTTAATTACCAAAAAGGCTGCTCCTTATATTTCCAAATAAGGCAGTGAAGCGGGTCATACTGCAGGACAGAAAAGCTATATACAAACTTCCCGGAGGCAGCGGCAAACCGGCGCAGATGCAGAGTGGGACACTTAAGAGGCACCTTTGTCCAAACACTGCATCCAGTGAGCCGAGTAATTCCAGCTCACAGCCGTCGCTCGGCAGAGTGTGGCGTCGCCACGGGAGAGCTCCACGCAAGCGGCGAGCGCGTCTAGGCTAAGAGCACCGCGCTACACGGCTAACGATACATTCTTAAACAACCTCTGTCCTTTGGAAGAAAACTCGGGAATCTTGAGGGTACAAACCACTTAACTTCAAAGCGCTAAAACAAATGACCTCATTTTTCTTTTCTTTTTTTTTTGCTATTCATCTTGTAGCACTGTCATATTTTACCCCAAAAAAATCATGTTTCTTCAAGAAATTAGCCAGAGAAACTTGGTACAGCAGCTGTTAGCAGTGACTTAAGCTCTAAGCATGTTTAGTTAATAGTTTTTTGTATCGATAATTACTAAATGAAGTAGGTTGCACATAATGAAGTGTGACTTTCATTTAGTGTTATTCCTGTTTAAATTGAGATAAGATAACAACACTGCCACACTGCATTAAATCTGGGGGTGGTCTCACTGCAGCCCCAGGGGGGGGTTCAAACACTTCCCCAGCTCCTCCTGCTTTAAGTCGGCTTCGTTTGGGGTCAAAGCCTTGCTGAACCTGTAAATGACCATGACACAGAGATGGTGCCAGTGAACTGGATTCGGAACCTGCATCTGGGAGAGATCGTTTGACAGGGTTGAATTAGAATTAGGTGATCAGTGGTCGTTGTTGACACACCACAGCAAACAGTGCACAACAACGAAGTGTGTCCTCTGATTTTAACCCATATGTGACACCGTGACATAGCAGGGGGCAGCTAATTCAGCGCCCGGGGAGCAGTGCTTGGGGGTGGTACCTTGCTTAGGGTACCTCAGAGGTGCCTTGCTGGTCTGGGATTCGAACCTGCAATCTTTCAATTAAAAGTGCGCTTCCCTAACCATTAACACACTACTGTCCACAGGGTTGACAGGGTTGGTTGCGACCCATAACATACCAGCAGCCATAACAGGCAGGGGTAGCTGAGGACCCTTGGTGTGGCCTATGCTCTGCCTGTCCAAAAAGCAGTACAGGTCACATGACCTCCAGTATCCCCTGCACGGACCCCTGGCCACCTGACCACAGAATCTCCCATCAGCAGCAAATCCGACCGAGCCCCACCATTCAATAAACGATTAATTGGCTAATCATGGTGTGCAGATGGCAGAGTAAAACGGGCATGTCGAAAGGCTGGGGGGGGCACACAGAGGGTAGACAGGGGACTGAAGTGACGGCGACCGCACTGCATTCTGGGAGCCAAGGATACGAGCTGTCCAGCTCTCCACGAGCGGCCCAGTCTCCTCCAGCAGATGGGTCGGTCAGGGGTCTCCACGTAAACAGCGCGATTCTCCCGCTCTCCAGTCCCACAGCCAGGAGGTAACTGGGGGAAGACAAACATAAGAGGGCGGCCGTAGAAAGAAAGCGAAGAAGGAAGGAACCGGCGGTGAAGAACGGACCGGCCAAATGTGGACTTAACAGAAAGTCAGTCTATTAGTGCCACACACTGCAGATATATCAAACGTAATGGTGTCGAGTCCTTATAACACGCAGCATGCAGGTCCGGGGAAATTGAAAAGGGTTATTTCATTGTAGCAGAAATACTCCAGCCGATAAACGCATCAGCTTTAACTGTTTACTAGCTCCGCGCTCTGGGCCGACCTCAGTTAAAGTGAAGTGGTCAGAAATCGATCGACGGATTTAATGCGCGTCGTAGCGCACCAATTAATTTTTTAACGGGAAAATCGGTGCTCGGGGAAAGGCCGCGTGGAGCTGCCGCGCTCACGGTCCGGAGCGCGACGTGGGGCGTGTGGGCGTGGCCTAAAGGGGCGGAGCCGCACGGCGACAGCCAACCTGCCGTCGCGACAGGAGACGGGGCAGAAACTGACGGCCGTGCAGGAATCGCCGACGTCCAGGATGGAGGAGCAGGGACTGAGGGAGGCGGGGCTGCTTTCCCCAGTGGCAGGGAGGCGGCTGCAGTCACCCCAGACGATGACCTGTGTGGTTGGATAGGGGTCAGATAACCCGCCCACAAGCTCCCAAACTCACCAATCAGAAGCCTTAACAGAAAAAGTCGGCTTATCCAAGTCAAAACTTTTACGACTCTCTCTAGCTACTGGCATCTTCCGGAGGGGGACGTCTGCAAGCAACCCAATAAAATGCTATCAAAACGACGGAATGATGATTAATGAAACTGCTGGAAAGGTGTTTTCCACGTACCGTCACCACAGAAATGCCCCCTAAGGCGAGTGGATCTGGGCCTGTCGGCTGTTACCTTCTTATCCCGGCTTGATGTGACGAAGTACTTGCTGTCTGGGCTCCAGTCACATGACCAGATGATGCGGGCATGTACTGACGTGTTCTTACTCGTGTGGGCGCAGAGGGCGAATGTGGGCTCTGCGGAGATGCAACGTGTCACTGGGGGAATGGCAGCATCTCAGTAAGCCCCGCCCCCGGAGGCGGGGCTTGGGCTCCGTGACCGACAGGGCAGCCACACCTGTCTCCCCTCCCACATTTATATTCCCCAGATCAGGCACCCTTAATAAAGAGAGACTCTGGTTAACAGGAGGAGGGGGGAGTAGGTGAACGCCTGTCGATATGGGACAGCCACTCAATTTCGGGGCTGGCAGATCCATTTGGCCTGGCGGCGATTAGCTGGTCTCACCTGGTTAGGCAGGCGACAAGAGGAGAGAAAAGGCGGCCCGGCTGATAGAGATTTCCACGCGGCAGATGCAAGGACAGAGAAAAACAGAGAAGAAAGGGAGCAGATCCACCCTGTCTGTCTGAGGGGCAGCGAGGGGCCTGAGGGGGGCCCAGCAAGCCAGGCTCAGGCTCAGGCTCAGGCTCAGGCTCATCACGTGACGGGGGAGGGGACATACCGGAGGCAGGAGGTACAGCATCCTGCTGCTTCCATAGCGACCAGGTCCTGTCGCGGGACACGGCCAGCAGGAAGCAGCCGTCGGGGGAGAAAGCCATCTGCGTGACGGTCAGGCTGTGAAAGGCCAAGGTCTGCAGCTGCCTCCAGCTGCACACGCTCCACAGCAAGATGGCGCCGTGCTCCGGCCGGGAGGCCTAGGGGGGCGGGGGTGGGGGGGGCAGGAGGAACACCACCATTCAGACAGCAGTGTTACGGAAAAAGGGAGAACAGCCCCAAACGGAGCCGCTTATGTCTGTCCAAAATAAAAACCTGCTTTTGATCAATGATCGTGTTCAAGGCCGAACGGCACTCAGACTATGACAAATGATATTTCATTTATATTATTGCAGGACACTCAATATGACCAATGCTGGTGCAGTACACATATTAAAAAAAGCAAAAAGAAAGCCTATATCTTTAACAGGCTCCGCAACAATACCTACCCTCAGGCAATGGGGCTCAGTAGCTAATCAAGAATTTCAAATTTCCATTTTGTTTTATTATTTTTTAAAAATATTTTTACTATTATACTAATTTATTTTCATTATATATTTCAATCACTTGGTATAGGGAGAACTCAGGGAAACTCATTTCATTTCGTTGCCTGCATGTACCACTGTCTGCTGTACTGTTGTATATTTGATTAAAAAAAAAAAAAAAAAAAAAGGGAAAAAACTTTGATTTGATTTGGAAATGTTCTTGTACGAGTTACATGGGTATTTTCCAGAACTGTAAAAGTAAATTTAATAAGTCTATGACTAGATTACAGTGTTTAAGCTGCAGGAGATCTGTGGAAGTGGCTCATGGTTTTTCTGCTCTACAGGAATCTGAAAGGCCGTTCAGCAGGAAGTGATGCAAGCACCTCATCTGACAGCCGGTTGGTCCCCAGCTTCAGGTCACGCCTCACTGCACATAACGAGTCGACAGCATTTCCTGCCGGGCTTGGTCCGAGGCCTCAGGGTACTAGCTACAGTCATAGCACAGCCGGGAGACACATTCGATCCCTCCCCCCCCCCCCCCCCCCCCACCGTCATGTGACGCTCCAGGCTGGGTTTATAATGCCCTCATATTACACGTTTGATCGCATTATTGGATTTTCAAACCTGTGCAAAATGCTTTGCTGGTGCAATCGCCCTATTTTCAGGATAGCAGATGCAACCCGTAGCTCGAGCAGGAATAACAACGTACTACCAGGTTAACCACCCGGATTTCCTGCGCCTGTCACAAGACTGGGGTGTCAAACTCGCCAGGCATTTATACCCGAGGGTGAAACCAACAGCAATAGCATATCAAGCCCGCGCACAGACGCCTAACCTGCTGTGCATTTCATTACCTTACAGGCGGAAGCGACCACCGTCTTCGCGCTGTTGGACGCCAAGCAGAAGATCTCGAAGCCGTGTCCATACCTGCGGGGGGGGGGGGGGGGGTAGATGTGCAGTCGGTGAGAGCTGTAACAGAGCCAGGTGACACTGGGGTACGTAAATGAGTTGCTGGCCTGCCTCAGGAAGGAACGCCAGAGAGACACTGAGCTGAACAATGACCTCTGCTCATTTATCCCTGGGATTAAAAGAATTTTTAAAAAATCCATGACTTTTTACTGACAAACTCGCCAGTGCTTAGGCTACCAGGAGGAGGCGATACTGAGCGACAAACGGCACATTTGTTTATTAGGCCAGTGACAAATTTCAAAATCCAGATTCCAGCTCCCACCTGTGCAGCTCCCAGCAAACAGCATAGACACACATTTTCTTTTGCGTCATCCTGCGAATGTTAATACGGAGCCAATCGATCGAACGATCAATCTTCTGAATGATTAATGGCTACAGCAGCTAAATGTCACATGGTGTCTCCAGTCTGCATGGAACCAGTGTGCTGACATGGAGGACAGCATGATGGACTGAAAGAGGGCAGTGCTTTCGAGGAACTCAGGCCTGGATTCGGAAACCTCTCCGACGTTATATGTGGCATGAGACCCCATAGAGATACAAAACAGGCCGTTTCCCAAAAAGCCCAACTGTACGGCGCTTCATTAACAAATAAAGGGAAGCACACCACCATGGAACCATCAGCTAAAACTCCCAGGAAGATTAATGAACGCAGATGTAATACAGTGAGCCATTTAAACGGTACCTGCAGGCTTTTTTAACACCTGCACTATTAATCATCACCAGCAGGGGGCGGAATGAAACCTGGTTTATTCAGAGCAACCTCTTCTGTTCTAGACAGGATGTAAACCGCACTCAGTGGCCCAGGTGTGATTCACTTGCTGGTCAGATACGAGGGCACGGTAAAAAAAAAAAAAAAAAAACTCGATCCCAAGCTCCATGGGCATGCTGATTATGCAGCGGCGCCCTCTACTGACGGCACAGGTGGGGACAACTCTGCTCAAATGGGAGGGCGGGGAACTCACAGCTTCTGCACCTCAGGCCACAGTGTATTCTGGAGCAGGTGGTCTTCTGGGGGCGGACCTGTCAACACAGAGAGAGCCAGTCATTCATAACCGGAGTCGGCCGGGCTGCCGCCCTGGAGCAAACGCGGCCAGCAGAGCCGCCCAAAATCCTGCCAGGACATAAGGTCCCGAAAGGTGTCCGATTCTTTACACTCCGTCACAAAAAACAGCAAAATGAAATTCTCCAAAAGTGTTCCAAATGATCAGATGTATCCCCATTAACGTGCTATCTGGGAATTCGGTGGAATACAAAGCTCTGATTTCATGAACGCACATGTCAGGCTGAGGGGGAGGAAGTAAGACTCCGGGTACTGATCCGACACGCTGCTGAACTCCTGCTCCGCTTTGTCGCTCGGGGGCGCCAGATCACCTGCGGGAGCAGAGGGGTCACTCAGCGCCGGGAGATTGGGGCGAACGCCATCAGCCCAGCAGCGGAGCAAGAAAGAAACGTGATGAGTGAATAGCCAGAGAGCGAGAACAGAACATATGGATAAAATGCCCTTAAATACAAAATGCTCAGTGTGGAATTGGGGCTTGGAGGTCTGGGCTCACCTCGGTACACGGCCTTGTTGGACAGGCCAAGGGCGGGAATGCTGGCCCCTTCCGGAAGGCCGGAAGCTTCCTGATGGGAGATAAATGCACGGATTGGGGGGGTCAGGATCGCACTCAAGATGCAGTACTATGCATCTTAGAAACACACGTCAGGATAGATATATGTGAATAGAATGAAAACCAGGTTCCAACGCAAGCCTGGGGGGGGGTGGTGCTTAAACTGAGGGGTTGGGGTGAGGGACTCACACTGTCAGCTAACAGCTTGTCCAGGCACACCCCCGTGATGCTGGCGAAGTTCTCCACAAAGTTCCGCGTGGCCCGGAACGCACGCAGCACTTTCTCGTCCGCCCCGGACACAAACTGGAAGCGGCCCACCATGGTGAGGCACTGCATGTCGTAACCGTGGATCTGGGGCCGGGAAACCTCGTGCCACGTCACCTGAGGACCAGAGAGAGCATGTGGCCGCTCCTGCTAGAGACAGCACCCAAGTCTTCCTAAGCTAACTTCTTCATTTCTAATTCTGCAAGAAAAAAAAAACCACTCATTTCGCTCAAAACTGCAGGATAATGATCCAATTCTCAAACAAATCCCTATTTAACGCTTCAGCTACCTGACAAGAAAGAAAACAATCAGGCCGACACTGTTTTCCGTAAGGTGGGGAATTTGGTAAAGATACACTAACGTTAATAGTCTCAGTCTGGCAAGACTTTGCTGTCCGAGATCTCAAAAGGCAATTTCAACCCACTACGGAAATAACATTCCAGCAAGATCTGCCAAAACCATCGAGCCTAAATAAATCTTCTGCAAAGCAGACAGCTAACAGCCCTCAGGAGTCATGAATCTTCCATTAAAATCATATATGCCTGAGACTATAACAGCTTATGAAGACTGATGCTCTTTCTAAAGCCCACCGGTGCCCTGAGGGACGTAGGACCCCTGAGAGCTTGGGGGGGGGGGTACCTCAGCTTGCCTGTCCCGCTTCCATGGTGTGAACATCCTGGTTGTCTGGTCAGAGCCCACAGTAACCAGGAAATCTCCATCGGGGTCCCAGCTGAGGTCCTGAACCACGCCGGAGTGTCCAGATATCACCACCCCTGGGGTCCAGTTCCCCTGGAGGGGTGACACTATGGGTGAATCCCAGTAGGTGTACCTGACCGTACCCATGTTCTCACGTACGCATCTTCCATTGCCGAGGACCATTTCCAATGCTAAGAACACAAACAGAGAGGATGGTAAAAATCACTGGATGTTGGTCTTGCTCCGCCCCAAATATCAAGGACACATTTGGTGCATCCTTGCCGAACGAGACCAATCCCATGATTCATTGCTTGTTCTTAGTTCGTTCTTGGAAGGCAATTTAGCAAGACTGGTCTGGCGAAGACCACGAGTACGGTCTTGCATTCTTGGTACTGAGATACACAGCAGCACATAGACGACGCAGAGAAAGACAGCAGTTATGTTTTAAACGTTTCCCAAAATAACAGAAATAACAGCGGCAACGAACATACTGCAACCCCCCCCCCCCCGCCAAAGCTATCCCTCTGGCTGTGGTGGACAGCGCCCCCACCTGGTCAGCATCATCCCGGCGCCAGAGGTGCAGAGCGCCATGAAAGGCGTGTGCTACAATCATGGATCCATCAGGGCTCATCTGACAGCCGTAGAATCCCAGTGTGTTCCCCCCCACCTCTCCAACGCGCACCTGGGGATGAAAAGCAGGCAAACTTTGGGTCATGACACATCTCATCAGGGTGTGTGTGTGTGTGTATGGGGGGGGGCGGTTTTCCCATTCTGCTGGGAAAATCAAAGGAACACCATCAGTAATAAGTGTGAACCAAGGGGCCCCCCGCCCCCCGCCCCCCCACCCACCCAAAATGTCAGCATCAGCAGAGCTCAGAGCAGCCCCCACTATCGGATAATTTGGGTCACCGCTTCTGAGAAGCTGCAGGCTGGAATGTGCCTGACGTGTGTGAAATATGCAGCTGCAAAGACAGCACTACTGAGTAATAATTACACCCCAAAACACAAATATAAGGGATGATGGCTTCTGTTACCAGGGGCGTCAATGACCCTAAATGGAGGCTGGCCTCCCAGCCAGCAGGAGGCAGCATGGAGTATTGAGACACCATTCAGAGCAGCCGTCCCCAGCAGCACCTGCTGAGGGAGACATTCTCTCCCTCCACAAGTATTTACATATTTGCCACGTACTTGTACGGTGTGATTTTTCCACCAGCACAACAACCCTGGGGGTGTGGCTCTGTCCCTCCCCACGCCTCACCGAGACAGATCTTCTGGGAAATAGTTAGACGGCAGTAAGCATGGTAAGAAGGATCCAGGCAAGCCCCCCCCCCCCCCCCACCCCCCGAGTGGCACTGGCTGACCCAGCAGAGATCCATCTCGCCAGTCCTACTTTCCTCGCTTTCTGCTTCACACTTCTTCCTAAATTTGATTCGGTAACCATGCCCGAGGAGGGGGGGGGGGGGTTAATCAGGCCCTGGTACTCGCCCCACCCCCCCCCCCCCCACATCGACCCGGGGTTTTTGTTTCCATCCCCCTTTGTCCTTTGGCTTTTTCTAAGATGAACGCCCCACGCGCCTCGAGAACGCTTCTGCGACACGTTTTCACCATGCGATTTTGGCAGGACGGCAAAACAGATAAACATTTCTCCAGGGGCTTGAGCCCCACCGCTTACAGAACCCAGGACGGCCGCGGAAAATTCTAGAAACCCACGTGGACGTCGACATCCTGGGTGTGCTTCATCCATCTGTTATTTACAAAAGCTTTCAAGCACTTCCAGAAAAAAAAAGCATCATGAATCATACAGAGTTGGTACTGAGGAGAGACCTATCCCATTTCTACAATATATTTCATAGCTAAAACCAGCATAATCCATGAAGCACACAGCCGAAATAAAGAGATGAAGCACAGCTTGCAAATGGAAGGCTGGTTTTAAGGGGCGGATGAGAGCAGAGTCTCCCAGCAGCCGCGCTGCCACCATCATCAGCGCTAGTCTGACATCATTCTCCCTGGGAATGTGGCAGAAAAGCATGACCGGGCCTCCCTGCTCTCAGGCTCGCTTTAAAAACAACAAACAGTGCTTCACTGCAACTGGCGAGCAATACACATTAATATATAAACAAATATTCAAGCAGCTACATTAATTAGAAGCAAACATTTTACAGCAAGAAAGCTTTACAACCTGAATGCCTGTCCTCCCTGTTTCCTGTCAGATTTATCAAGCTGACTGGAATAAGTAGGAGTATTAATATCTCATACTTTAGCTGTGTTATAAATATTCAGTTTACAAATAAAACTGCACAGACTGGGAAAAAAAACTTTCTGCTTACAAGGAGCTTTTCACCTTTTATTGTAACCGAGTTTTTCCCCAGTTTCATATAAAACACGAGGTTGTTAAACAGGGTAAAATCCAGCCGGAGCGTGACGGACCGCACAACGGCACGTTAAAACCTCAAGAAGAACTTTTTCTCATCTTATTCCGAGTGGAAAAGATACCCTCATGTTGGCTCTTGTGTCTTTGAACACATCAGATAACCAGCAAATGCTTTATCTCAAGGCTTCCTTGCACAGCCCACAGGCACTGACCCTCCCCTCCCTCCCCCACCCCCACCCCAGTCCACATCCATGTCCCAACTTACCTAGTCAGTTAACTACAGAGCCCTCGATTACCTGGCCCAGCTACGCAGCATTTGTGAGGAGGGGGGCCTAGGGCCAACACTGATAACCAAGAGGTGCCCGCTAATTTGCCTGATACGCCCGTTCCCTCCCTCCGGCCGTCTGACGGAGAGACCGACGCCTTCCGCACCGTCGAGGCCCCCCAGGAACGCCCTGCGTGCCAATCGATTTTACGCCACGCCGCTGGACCTCTCACTCCCCGCGCAGCGTGTACCCAGGAGGACGACTCGTTAGAGGGATTTTGTGTTTTCCTCAGCAATCCGTTGCCAGCTTGCCTCTAAATCTGACCAATTACACTAATTATGGTGAGGCGAGCATTGTTTGGGAATGGGGTAATTAGGGGGAGGCCAGTCGGCCGGCACGTTACCCTCAGCTAATCAGCTACAGAACGGAGAATAAATGGACTGAATTTGCTCAGAGAAACCTGTAAAGAGCTGACTTTGTTTGTAAATTACCACGCCTTGCATTCTGTGTCACTATTCAGCAACTAATCTTATGTTTAATTTTTTCAGCTAAGGTTTTTTTCTTAAATATCTGTGTAGCAGCTCAGGCTGTCAGTCAACCAAAACCAACAATCTCTGGAGTTGATCTGGACCAGACTTGTGTCAGATAAACTGTAAGAGTATGAATTATTTGCACCTTCCTGCCTTGAAGGTTATTGTAAACGATGCGTTATTTTCCGTTTATGCAAGCACAGGTACATTGGAATGCTGCTTGTGGTGTGTCCCATTACGCTCTCTGTCGAGATGTACGCACAGGGTGGGGTCTGAGCACTGGGTCAGGCCATTTATCCAGGGCCCTAGGAGCATTTTATTAGGTTAAGGGCCTCACTCAAGGGCCCAACAGGGCTGGCAACCTTCCAACCACACAGATGTGTGTAATTGTTGTAGAGGCACATATAAATGTCTTTGGTAACTTGCAGGAAAATCTGTCCTGAGGAAAGCAAGACGCCTGAATTTCTAGATGCGCGTGGAGTCCAGAGGAGTCATTTCAACGTGTGGCCGCAGTGCAGAGACCCGACACATGAGGCTTCAGGCCGCTTCCCACGGCTGGTGGTGGCAGGGGATGGTATACGCTGAAATCCAACACACATCACGCGGGACGCCACACACTATAATGGGGAGAGTGTCATCGGGTCCAACTACGGTCCGCAACTTAGGTGACCATTTAGTGAGTAGCATTTGAGACACCGAAACGTTAGGTCATCAGCAGAAAAAGGAGGCGGGGTATACAGCATGGGCTACTTTATAGACAGGCTCCTGACCAATCAGAAAAGCCACACCGAACACGTCATATTCACATCATGTCGGGGACAGGAAGCTTCCAGGAAAACTACACCTCCTGCTATTGGGGGAGAAAAAGGACAGAGAAAGTCATGGATGCTAACCCTCTCACCGCCACCCCCACCCCCGGAGACTGACCTGCTCCAGCCACACACCTGACTCCTCATCCGGAGCCCACAGGATCATGGTTTTATCCATAGATGCAGACAGCAAGCTGGTGGGTTGATGTACGCTGCCACCTAGAGGAGACAGGTAGGAAGTACGGAATGACTGACAAGAGTCAGGTCTGCTGCAGCACGCTTTGCAAAGAGAAAAAGGAAGGGGGGGCCGTACTCCCCCCCCCCCCCCCCCCAAGCCACAATCGGCATGTCGGCTGCGACACACTGCAAACAGAATGATTTCAATTTAGCGATACGAGCAGCGATGCTGCATAACCCAATCACACTGAACTGGTACCGCTGTAACTGAGATCCAAAGCAAGTCCCAGTCAATCAGAGCATCGTTACACCATACAAACCATTATACAGAACAAAAGGCTGAAAACGGGCCATTTCTGTGAAGGTTCTGGCACCACAAGCTTGGAGAAGATTAAAACCACATCTCACTGTGGGCTTTGAGCCAGCCAGGAGGTCAGATGGCCTACAGAGAAACCCCTTACGTATAATAGACAAAAACCTGAGGACTTGCGATGGCTCCCGAGCACCGTGACAACGCGGCGTCCGTCGCCTTGGTTACCTGTGACGAGCGGAGGCTGCCAGTGTATGCCGTAGACCCAGTTCTCATGGCCGGCGAGCACCGTCTCCAGGGTCACGGCGAATCGCAGGGCTGCGCCGTCTGTGGCAGGAGACACGGTCACGCTGCCGTGAGAAGCGCGGCCCTCACACTCCACCATGTGGCACCGCAAACCACAAATAACTGATTATAGAAAACCAGGCCGGTGACACCATGTTGAATTTCTTATGTAAACAGGGTCTTTTTGGACTAAGTTTGATGTTAAAGTTGAAGAATATGCTCCAGAGAGCACACGCAAAATGTAACCCTTCACTATATTCTAAGTCGCTGTGGATAAAATCATCAAATAGATGAATAACCGTATTGTAAATATGATGTTCTGTGTATGTAGTGCATGTCTACCATGTCCTCATCCAGTCTGGCATTCAGTCACACAGCTGGATGGTCACCTTTCATTTACGAGCTTTATCAACGGCGCCACCTGCTGACCCTGAAGCTCAGTAAACAGCGAGCCGTCACATGACTGACGTCTTAGGAAGGTGACCCCTTCAGATGTCACTGGCAGATTGTGCTTCAGATAGAGGCAAAGGCATGATGGCACCATGAATATAAATCTACAGACAGTAAAAATGTAAACACTTATAAAGGGGAGGCAAAGCGTGACCTGGGAACTCACAGGGAATGAACGTATTTAATCACTGTGACGTGTTTAAGGGAAACACAGGGAAATGCGTCTGATGAGCTAAGGGCTTGAGACCAATCGCCCGTAAAAACGATGAGTCATAATGAACTCGTGGCGGCGAGTTGATATTAATCCCACACTGATTTTACACGGAGCAGATAAACAGCGACGGTCCGTGCGGAGACGCACCGTTCACTTGCACGTCGAAGGTATCCTCCTTCAGCCCGATCACGTCCTCGCCGCCGTCGTCGTCGTCGTCACCAGCCCCCTTAGCGAACACCCCCCATATCCGTATCAGGCAGTCCTGAGCACAGCTGGCCAATAAAATGCCCCCTTCTATAAAAAAATAAAAAACAAAAACTAAATAAGCACACCTGACCATGGACTGCGCTGTAAGGACGGTAAACTTATTTCTGGCAATATTTCATCAGGTTTCATCAGGGAAGCGGGATGCCAGAGAGCACAGGCCTGTTTATGCATTATGGAGAGACATGGCTGCCCCTCCCCCCTCAGCTACGGCAAAGGGGCGGAGCCTTGCGAATAAGACACTGCCAGGCCTGAGAACCATACTAACCAATGGTCAAAGGCTCTAACGCAGTGAAAGTCATCCTGGGTTAAGGTCCGTACCTCTGAACTGGAAGGCCTCCCGTTTCACACGGGTGTCGCGGAAAGGCGTGCGGTACCTAAACAATTTCAGAGGTTCCGCACACAGGGGGGGGGGAGACTTGTCCTCGCTGGATGATAGATGACACCTGCTACAGTGTCTAGACACACCGCTGAGATTTAGTCTGTGATGCAGAGAGTGTTTCACTCCACAGAGCAGAAAACAAGCCCTCACCGACAGCAGCCCACTGCAGTCCCCGAACCCAGTCCTCATGTCCGTGCAGCGAGTGCATCTTCTGAAACTGAACACCAAAGAATGACCAATAGCGTTACTGACTTAGATATGTATATATCTCAATGTAATGTTGTGTTAGCGCAGCATTAGGTTACCTCTCTGTCGTGCTGTACATAGAGGTGGACTCGGTTGTCATCACCCCCGCAGGCCAGAATGGGAACTGCAAGGGGAACCGAATCGGTTAACGGGGACGTCGCTCTCTGCGGTGCCACAGAACACGACCAAACAGCTCTTAGAGATTGTAAGCAGGGGCGAAGGCGAGGCGAGGGGAGGCGAGGGAGCTGGAAGGCCCCGAGAGGCCGGCGAACCTGCACAGCCTGGCAGCAGCCCTAGCGACACGTCCATCGCGAAGCCGCCGCCGAGGGGCATCGTCTGCAGGCACTGAGCTGACGGGTCAGACGGGAGACCAACATCTCCACGTTAGTAACAATCACCAAACTGAGTCTCAGAGGGTCAGTCTCCGTCTCAGACACGCTGGGCCGGTGGGGGCTGATTGGTCAAGGGGAACGGCACCACCCTCCAGGTACAGACACCCCCACAGCTAACCCTTCTTAAAGGGCTACCCCCCCACAATGGCCCTTTTTGTTTTCAACATGCAATATTAAGGGATTACAACAAATTTCGTTCTTTTAAAACGTACTTTTAAAGTATTTTAGAGGTTATAACACATAATTTATCAGACATACCACACTGATGTAGCACAAGGCAGAAATAAAATCCAACCTAATCGAGGCAACAAAAGGCCCCGAAAACTGCTTTAGAATTAACTCGCACTGAAGGGTGCTGGGGGCAGGAGTGCAGCAGGCTTTGGGTCTGTGCTTCTATCCGGAAGGTTGTGGGTTCAAATCCCATGCCCAGAGTAATCAATTCACCAGCGGACCCTTGGTTGAGGAACTTAACCCTAAACGCTACTGTCCGCAAGCTCACACTGCAGGGAACTCTTTACCTTGGCTACACTGGTACAGCCAGATTTTAACAGTGGAGTCTGAAGCAGCAGATGCTATGAGTATCTGTGAGGATCCCTCCCCTTTCAGGTAAATGGCATCCACTGCAAACACTGGAGCAGTGTGGCCCAGGCACTGTGCAGAGAGGGCAAACTGGAACACAGGAAGAGAGTACTTACAGGCACTGGGGAGGATGGTTATAAACAGAAAGGGTTATAGACATAAGCAAGTTGCAGAGGTTAATCAACATATCACTGATACATGCTGGCAAAAATTTATAGTGCAGTTCTCAGCTACTATGGTGGTTCTGAACTTAGAAATAATATTTTTGGAACAATGGCTTATTCTGCGACTTCGATGCGCATGAGGAAAAAACCCTCATCAAAGAAATACTTAGGCCCCTCCTTACGGAACTACAGGTTGAGAAAAAGCATAGCACATATAAAGGTAAAGCATTCAGACTAGGACAGATTACCGGAACACTTTTCTGTTCATCTTGAGCCTCCCAAACAATAACGTGATTGTCAGATCCTCCGGATACCAGATGAGTCTCTGGACCTGTCACATCACATGCATCATTCAGTTAAAGGACTGACCGAGACCCCAAACAATGTCACTAAAAAACATAATATTTAACCAATGCTTAACTTACCACAGTCTTCTCTGTGTATCCACTGCACTGCGTTCACCCTCCCAGTATGTCCATTCAGGAGGGAGATGATTCTTATTCGCTAACGTACAAGAGCAGCGACATTTACATTCAAAGTAAACGATTTTAACATATCCACTCACTTGTTCATTGAGTGCAACTGCATAAAAAGACACGTTGTGAACTATTTTCTTGGCGATAAACATTCAAATGATGATTTGTATTTCATTCAGCTTGTCAAACTGACACGAACACAATTGCCTTGACATACACATTACTACCTTGCTACATTACTACTACTTACTCCAAGATGTAAACAGTGAATCACGTGCAAACACAAATGGATTATAAATTGAAGTTTTACCTTTGGATCATACAGAGCAACAGAATTGCAAGTTCCGAAAGCAATTAACCCCCCTCTTCCCCAAGAAAGAACGTGTGGAGTGCGATTAGCGCAACAAGAAACATGACACGTTTGGACCAAGGCGGCCGCCATCTTTAATTCTGCATCCGAATGGTGCAGCGAAGAAAAAACGCCGTGAAAAACAAACGAACTAAACGAAAGTTCCTGGGGGATTATTTTAATCCGTCTCCTCCAAATGGTGCACACTTAAAGGTAATATAAAACCACATGAATATAATATAATATAATATAATATAATATAATATAATATAATATAATATAATATAATATAATATAATATAATATAAAAACAGTATTACGTGACATGCCATTCACCCTTGCCTTGTACCATCCTAGATGCGATGCCAGTTCATAAGAGGGCACGAATACACCCATCCATACACTATAGGCTATTTATAAATGCCAGTTGGCCTAACTGCATTGGTTTGGACTGTGGGAGGACACCTGAGCCAGAGGAAATCTGTACTATCTGTATGCCATTTGCATTGGCTAGATATTTTTATCATTAATCACTCTTAAATCGATTTGATTTCTGATTTATTCCTGACCAGGATAAATGGATTGATGATGGATGGATTTTCCAATTAGGCAATTGAAATAAACCAATTATGGTCACAGAGAGCCTTATTATACAGAGGAAACACAATTCTTTTGACCAGTTGACATATCACTGAAGAGAACGTCTTCATTTAACTAAACTAAAAAGTTCCATTTAAGCACATGTTTGCTGATAAACAACATATGGGGATACAATATTTAGTCCTGAGATTGTTAGATTTAAGGCTTGTGGATTAAAATGAATAGTGACAGCCTCCTCTGGAATACAACTGAGCAAACATTTCATGGGGGGTGGCTGTATCACCCAGTTTGTCGTACGGCATCATCCACAGAAAATGTTTCTGTTGGTCACAAAGCCAAACCGGATTCAGCATTTTCACAGCATCCGTGTTATTAACAGTCCAAGGTTTACAGCACTATTTCTTATGCTGCCTCTGGAGGTGCTGGTTTCTCATTGTGGTTATTAATAAGGTCCCCTGTGCCCGACACCAGCTGTTGCCAGGTTGTGCTTGACAACGGAATACCATGCCCACACCCACGGGTCAAACACAAATAGACAGGTCACATGATGCTCCGGGGCTTCAAGAGCATGTCAGCCTTCACCGTCGGCTGATGGTATCACTGGAACTTGTACACACTTCTTTAGCCACATCTTGGTGGCCTGTCTTCACGTCTTCGATGGGGCTGTTTCCCCCCTTCTTTAGTTTGTTTCTCCATACCATTTAAGAGGAGAGTGATATCTATTGTTGATCCTCACATTTCAGTCCCAGAGGCAAAAGTTTTGACAGAGAAAGTCACACCCAAATATTAATTTAGCTTTGGTGCCAAATAGATGCTTTTAAAGTTCCCTAACGCTTTTCTTTTAAATTGCAGTCTATATGTAAACTCAGAATGAATTTGGAAATAGCAATTTTCTTCAGTTCTTCAGCTGACATTTAAACAAAGCTTTTTTTTTTTAATTGTCATGATTTTCTCAATCAGTTACATTAACATATTTTTATTTAGGCCAAAGCAAAATGAGGCAAACAGCACATTACAAACATACATGCTGCCAAGGAGTCGATTAGGCATAGATGCACCTAGGCTGAGCTTCCAATGAACATCCAAGTACAAGTGTAAGCAGTATTAGAGTCATATTAGCATATTAGAGATTACAAGGTCAGCTTCCCCATTGGCCCTTAGCGGGGACAGAGTGAATGGAAGGGGCGGAGCCTCGCATATTGAGATTACAAGGTCAGCCTCTCCATTGGCCCTTAGTGGGGACAGAGTGAGAGGAAGGGGCGGAGCCTCGCATATTGAGATTACAAGGTCAGCCTCTCCATTGGCCCTTAGCGGGGACAGAGTGAGAGGAAGGGGTGGAGTCTTGCATATTGAGATTACAAGGTCAGCCTCCCTATTCGCCCTTAACAGGGACAGAGTTAGAGTAGTTTAATTTTGCAAAACAGCAACTGACAGCCGCTCTCAGCCACACCAGGGATGGGCCAGCTCCCTCGTTCCCTGACAGCCGTCCCCAGGCTTCAGTGACAGTTTTGTCACAGCCGGTTTGGTCAAACGTTTGACGGGATGAAAATCTGTTGAAAAATTCATTGCTGCCAGAGCCTGGGGACAAAGGGTAATGACGAATCAGACAGCGTGGAGGGGACAAGGACGGCCAAGCCAAGACAAAAATATGCGGCCAGGGTAATGTCTGGCTTCAAAGCCAGCAGAGAAATGAGCTGTTATACACAACACCTTTACACACAGTTTACTACAAAACAAAGTGAGTAAATACATTAATAATCCATTTTAAGCTTTAAATGTTTTCCCTAGGTCTGCAGTCTGCAGCTTCTATCTGGAAACATTTCTAGTCTGTCATCACTTTGTATACAATACAAGATTGGAACCATAGGTCCTGCAGTAGATGCTGGGTCCACGGAAACTGCATCCACTGCCGTCTACTTCATCTGGCTGTCGAGAGAGGCTTCCGGAAGCCCCTCCAGGCATGACATGCTAAGCCAGCGGGATGTTTGCAGATACTTCCATTAAAATGATGCTTTGTGCGCGCTCGTAAAGCGCAGCTGCTCCGGCAGCGTGACTGGCCGCCAGCCGCCGCATGCGTTCGCCTTTGAGGACGCAAGCTGTCATCCAGGCCGGAAACCGCTCCGGGTGGGCATCGGTTCTGATTTGGCACCGTCCCACGTTCGTCTGCGAGCTGCAGAACTCGTGCCAGAAAGGGCAGGGTTTCAGATAAAGGCTTCATTTTGACATCTGTGCAACACTTAGAGGCCAGTATGGTGCCTTAGGGTTAATGTAACACTGTAGCTGAACTCCAGGGTTGGGGGTTCGAGTCCCCCCCCCGCAGTTGTTGGAGTCTGCATGTTTTCCCTGTGTCTGCACGAGTTTTCTCTTGCTATATTGTTTTGCGCTGTCTGTACTGCTTTGCATTATCTTTAGACAATGAACAGCTGAGCCCTCCAATGCACCTGCTGCACATGGCCAACAAGGACCGTGAATCTTCAGTATTTAAAAACGGGCACTTAGATTTACTGGTGAATCAGTGGTGACTCTAAATTCTCCTTTGTGTGTGTGTGCTCATTTGTGGCAACCAAATGTTCCCAACATGCGATAAAAACCTATTATTTTGACCTTTTGGGAACATTTTTTCGGTTTCGGAAACTCATTTTTATTAAAATCTGTGACTGATCAAAAAACTAAAAATGGCAGAAGTCTTGTATTTTGTTTGGTTACTTAAGGCCAAGGTTAGGGCTGGGATTAGGGTTATGTTCCCAGTGCATCCTGGGATAGTCTCCAGGCTCACAGTGATTCTGTATTCCATCGGTGCCTTACCTAGCCAGCTTGGAAGCGTTGTGTTTACCCTCCATCAGTTAATGGCAGCAGCAGTTCGCATGCAGGAAGTAGCCGGGATCGGCTGCATCTGAATTCCCCAGCAGCACCACTGGAGATCTCATCAGCACAACAAATTGCGTCGGGGAACCGCACGTGTCATTCATTCCTGAGCCAAGAGCCTGCAGTGGAGTCACTGTCATTAAGTGAATTAAGGTTGTTTTCCTTTGCAGAACAGCTGAGGCAGATTGTAATTAAAGCAGTTTAAAAAAGCATAACAATGGAGCTGGCATGAGAGAGGGTGGTTTTATTTCTCATTAGTTATGCACTCTGACAACACGTTGGCACATTTGCAACAACTCCTATAATCCATTTTTTTCCCAACATCCTACTCTCAATTGGCTGAACAATTAGTTAAATCAATCCTTCTTTCATCTGAAGATCTCCCATTTCAGATACACAATAAATGAAGTGTCAACTCATATTTGCAGGCTTGTGCATTTAATTTCCGAATTCAGGAGAAGATTTTCAGCTGCGGGGGTCTGAATGACATATTATATGATTTTTTTTTTTTATGGAAAAATTCTATTAAGCTGTACAAACAGACCGAAAATTGACACTTCATTGTGGGAACAGTGACAGGAGAGTTTAAAATGTATCTGCTCACAGGCTGGCATTTATGGAAATACAAATTACTTTGCTTATAGCTCAGAATATGTGTGCATGAGATAGACATATACTTACCAGATTACCAGTACAGCAATATTTACCTTTAACTTACACAGAATTTGATAGCAAAAGGCTCTGGATTATGCACCTGTGATCGGAAGGTCAACAAACTTTTTTCAATGGTGATATTGTTATTCCACTGACCGCAGGATTTGAAATTACAACCTTCTGGACATGGGCGTAGATCGCTGACCTGCTACACACCATACTGAGTTCAGCTGGTTGATTGAGAGTTTTGGTTGAAGTTTGCTATGCACGTAACCAAGTTTGGTTGAGAGTTTGATAAGTTTTGGTTGACGTTTGCTACGCACCATACCGTGTTTGGTTGAGAGTTTGATTGGTTGATTGAGAGTTTTGGTTGACATTTGCTACACACCATATCGTGTTTGGTTGAAAGTTTGATTGGTTGATTGAGAGTTTTGGTTGACGTTTGCTACGCACCATACCGAGTTTGGTTGAGAGTTTGATTGGTTGATTGAGAGTTTTGGTTGACGTTTGCTACGGACCATACCGAGTTTGGTTGAGAGTTTGATTGGTTGATTGAGAGTTTTGGTTGACGTTTGCTACGCACCATACCGAGTTTGGTTGAGAGTTTGATTGGTTGATTGAGAGTTTTGGTTGGCGTTTGCTATGCACCATACCGAGTTTGGTTGAGAATTTGAAGACAACTTTTCTTGCAAATATATCAACTACCTGTAAAATCGGCCTAATTACAAAGCAGCCAAATGAGACAGATGGACGTGTGATGGCACTGCCAACCGTCGTATATCTTCTGAGATCTCACACGCTGCGAGATACATGAAGGTTAGCTCCTCATGACATTAAAGCACCTTTAAAAACAGCTTCCCCAACCCTGGGGCACAGATGGCTTTGTTTTGGAAGTGCTGTGCGATTTAGACGCCTCAGGACCCGACAGCAAACAGGACCAAACGATTAGCGGCTGTTAGCAGCAGCAGGCTGCAGGCTGCCTTCAGCAGCGGGGGCTGTTTGCAGGTAATTAAGCACGCTCAGTCCCCCCCCCCACATGAATAAAGATGCTGTGATGGGGGCTTTCCACCTGAGCACTTCTACCTGGTAGGAAGGTCAAGAGCTGTGTTTCCTGGCAACCAGCAGGGGGAGCCCAGTGACATGGCTTATCCTTCTTTTCATAACAACTGCTGCATCTCTTTCTCTCTCTCTCTCTCTCTCCCTCTCAGCCTTTCTCGATCCCTCTCCCTCTCTCGTTCTCTCTCCCTTTCTCCATGTCTCTCTACCTCTCTCTCAAGCCCCCACCACTCACCCCCTCCAGCAGGAAACACGGAGCCCCTGTCACGTCTTACTTCCCAGCCATAATTGTTCAGTTCTCTCTATGACTCACATGAGTCCTGTTTGCCGTGATCAGACTGAGGAAATTGGTGCCAGAGGCTCCATCTCGAGCTCATGCAGTATTTCCCTGGGCCTGGGAGAAGGACACTGATGGAAAACAGGGCACATATCACACAGCCAGCTTGGTGATCCTGTCTATGATTAAAAAAAAAAAAAAAACACGGCATCATACTAAACGCTAGTAGTAAACCTTTAGCTTAACGTTACTGTTTAGATCTGGAGAGCATGTTATGTTCCTGCAGGCTCCCCCTTGTGGCACAGCAGGAAACAACACCGGTGCAGTCTGATAAAGCATTTACACAGTGTGCCTTCCTGAAAATAACCTACACAGGTTAAAGAAACAAACCTTGCACAGATGAAACAGCTATATTTAAAGGTATTTTTAAGCTTTACGAGGGACTTAATTTAATTAATAAATGTTACATTTTTGTTGTTTACTTGTTATAAAAATTAGCTTAAACTGTGCAGTTTATGTATATTCAGTTGATGCTGTAGTTCAGAACCAACAAGTCCAAACGCACTTAATAGGGAAGAGGTGGACGCTCTCAATGTCATAGATGAATAAGTTCCTCCACTTCAGGATAACCTCCTCATCTCTTAAAAGATTCTGTCAGTTCACCGTGATTCACCATTTGGTGAGTGGAAGCATTTAACTGATTCTGTATTTGAGGATGAAATTGTACTGTTTCTGCATAGCTGAGAGTCTAGAGCCTGTTATAGTCTTTTAACATTATAAACATGTTACTATGGATGTTTATGGAAGTGTAATATAAATGTGCACCAGTCCAAAAATGGCTGTTAAAAATGTTGTCTTGCTCATTTAAAGGCAAGCGCTCGTGAGTCGCGTTACATATTTCCATTGTAAATTAAGACATTGTCTTAGTAGAGAACTTATTCTTAAGGAAAACATTGTATTTTTTTTATAATGAGGTGGAAAGGAAGGTCCTGATACAGAGCCGGAATGGGCACAAATCGAATTCATTCAAAATTTGCCTACCACTTTCCTTCTAGAAATTCAATTAGGAATATTTTTCCGCTCTAGTTTTCAACTGCATTCATAATAACGACACGGAGCATCAACGAAATAACAACATAGAAGACTCTTGCGAGCTGAACCCAATGACTCACTGTTTTCGACAATCCCTATTTGGGGGGAAAAACTGCATTCCGTCGGTGAATTGGCTCGATGATCCTTGGCATTTTAACCAGACCTTTAATCATTTCCTGATCCCAGTTAACAATATTTCTTTGCACATGACCTAACTGAAGGAGATCATAAAGGATTTGCACTTTTTTGAGTTTAAAGATAAAAACCAGTTAACATACTGTACTTGCAAAGAGATACTGAATGTACCGTTGCTGAAAACATCAACCTAGGAAATGGAAAAAATTAGCTCTGTTTACCTCTTACACTGAGACATTTCTTTAAATTTTTCACTTCAGATTGCATCTTTTTCTCAGGAATTTAGAATACATAACTTAGTATATATAATCCAATAAAGGGTGCGCAACAGTTGCTCAGTGATTCTCGTGCTCAAAAGACAGGGGAATTGGCGTCTCTTAATTCCCCCATCGTGTGCAACTTGCATCCTTTAGAGGGCGCCTTCTGCACCATGCCCCCTGCTTCTTGGACTCGCTGTGACACTGTCCTTGATACACTGTTATGGATGGATGGATGCATGCGTGTAATTTAACATCAGTCTTAATAAAGGGCCTACAATAATCGTACCCCTTCAGAGCCCCCACACTGATGCCAATATCCCAAGTAAAACATAAACATACATAAACACTTGGGTAAATTTAGACCGCTATGTCGGGGCGGTATATAAATGCTGGCTGATACTCCGCACGACTATTTTCAGTGCTGAATAATGAACACCCAGACCGTCACACATTCCATTTCCTTGCGAGATCCAGCGGGAATACCAAAGTACACAAACACCTTTGTCAAAGTCACACACAGCTTAAACACCAGTTTAAGTCATCTTAAACGCCTCCCCGCGAGTCTCCCTGACCTTGACGTCTCCTTCTAATCCGTGATATGGTAATTATCCCGGGCGTATGAGCATTTCCAACGGAGATAAGTGGCTGGCCAACACTTTAGACGAGAATCTTTAGACGAGAATCTGCGTTTTGGAATTTTCCAGCCATTTCACATCAGGAAATTCCCTCTAATATTTGCCGTTGTCTCTTAATGAGAATGTATATACCTCTTACTGGGAATAGACAGCATCAAAAGCATGACTTATAAATGGGAAAAGAATTGTCTTTACTAGACATTTATGCATAAGTAACATACCTCTCAGTGAACACGCAGCAGCCTCGAGTAGCCCAGCCTGGAGTAATTCTGTGTTATATAACAGCAGACATAAAGTACCCTGAAATATTTTCTACTTTGTGCTCATTGAAATGGTATGATGTCTTTGTATAATCACGCAATTCTAAGATGTTTCGTCGGACAATTTTTTCCATTTCTAATGAATTCTCCAAGAGCTCGGTAGGATGCGTAGTTAATACTAATTTTTCCTACAGGGCACTTTACAATAGAATTCATTAGTAAGTGACAGCTTTGAAAATCGCTAAAATAATGCTGTATTGTTCACCCCCCCATGCCACATATAAGCATTCAAGAAAAACGGAGAAGACTCCTGCAACCCAAAGCTGATTTTATAAAGGCTCAAAGGGAAAAGCGCAGATTAAAAATGAACCAATCCAATAAATAATAAAATAATCCAAGCTTCGGGAAACTAAAGAAATATCAAGGTTTTGCGAGTACAGACCCGTAATAATTTGGGTCTAATGGCAGTGTGTTGTGCTGACACTGGAAGGCAGAGTTGATATAATCAATTCGCAGGATAGGCTTATATGTCCCCTGGCTGATGAACTTCTGTCAGCTCTGGCAAGCGACGGCGATCGTGTCATTAAAAACCCAAGACCATCATAACTCCACAGATTTCTGAAGCAGACAAAACAAACATTTAAATAATTAGTATAATATAAAAATATAAACTTTTCTACAGTCGTGTTTGCAACATACACAAGTAGTAAGATTTATACTCAGGTACATGACAATACATGTTGTTATTCATATAATAATGAGGCAATTAGCATAAAGCTATAAAAATTGCATATGTAATACAATATTTAATTAATCTGGAGCTCTGTGCCAATGAGTCCATCCATCCCGTAAGCAGCCAACCCACAGTTAAGTAATTATAGCAGAAAAAGAGTGTGTGCGTGTAATTCTTACTTTCTCACTTTACATAACTACAATTTTCCTAATCATCTAATCATTTCGTCCTCTTCTCCCTTGTTATACAATTACCAGTCTTCAAAGTACAGTACTCTTGCAAAAGGGCATTATTTTGGGTTGAGCATTGGGGGATTTAGGTCTCCAACCATTTAAAATGGGGGGTTGTATTTGGTGGGTTTTGATTATGGGGGGTGTGGTTTACAACCCCCCCCCCCCGTATTTTACGATCGTGCTCTTCCAATCGATCCTTCCTCATGTCAGATACAAAAGATGCGATCCTGGCAGACTGTGGACAATGTAATGATGGACTAGGCCTACACTACATGCGAAACTAGTTCGACAAACAATTACTGATTTTGTGAACCCTAAATCTCAGCAAAGGATATCGCATAATCTTTAAAGCATTTAACACTTTACTTGTTAGAATATAGCAGTTAATTGAGCAATCAACAGGTTCCAATATAAACTCCAGGACATAAAATAGTTCTTTAGTCACGAATACAATTGGAAAATCCCATAAAATCCTTTCAGAAATATAAAATGATCATGTTTGTCTAATTGTACAACTGCGCATGCATTTTGGTAGGAATTGTTTTTATTCACGGTCATAATATGTGTCCTATAAAGGTAATCCGATTGGTTATACACAGTCTATGAAAAAGAACTGGCAAGATCAAGAAACTTAATCCCGAACTGTTTAGAGTGTATGGGTCGAATGACACTGGTGAGAGATTACCGTAGACGAGAATACATGTTCGCATGTATTACAGAAAATACATTGACGACGTTCGTGTGCATTAGTGCAGACTTTCTCATTAACTTTGTGCATATATTCGGGCTGTTTAATACTTAACGCCTAGTGGGTCTAGTGTCCCTTTGTAAAGAAGGGTCATTAGCTGGGGAATGTCGTCACCGGGCGCTGCTCCAGGCAAAGTAAAGGCAGTCACCGCTCGCCTGGTCCCGGATTGTGTTTCCAGCCTCGCTGCAGCAGCCGGCAGTGCGGTCTGAGCTCTAATGCTCCCTGTACTTGCAAGAACTACATGGACATAACCGGGCGCTCGTAGTGCAACGCTGCCGGAACGAGGCTCTGATCGCTGGTGCGCGGCGCGTATCGGCTGAATCGGAACCGGAGAAAGTCCCCGATTGCGCCGAAAGGGTGGCTTTTTTCTTTTTTTTTCCCAGCATTTCCCCTTTCTCTGATAGGAAGTGGTCGCGCGAAACACTTTAACCGTGCGTTGCACCAGGGAAAGAAAGAGAACGGCGAGCATGGCTTCATCTCCCTGCGGCACCAACGTTAGTAACTTTGATTCCGGGCTTGAGATTAAAACTCGGTCGGTGGAGCAGACACTCATTCCGCTGGTGTCCCAGGTGAGTCGGGCGACGTGGGAAACTTCGTGTTTTTATCCGCGACTCGTTGCTGCGTGATCTGATTGAATGATACTTTGTAACGCTGGCAATCCTGGTTTTTCCCCCCTGATCATGGTGAGTGAGGCAGCGTGGTCTGATGTTTGGCAATACGCGATCGCTCCGTCCAGTGCTGTTTGGGAGTCTGGTGAAGCTGCAAGGGAAAACGAATTCCGTTTTAATACAATAAGATCATATTATGTTTGTCGCGTTTTGCCGCAGGCAGAAACCGTGAGATTGCGTTTCGCAAAGGTCGCGACTCAAAGCGGATTATGTTTAAACAGGGAATTGCGGTGTTTAGAAATACATCCTTACAGATTAGGCACGAAACTTTTTCTTTGTATAAGCCTGGGAAATGGAGTGCACCACCACAGGGGATGGCTGGGGCCCGTCTGGGACAGAGTTTGGGAAACTTTCTTGTTAGGTAATATCTCTGACACCCTTGAAGGGGCTCTATACCGTGTCTTTTGAAAATATGGACAATCGTGACTGTTGTTCACATCAGTAATACATAAAAAAATACTACTACGTACTTCTGAAACCTGCAATTATCCGTTAAACATTTGACTGATCATTTTTTATTAGAACTAATTCTTTACCACGGTCAAAATGTATAAACCACACATGATTAAACTGCCCAGTGTACTATTTTTGAACGAATTAGTCTTGTTAAAAGGCGAACGGCATATTTATTAGTCCAAGTAAATAATAGCAGCGAGATCAATATAGCTGGCGTCGTTTTATTAATAATATTTGTAATAAATTTATATCGCTGATGTATGATGTAGATATTCGCAGAAACCTGCCCAGTTAGTCGGTGCTGGAGTGTTAGAAATTATAAAAATATTCAGTGGTAGTTTTTATATGCATGCTATTCGTTAAATGCAATGCCTGTTAAATGTGTCTGGACTCCTAAATTTTAATGGAGTTACCTGCTGATCGCGGCATAATATGTTGTGAAGTAGCCCACTGTTCGATTGCTGTTTATTAAATAAGTGGAAATGTTTTTTTTTCTTCCCTAAAAGCAGTTTCAGTTAAGATACTTTAAAGTGTTCGGTACAGCTTCATATTACGGTGTCATTACTTAAATCACAGGATACCACGACAACATATTTTAGTACGGTTAGCTGCCTTGTAATTATTTTTCCTTGAAATGCTGTTTGGTTTAATCGCATTAACGCCATTAAAAATAGTATCAGTCGCCAAATAGATTAATACAGATGCGTCGCAGGCTTATGCGGCTGTAATTTACAGTGTGTGCTCTGTGATTTCCACTTAACGCGTGAATTTGAGTGTCTTTGGCATCAAATATTTACTGAAGCAGACAAGAAGGATGAGTCAGTCCTTCCTCAGTAACAGTTTATCCAATCCGCATTTATGGATGTCATGTAGCCTAGGTATCGCACACACTTTCAAGGTTCTTTTGCAGAAAGCAAACCCCCACACACTTTACCACTACAACCTTTGTAAATGTCCCATTTTTTCTTTCATTGTGTTCGGTTTGGTTTTTTTTCCCTTTGGGAAAACACCTTCCTGATTTCGTAAAATATGAAATATAATAATAATTTGTTTTATGCTTGTATATGCGTCATTAAAGCTGGTCTGCTGTAATCATCAACTGTGGGCTTCACTGTGATATATTCTTGGTTACATACTCTTTATATTTACACACAATCTGCTTTGATGCACCAGAGGTGATGCTGAGTGATCAAAATAGCAGAAGTACCTTGGTTGTTTATTTCTGGCTGCTTGTCTGCAATTAGATAAAGTTGCTTCTCTTTCAAAGCGCCGTTCTACATCTGTGTGTGATAAAAGTGGCGAGTAGAATCATCTAGATGAATTTCGTCTGGCATAGTGTGACAGTGTTTGGAAGTTTTCTCGCCTTGCCATTGGACACCGGGCATTTTCCAAACATGCTTACGGGACTGTGATTGGAGAGGTGTGATTGGCTATCAAGTGACTTCTAGTCTGATGAGTGCCAGGCCTGCAAGATCCTGGTCCTCAGGCAGTTTAATGTCCTTCTTCGGATTCCCCCATTTTGCCTGGACAAAAGCCCCCCCGGCCCCAGGACTGTGCTAGAAGTATTTCCCTCTAATGCAGGGTTTCCAGCTGTCACATATCTGCCGTGACACTCACGCTTTCAGACTCTCATGCTCACGCAAGAAATCTTACGCCAAATCTATATTATTCCATTATAAACCTACAGTTAGCTACATTTAAAGCGTTGGGGTAGTTCAGGCTTGTCTCCACATGCGGACTTGTCTCCGGTTGAAAATCTCAAGGCAGCCAGTTGACCAGAGGTGGCAACCTTATGAATGGGTTGTGGTAAGAAAAGGGATGTGAGCAGCTCTGAGGCTCAGCTGTAGCCATGTTCTCCTTTGTCCAAAGCAGTTTTAAAATCGATATATATAGCTATATAGATATAATTAATATTGATATTTTACTGGTGTGAAGTATCTTGGCTGAAGTATCTTGTACAGAGGTACAGATGATCTCGTTGACTGTTTCATTTCCTTAGTAGGTATTTTGCCTCTGGATGCTTTAGGTGTGGACATAAATTAGATCTTGTTGTTTTGTTTTTATCCTCTCCCACGGGGCCTGACCTGTCCTTGGGACACCTTCCCTATTTGTCTGATGCTGATGCTGTCCGAATTCGGAGCATCTGGCAAATCAGTTTAAAATTCAGGAGTGATTCAGTGCTCTACCCATCTCGCTTCCCGAAGATGAAACGAGTCGCTTCGAGATTCCATCTGAATTTGTCGATCCCATCTTCATATATATAGATATACATAAATACACAGTGTGTGTGTGTGTGTGTGTGTGTGACGATATACTGGCTTCTAGCATCTTAAAGTCAACTTTAGCTTCCTTTTTTATATATTGACCTGCTCCCACTGAGCGGTCATGTGACCTAACAAGGTTAAGGAAATGAGCAGGTCTTGAGGAAAGTCACTGGAAGGTGCTTCAGTGTTTAAACGTCAGCCTGCTCTTGATGTTTCCTCTTATGCTGCTATCAGCACCCACTCCTCTGTAATTAGGATCCAGGTTACTGTTCCTGCCTGAAGGACTTGTTTGAGATAAGAGTGGCTTTTCCCTGTGGGTCCGGCCGTGCCGTGGCTGTCTTCCTCCGTAGACCTCGGTGCTGGGCGTCGCTCTGCCGTGACTGTCACTCCATGTCTCTGTAGCCACCCCCTGATCTATTCTACACCCCCCCCCCACCCCACCCCCCATGCAGATGAAGGGCGCTGTGGGTGTCCATCACAGATGGGGGGGAAAAATGACTGCTGACCTCGGAGGCATCGGCAATGTGAGCCCGCCGGTGTCACGTTAAAAGCGGATCGGTTTACGTCTCCAAGGCGTCGCCGGCCGAAGGGTGGCGGGCGGGTGGGCTGGTGGGAAGCTGTGGCGAAGCCATTATTTATGGTGTGACCCTTGTGGGTCCTGGCGGGGGCACTTAAAATGAGATGGTGAAAACCACATAACCACATGTTGCTCGTCGGCTGGTTGGAAGGGGCGGGGGGGCGGGATTGCTTACCACAGGACGCTTTTGATCCTACATCTGTGCTCTCAAAATTATATTATATTGGACATTTCTGTTGACTCCGCCCCTTTTCTGCAAGACTAGGCATTAATAATATTTATGACAGTAATTGGGCTGGAATTCTGTAAGCCAGGACTGGTTAGGGTCAGTTTGCATGCACAAATGCGTCCCGTGTCACTTACAGTTTAAGAATAGAAGGACAGCAGAAGGTGAAAATGAAAGCAGACATCTAGGCGTTTTCCCACCAAGAAATGTGCTCTGATATTGTTGACCACTGGCGCTAATTGATGCTGTCATGGACAGATTTCAGCCAATCACATTTATTTTATATTAAATCACATCAGGGTTTATCCTGGCGGTATAACATTCCGTAACGGGATAGTTCTTGAAATGCAATAAACAAATGCAAATAACATTGATAATGTATCTCCTGTCCTTCCTGTAAAGGGGTATTAATATGCATATTTACATGGTAACCATGTAAATGTTACGCGTAACTTGAGATGGTTTGCGTCACCTTCTCTGTGTAACAGTCTGCCTGATACTGGAGAGTCCAGAAGAAAATGTACTTAATGTCGGCTTAATCATAATTCCAACATTCCAAATCGCTTTCTACAAAATTCAACTTGACGCAGTGAGATGTGAAAATCCAGTGACGACTGTCACTTGCGTGATTTTGTTAGCTGTCCAGCAGAAGCAAATTTCTGGGGATGGTGTTTCGTTTCTGACCTTTGACCTTTTACCATGTAACACCCCCTTTATTTATGCAGCTGCATGTTTGCTGGTGCGGTTTCCTTTCCCTGGGGGCTGGTGAAACTGCCATTGCCCGGCCGAAAATGGCCTTCGGCTGAAATGCATTCGTCTTGCGCTACTCGGCACGTTGCCTCTGACGGGCAGTGAACGTGGGAGCCCGTCTTGTGGCCCTAGTCAGCAGCCATGCGTCGCATCTCATCTTGCTCTCATCTGCCCCCACTAACTGTCCCTAAGGAAACCCCCCCCGTGTGACACAGAAGTGTTGAGTGCATAGTATGTGTTATTCTGCCCCCCCATACTCACTCACTCTCCCATCATGCTTAGCTGCCTTGGAGCGGCAGTGCCTGCCTCAGTTATTAGCTGTTGCTAATACGCTTGATTAGTTTTGTCTTCCTCTTTTAATACAAAAACAAAGTTCCGCTCTTTTCCGTGGCACACCTCGGGGATCCGTGGCAGTGAGTATTCCTTGCACACATATTTTTTATCTTCCTCTGTGGTGGTATGTTTATTATTTAATCTGTTTGATATTCAGCTATTCCCTGTATTTTGTACCGAAATTAAATTCAGGGGCCAAGGGAACAGATCGGCATGTTCCATGCAAAATGAGTCTGAGTTCACTTTTCTACACCATAGGCTGGACTGGGCCTGAAACACAGATGTGCTGTGATTGGTTAATACCTGGGGGACAGAGTGTCAATTAACCTCAGACTGTGGTACTGAGCTTCCCGAGATAACGATGATGAATGAATCCTGCTTCTGGTGGCTATGTGATTTGGGAAAGATTATGAGCCGGGAGACTCGGCGAGGGGATGGTAGGGTGTGTGTTTCCCTGCTACATCTGATAGTGCCACAGTGCTATGGGTCCCAGGGTGGGGGGGGGGGGGGGGAGGACAGTGGTAATGGAGGAATCTTCACAATTTGACTTTGGGCTGCCTTGCGATGAGGTCTTGCATTACACTGAGCATTAAGATGAAAGAGCACTGGCATTATGTCCCGTAAAAGAGCTGAAGCAGGAGGAAGAGTGGTTTCTAGAATGTTCTCGGCATGGCTGTGCTCAGCAGTACTCTCATACAAGTTTCATTCGAGGCAAATGAGAAAACGGTGTTTTGCTTCTTGGATATTGAGTTTTCAGAGCAGTCCTGAAATCAGCCCTGAAATCAGAGTTTCTGCCCCTTTGGGGATTTGCTCCTGACCTTCAGCGGGAGGCAGTATTGCAGAGCGGGCAGGCCTTTCACCTCTTTAGTCCTGCGGCATCCTCCCAGCCCCGATGGCGCCCCCTACCTGTGAGGCCCCCTACAGTCTGTGCTAAAACCACTTTGACAGACGAGATCCCTGAGCAGTGACACGTTTTCTGAGCGAGCGATGGCAGGTAAGGGAGACATTTGCGGGTCCTTGCTAGCCAGATTATGTACATCCTTTGATCATTATTCTCTGCTGAGTTATGTAGCATTTACCCCGATCAGATTGACCACAATATTGCAGTTTCAAGGATAATTTTTTTTTTATGCTATATCTTTTCTTGACCTAATACTACCTCCAGATCTGCTGTTGGGTTTTGTAATATCTCCTTCTTTCTTGTCTCATGTGATCAGAGCATTAGTGACAAGGCCAAAATTGGTGGGAAAATGATGAGTCTTTTGTGGAAATAGCTGGTGTGGCATTTTTGCTTGCCTTGCTGCGGCTATCTACCCCACTATCGTCGCGTTTGTTTGTCGAAGTTTTACACCTGACCCTTTAATGAAAGCCGACCGGCCAACCCCCTTGCCTGTTTTTCCTATGTCAAGCCATGCTGGTTTTTGCCCTGTTTGGACCCTATGATTCCAGTACCTAGGTCCAGTCTCCAAGTGAGGCCTCCGTGTGGAATTCTTCACATCTGCGTGCCTGGACGCTCTTGCCTGGCCATCACATCTCCCATACAGGGTGTTTGGTCTTATCCTCACTTTTGTGCTTTAATAAATGCTTGTGGTGGCTTCAACTTTACTTGTAAAATTATGATTTTTTTATGGGAGCATATGCCTGTGGCCCCTGTCTTATGTAACCTCGCTTGTGCCGTAGACTTCCTTGCTTGTAGGTCTCTCTTGGTGGGAATGTACCTCTTTCATGTTTGCTAAAATGATTAGTGTCATTAACTGTGCCGAGTTGCACACCTGGCACTGCTTAATGTGTTTTGGTTTTTCAGTGCTCTCCAGGACTGTGGTGAGTCTGTTTTAAGCCTTGTTCTGATCCAACACCAAGCAGAAACCGGTACCCTTTTTTGTTATATAACAAGATTAATTAAATTATGACTTTCTGCCCCTCCTGTGGTGCTGCTTGATATGCATTGTTGTTCAGTCTCTGCAGATCATCCCTAAAGCTCATGCCTGAAGGACCTGTGTTAGGTCAGGGTGACATAATGTCAGTGTGGATGTCAGTGGTTCCTGCAGGTCCTTGCGAAGGGTTTGCGTGTCTTTTTTAATTTTTGTTTTACACAGAAATAAAGACAAATCCTGGTCATTTGTGAAAGAATAGCCAATCACTAAATGGTGCACCTAGTTTAGTGTGATTCCCCTCTGCCGTTCTACACTGTGAAATGCGGCGTTTGGGGGGAAAAAAATGTTGCAAGAATTACGGTATGATTAATGTCACATAGAGCAACTTGCGACCTCCTTCGAGCTTCTGCAGCTGAGTCAGACTTAAGTAAGCAAAGTGTCTCCGAAAGAACACGAGAATAATTGACGAAGAAGAATGCCCCCTTTGATAGACGATATGAGCCCGCAGAAAAATAGCGGTAAGGCGCGATTGCTGTGTGAGTTCCTGCAGGTCGAAGGCTTTGCGCGTTTCCTGTGGAATTTTTTTTTGTGTTATGTAGCCCCCAGGGTCAAAATGATTCCATCAATCATGTGGCAGTTGGTTCACAGACGAGTTTCGTGCCAAAGCTAGCTGCTTTGTCTTGGGATAATGCTGTTGATTGCCTGGCTGGCAATCTAGGCCCCAAGCTTGTCCAGACCTTGATTTGGGCCTCCGAGTTGTTGCCTTTTGCCCTCAACTGTTCGCATGCCAGGATGGGATTCCAGCTTTCCTAAACTGGTCTGAACAATAGGCCCCAGTGTCGGGACAACCGAGACCCGCGACTGACCCAATACAGACTCCAGAACCTGGAGATTGAATCCAACTGAAGGTTTCTTAGTCTCAATTTGCGAAATCCCACCGTGGTGATGCCATGTCTGTGTGCGAGTTTGGCCCAGTTCCATTCCTCCTTGTGAGTCATAGTTAATATTTAGAAAATTGTAGCACCTGTATCACATGATGTCATTGTTTTCTTCCCCCTCTTTCCTTTGTTATGTGCGAAATGATAGAGAATAAAGGAAATGAGATTTTATAAATACAGCCTGCTCCCTTATGAGAAATGTGTGTGTGTGTGTGTGTGTGTGTGTGTGTGTGTGATACGATCTCTACTCTTGTAGACAGGTGTTAGATTTCATCTGTAAAATGAACTCGCTATCTGCTTCTGCGGCACTGTACAGTGGGGGGGGGGGGCTGTATTTACATTCCTGGCTCTGCTGCCTGCTTGTAAATATTGAGTCACATGGGTGCAGTGAGTCAGTGTGAAGGAGGGGTCAAAGGTCATAAAAGCGGCACTCCTGAGTGTATGCTGGCGTGGCTGTCGTCCATGAGTAACTGGAAAACTCCTGTGGAGATATGGAAAGCCTTCCTTTAGGGACCACCCGTCTGTGTCGCCCACAACTCTGAGACTCCTTTTATTGTGGGCCCCCAGGACCTAATCCAGTGTGCCGAATCACACTGTCCTGGTCCTGCCAGATGATAGTGATTGGTCAATAACCATCATCTCTCTGCCCTTCGAGCTTCATCTCTTGAAAGGATCGACCGGTCCAGCATTCCGGGGGGGGGTGAAAGCCACGGTTGTGTCGGTGTTTCTGAGCCGTTTTTGGTGGGTCTCTTGTGTGGTGGACATTTGAAGGTCTGGAGTGGCTGAGCTTGACTCACTGAGGTTTCTCTATTGGTTTTAGCCACAGGCTCTTCTTCCGTGGTGGTCAGAGACTTCAAAGGCCATTCGCTCGTCATGCTTAATTGTGCAGCGTTAGCGGTAGGAGATCAGCTGCTTGCTCTGCTTTGATCTCCATGCTCATTTCCCCATCTGTATAGGATCCATTTCCTTTCTTTAACTACTCAAGACGTGACCCGGTGGATTCTGGGTAGTGTGGTGTTCTTGCCAGCCGGGTGTTTCTGTTGACGTCGTAGCTGTTTTGTTGGTGTCGCACCCCCACCACCCCATCCCTCATTAAAATACATGATATCGCTGCCAGACCGCAGCCCCGCTTGCCGGATGCCTCCGTTCCGCCCAGGGACCTCACACGACGAGTCGCACGGTGTGTGTGCACACATGCGTGGAGCTCCAGCGCACTGCATGATTTCCACAAGCGGCTGAAATGGCGTCACAGTACCGTGAATGAACCCGCTTGTGGAGAGCCGGTTGAGGGCACAGAAGGCAGCGACAGGCAAGACGCTACCCTCCCCCAGGATCAAATAAGCAGCAGGATTAAAGAAAAGCAGACCGTCTTTAATTACACGCTCAGGCGGACAGTGATAGGCTGTGTTTTTTTTTTTTTTTTTTTTGTGTGCTGATCGTTTGAGGTGTTTGGCCCGAAGTCTGGTGAACTGAAGTTTAGGAACTGGGAGGGGGGGGAGGCGGCATTGTGCTGCTCCAGAAAGTATGTAGGTTATTCCTGTGTGGCGGCGTTGGGCTGTTACGTTAACTCGCATTTCTGTTCACCAGCAGTACTGTAACGACAAGCTCAGCCCTGTAGTTAGCAAAATTAAGAGAGGGCTTGCCTGATCGGTATTCATCAGTTTTATTTTAATGAACTGTTTTTAACTGCTCTGCAATGGTTTATTGTGCCTCGAGGGAGGGATTCTGGCTTTTCAGCACCAAAGAAGGGTTGCCTGGTCAAAAATCACTGCCGTCCAAAGGAAAACAAATATTTGAAAAACTATGTAAATCTCAGGCAGTGAATTCCTGCTGGTTTCGGACTCATCCGTTTAAACATTTGAGTGTTTCTCGCAGCCTAAAAATGCTTCATTTGTCTGCAATAAAAAACTTTGTCGTTTCAGTCAAAATATTGTCTCCGATGCTGTGACCTTCCATTGCATCACCTGGCCCGGTCCATCTTCTGTACCACCCAGGCTTTTAGGCTGTTGTCAAACTGACGTGAATAATTCACACAGCGCATTAAAAATAAATGGAAACCGATCCAGAAAGGGAGCTTATTAATCATTAGAAGCTTTACGACAGGGCTTTCCTACCGTGTTTCGTTCAGGAACAGCCCTTCACGCCGTTAATCGCCTGTGGGTGGGGGTAGTGTGGGACCTGTGACGGAGGGGGTTTCCCCGTAAAGCAAATATTTTTGTGATGAGACCCTCCCCCCCCAAGGACAAATGAGAGGGTTGAGCTGGGGGATGTGATGTACTTGGTAAATACCACCCCACCCCCCATAAGGACACCTGCAAAGAAACCAACCCCACAACCCTGTTACTGAGGCTAATTTGGCACAAGAATTTCTGGTGGGGGGGGGGGCAGATGATCAGATTACATAAGAGGCCATGTTTTAATAATGAAAGTGTCAGGCCAGGTGTATACATGCTGTGCGTACGGTTGTCAGGTTATGTAATGTTCACAGAGAGATTTCGGGAGTTAAGTTTTCTGTGTGACCTTGAAGCTTGGTGTTGTGCGTGGTTATAGCTGAAGGCTAAAGGGACGATGCTTTAAGATGCTGAAGGATTTGCCTGTCTCACTATTTTGTGCTCTGACATGATTCTACAGAGTTCAGTGCCGTAAAACCTTGCAAAAATGCCTTTCTGGAAGACCACCCCAGAGAAAATCCGGGAGCCCTTCGCCTGTCCAGACCCATACTCCGGCGGGTATTTTTGTTAGTGTCAAATGCCTGATTAAAATCTGAGTAGGCTTACTAATTTTGTGATCAGCTTTTTTCCAGCTCCTGTTTGTTATTAACAGAATACCTCATTTAATTCTGTGATTATTATTAATTCCTTTGCTGGTTTTGTTGACTTCGGCATCAGGCAAAACTTTTCAGAGCAATACTGTGCACGTAAGAAATTAATTGGCCCTGTTAGTCAAAGTGGCAGTGCTTCGTGGTGACGGTAGATTAGGTTCCGCAGCAACACTCTTCAGTTAATAATACGACACTCCCCCCCCCCCCCCCCCCCACGCCTCTTTTAGCTGCGGTGGACCATTGAGAGCCATTTAAAAACTGGATATCGTTTAAGCTCTGCGATTCACTGCAGTGAACAGAAAAATTATCTTTTTTTCTTATCACTGTAATTACGTTTTTTATTCAAAACATCTTTAATTTCCCTCCCCCCAGTTATGGAAATACTGGATCCAACATGTGCAAAACTGTAGATGAAATGAAAACATTGTGATTCCAGTTTAGGATGTGGGCCCTGTAATTGCTAACATGCTCAGAGGAGAACGCTCAGCCTCCCTGCCAACCTTACGCTGGTTCTGTTGGTGAGGGGGGGTATTCACATACCCCGTAAGCTGAGTGGTGGAGGGCTGTATGCTCACTAGTCATCAATGATCACTATTTAGGGTCCTGGAAGTTGTGTCCCTTGCTCTAAATCAGGGGTGTTCAATCATTTTTTCCTGAGGTCCAAATTTCATCAGCCGCCCAAAGCCAAGATCGGGGGGGGGGGCGGCTTGGTCGATTACGTTGCCTGGGACAGAGATGTATCTTGCAATCTGGATTGCATTGTGCTTTGGTCCAGAAGTTCATTTCTGTGCCCCCGCTCTAGATCAATTGAGTCTGCTGCCGTGACTCTGATCTGCCTCTATTCTGTTTTACACATTGACTGTTTTGGGCCCGGCTGCCATTTTGTCTTGCAGTTTCTCCGTATTTTTCTGCTGTAGCGGAAGACTTCAGAGCTATCCGGGAAAGTCCCGTTTCTTTTTATTCCATGATGCTCTGCCTCGTGGGTAAGATGGCGCCTGTCTTGGGTGACGAGCAGCGGCAAGAACGAAAACTGCATTGGCCTCTTCAACCTTTCTGCATCTTTCTTTTTTGAAGATGACGACATTCAGCGCTTGTTTGACAAAGGCTGCTTGCACACGTTCCATGGGCTCTTCCTTATCGGTGTGTTAAAATGTTATCTGTGTTTTATTATTCTCGTGTTTCAGGTTCTATAGAGTGTTCCCAGTGTTGCAGGTGAACCCTCTTAGACGTCGGCCCTCTGTGTTTTGTGGAGCGCAGCTCGAATACCATGGCAACCGTATGCGGACAAGCCTGATAAAGGCAGATAATAGCATTGCGTGTGCGTGCGTGCGTGTGTGTGTGTGTGTGTGTGTGTGTGTGTCTGCACTCGCTCCTTCAGATGCTGGGCGAGGATCCAGAAAGTGTGGCTTTCATTACATATGGATGACCCGTTTTGCCCCAACAGCCAACCTGTGATGGTTCTTATGTGGAGCACTTTCATGCTGAAAGGGACCCCTTTCAGAAGGGTGGGAATGTTGCATTATGGGAAGTAAGATCAGTAAATACAGTCACGATATGGCTACTGACCCACTCCGGCCGTGAAATACCAGACATTGTTCTGGGCCCAAGCTGCAAAGGTCCTCATGCAAATAGCTTTACTATTGAGTACATTTGTGTGCAAGTATTCCTTTCCAGTAGTTGGCTTGTACCCTTCTATTTCAAAATGTTTGGGAAAGCAAAACTAGACTTTCTTTCTCAATTTTCTTTTTTAAGTCGGGGACACCGTAAGTGTCTTAAATAGGCACATATGGTCATGCGTCCCTTAATGACAGGGATATGTTCTGAGAAATGCCTCGTTAGGTACAGTAATTTTGTCATTGTGCAATCATAGAGGGTACTTACACAAAACTTAGATAGTATAGCCTGCTGTTTCACAGTACACTTACATAGAAAAGGTACACTAACATAACGAGGTAAAGTATAGTAAATGCATAAACGAGTAATGTAGTTATTAACGATGATGTGCTGTACGTAATTATATGTGGTATAGTTTTATATGTCGCAGGTGTCTTTACACCAGCATGTGTAATGAAAATGGCAGGACTGTAATTTTAGTCTTGCTCGAGCATTTGGGTTTAGAGGTTTGCTCGTTTTGGCTGTGAAACCACGCACGCTCTCGTCCTTTCCCCCAGCGGACCACGCGAGCATTGCTCCTGGGAACAGGCCGTCATGGTGCTGTGTAATACATTGTTCTGTCTGAGACGGATCTGATAGGCTGGTGAGGTGAAGGTAAGTGAAAGGAGGTGAGGTTGGGGGGGCGTGATCAATTCCCTACAGTTTCTTCCAACCTTGCCGGACAGATTAACCTGCACATCTCTCCTCGGCCGGTGACAACCATTCTGAGATGTGATTTGGGGGTCCATTTCCATGTCAGCACCTCAGATGAAGTTGGGGTACCAGGCGTTCCCATTGCATTGAACGGCACATAACTTAATCAGTGGTCAGCCTGAAAGCATCTCCCAGCTTCTCTCCGTCAGATTAACGCTCTTTATTTAATCTTTAATTATGTTTGCATCTTCTGCACACTATTTCTTCTGTAATGAAAATCGATACTTTTGTTTCAGCGTTGACTCCGAAGCGTTTTTTTCTGTCGCTTGTTTTGTGTCTCTGCCTATTATTCAGAGGGTGTTAACATCTCGCGTCGCTTCTGGGTGACCTTCTGATTAATCCGTGGGACGGGGATGTGCGCTTGAAGTGGGAGCGCATCTCGTTTTCCTTGACGGCTTTGCCGATGTTCCCTGTCACCCGCATTCTTTCTGCCTTTTCTCAACGACCGGAATGGAAAGTTATTCATGAAGTAGCCCTTTTGATAGCAAAGGAAATATGCACAAGGTCGGTCACTTTATTTTTCTAATGGTGAGATGAAGTCACAGGTTGATGAAAGCATCCTCGGTGATCTTGGGTCCAGGAGGCAGCAGATTGCTTCGCGTAGCTCGTTTTGGGCGCCCAGGCAGCGTGTCAGGGTGTGTGCACTGGCCTCACGGCTGCGTGGTCACGGCTGCGTGGTCACGGCTGCGTGGTCACGGCTGCGTGGTCACGGCTGCACATGACGCGTGTTTGGCTCTCGTAAGGACCCTGGGCATGACACGATGACGGTGGACAAAAGCACTGCATCATGCATAGAGCCTCCTTACAGTCACCAAGCAGAACCTCCAGTACTTTAACCCTTTATCTATCCTTTCATCTTCCAGCCACAATTCTAGTACAGGTCTATCCCAGTAAGCACTGGATATGGCAGGGGACACTCTGGACACTCACTAATTCATTGACAGCAGTTTACTTTAATGCCTGTTCTTAGCCTGGGTGGGAGTATTCTGAAAAAACGCAACTCGTGCAAAGAGCCGAGGGTAGGATTCGCACCCACAACCTTGTGGTGTGAGACCACAGTGCTGCGCTCCTACTGTGGTGGAGTGTTATCGTTGCAGCTGGGTGAGGGGCCGCACTGCTCTCAGTCACCGCTTGGATGAGTGTGCAGAGGTCACATGGCTCATCCAATCACAGAGCGCTTTTAAACGAAACTGTACCGATCCCCGGCAGAGCGCGATGCTCGTTACCCCGGACACCGCGCAGCTTCGCATAGCTTCCAGCTGTTTTGCTGAACGGGCTGTGCGATTAGAAACGCCGGCACCTTCTGAGAGGCCGTTGTGTTGCACCCCAGAGGCGTGACAAATCAGAAAAGAGCAAAACCGGCCCATTTGTTGGATGGACCCGGAGGGCCAGTCGAGACTCCGCCCACTTGGTGGGGAAAGTCGCCACCCCTTGCTGGGTGTACTGTACTGGAGGAGCCATTGACAGGAATCCTGCAGCGTGGTGACATTTTCACCGTGTTAATTTCAGAGCCCCAAAGCAGCACGAAGAAGCCAAGATCAGCATCACAGATTCTCATTCTGCAGCTCATATTGTAAAATATTCAAAGCTGGTTTCTTCAGGTGGGGGGTGGGTAAAAACTGGCTGCTCCGCTCCCCCAAATTCATGAACAGGTACGTGAGTGTGAGTCTCACACTAAGGCCGGTGTCATGGAGGCTGTGCAGGAGTGAGAAGGAGTGCCTTTATCACGCTGAGATTGAGTGTGCCCTCCTCTCACTAACGCGCTCGCCGAAAGGTAACCGGACACCCATCCGTCACGGCTTATCCCATGCATACCTGGGTCCACTGGCTCTCAGCCAGGCCAATTGGTGCTGGGGTCCCAACCTCCGTCGCCGGCTCTGAAGGAGCCTACATTTACGTCCTCCTGTCTGTGTCTGTAATCTCACTTTAATTATTAGTGGACAAACGAACGATCCTGCAAAAACCGTAACTGGCAGGGACATCAGTGACGACCCCCCCCCCCCAAAGATCGGAGCCTGCTGATGCTGGGAGACGAGGCGAGGGGCGGAGTTTTCCCTGGGAACAAGTTTTACAGCAAGTGAGAACAGGGGACGGTCGTTTGGGCCCCAGCACAGGGAACGGGGACAGGAAGTCAGGTCGGGTATCAGGCCTGAGAAGTAGGGCATGGTGTGTGGGGCAACCGCTGAAACCTCAGCCGTCCCTGTTCACCACGCCGTCACTATTTATATATTAAATACTTTCCAACAAATGCGATGATATGTTCACTGGGGGCTCTTTACCCGTCTAAGGTAACTGCCCATTAACTAACCTTTAACTAACCTAACTATCTCATAGGAACTCACAACGCGTTTAATCACTTTAAGTGGCGGACGAAACCCGTAGCTTTGTAGCTAGACAGAAGCACACCGGAGAGGGTGTTGTGTGGTTAGGATGCTGTGCTTGTGACCAGTTGGTCGCTGATTTGAATCCCAGGGTCATAGGAGTCCATGAGCTAGGCGCTGCTGACGCTGCTTTCTCATGTGTACCTCGCTTTGGGTGAAAACATCTGCTATATAAATGCTTGTGAACACGGTGTGGAGAGGGCATGGTCTCCCACCCGCCATGCTGGGGTGCAGGGAGGACCTCGCACCGTTCCGGCATGGACAGACAGAGGCGGGTCACGGGTGGCTTTTCCTCCCGGCTCCTCTCAGCAAGGTGTCCGACTCAAGTGTGGGTGTGATTGTCCCCATCCTGGTGACACGTTGGGGGAGGGGCACGACTTTGTCCCACTCGCTCTGGCAGGGACCCCGCCCCCCCCCCCCCCCGTAAGCAAGCCGGCGTCGACCCTCTCTCTCCGTGCCCTCAGATCCCATCTACCGCTCTGGACGCTGGCTGCCAGCCCGGAAATAGGCTCTGTCTCTTTGGAATGAATCGGGAGATGACTTGTGCTGTTATTTAAAAAAAAAAAAACACATGTCAGTACATACTCGTTCTAAAAGGGTAAACTTTCTGGAACTTTCTTCCAGAAATGGCGGCATTCTTCATGCCAGCTGTTTTATCCATCAGCTTCCTTCCCACCCCCACAGTGTCTCCTTACATGCTCTTCCTGTCCAGTGCTGATATTAATATGAAATATTAATCTATACCTCGTTGTGGCCAGGGTCACTGTTGGTCAGTAGACTGGACATGCACTGCAGGTCCTCCAGAGCAGGTGCTGCCCGTTTCAGACGCGTCGCGGGTCAAAGGCCCAGGAACCTGTCGTCCTCTGTGTATGCCTGACGGCTCCGATGCCTGACCCGCGACCCGCACGTGACCTCTGACCCCTATGAGGTCATTCACTTCTGCTGCGCTTGTCAGCGGTGTGTTTGAAAAGGCCGCACATTTAGTCTGTTTGAAAATGCAGGCGCTAATTCCCAGCAGCGCACACATCCTGAGGGGTGTTCTGAGCTCAAATTCTCACACATCCATTTGTTTACCCCGTTTGTCTTCCTTTCTGTTGTCTCTTCTCTCCTCCCGCGGTCCAGTACACGGTGATGTCAGTCTGTATCTCCGCTCCACTGCTCATATCCATCTCTGTCCCAGCTGTGGTGACCCCCGTTCTCGTGCCTGATGCCTTCGGTACGTCGGCCAGCTTTGACGGGCCTTTGGGGAGCATTTGGTGTTACAGGCTGTAAACGGCTGGAATGCGCTTCTTTTAGGGGGGGGGGGGGGGGCGGAGGAGTCTGTGTCCTTTGGATCTTTTTTTATGAGAGAAACCTGATAAATGATAGATAGTTTAGTTAAGTCACAGGAGGCCAGGTAATCAGCACCGTTGATTTATGGAAGCTGTTTGCTGATTTAGAAGAGTGCATCCTTGGAAAGAACTTCAGATTCGAATAGAACGCCGATCAATTAGTCTCATTGGCGCACACGTTGGTGGGGGTCAGTTTCCCGTATCGCACCTCCCCCCCCTTCATTTTCAAGAGAAAATGAAAATGAAGGTGACAGCCAAAAGGTTTTCTGCTATGTTGACTTCCTGTAGTAGCCAGTCCATACCTCAGTCGTCCATGAGCCCCCATCCAAACTGCACGTCTTCAGATGGGGGGGGGGGGGGGGTTAGACTGTCATCCATGGCACAGGCGAGACCCACCATGACGCCTCTTCTTAATTCTTTGGATTTTATACTTTGATACAGAAGTCCCAGAAGCTTCTTTTAAAATGTTTTCTGTTGTACTTTAGAGTAGATATATATGTCAGAAACGTAACTGCAGGCACAAAACGAGATCCAAACTGCCGCTCTGTGATTTTTGCTTCTTTCTTCGACAGACCTCTAATTACTATGGTGGGATTGACTGAATGGATTTTGTCAGGAGGCTCTGGCTGGCGATGAGGCAGGTTGACTCGCCTGAAATAGCTCGCTCCTGGAAAAATAAGTACGAGTAGTTTGGGTATCAAGAAACAGTCGCGATTGTGGGGTGTCTGTATTGTTGTAGTTGTCTTCAAGATATAGATTTAATAATCGCCCACCATAATAAAGGACCCTGTCGTGTGGTTTTGTAATTGATTGGGTTTGCTTTGGGCATGTTCTGGTTTTGATTGTGACTTTGACGAGACCAGCTGTGGGGTTGTGGGTCTTTGATGTTTAACTGAGTTTAGATTAAGGAACAGTGCTGACCCCGTCTTGGGGGGGGGGGGGAGGATGGTGTGAGATTCAGTTTTTCCAGCTGATGTTTTTCTTTGTTACCTTTTTGTGTGTCTGATTTGTACAGACTCTGAAGTTCCATTTGTACAATTTCTGAAGACATGTCATCAGGGAAAAGTTCAGCGTTGTGATAAAACGTCGCCATGTCAGCAGGACACTGGGTCTGTGTGGATTTTCACATCACTCCGTGTGACGTCTTTCTGCTACTGAGGCCCAACCGTTCAGGTCCAGTATGGGTTCGAGGTCACATCCCCCCCGGTCACTGTTCAGGTCCGCAGCCCTGACTATGGGATCTCTCCCATCTCTTCGTGCCTGATCTGTGGGATCCCTGTTAGTTTCCCCCAATTTTTTGGCCCAGCAACTTGCTGGGATCAGATGGATCATCAGGCCCCATAATCCTCTCTGTCTGGAAGCAGGTTCTGAGCTTCCTCTCTGCTTTCAGCTCGCATATGACACAGTGTCTGCTCTGAGTGTCAGTCTCCCAGGAGAAGGATAAAGAGACCTTTGCTCCAGATGGCCATGGACTCATGCTACGTCTGGTTCTCTCTCTCCTCTCTCCCTGTTTCTCTCTCTCCTTTGAGGGGGGACAGGGGGAGAGACCTCCCCCAGGAGTGCCTATGGCCTGTGGATGTGCCCAGATCCGCATCTGTAAACAGTGGCTACATTCCTGTGTCATTGTTTACTGTTATAATTTCCCTGGATTGAGGCCTAATGAGGCCTCTGGCCCAGTGAAGGGCATATCCAGACTGGGGCCCTAATTCCACACATGTTGTGTTAGCGCCTGTGATGGGGTGCAGTGCACCCGGGAAGCCCCAGGGGGCAGCATAGGTGTGCTGGTTTGACTCCCAAGGTAGTGCGCTTGAGCAAGGCACAGAACCAGGGGAGCTCTGGGTGAAAATGGCTGCCCTTCCTTCTAATAGGGTTGAAGTTAAGTGGTAAGCGTCCCGGCCCCTCGGTTCAGGCCGGCAGACTAACAGCAAATGAGCCCCCACCCCCTTTACCTCTCACTCACTAGCTCCTTCAGTATTTATAGGTATTATCACCACCAGCTACCTAACCCTAACCCCCACCACTATTCCATTGCTGTTTGGCTTCTCAGGGACGTTTGCTGTCCAATGCGGTGGACATGTTTGCGCTTGAAGGCCCCCCATCCCTGCCCGCGCACCGCGGGTCTGATATCTCTCCTGTCTTTAGGCCTCTGGCCTTTAGCGCCTCGTTAAGTGGCCGATCCCCACCGCGATAGGCAGCAGGTGTGCATCCCCCGCAGTCCTGTTTCAGAAGCACCCGCTGTTTGACGCCTGGGGGCGCCAGTCCTATTAGGGCGTATTTATCGTATTTGAGGTGCTGAATTATTGATGACCTCATTCTTTTCTTAACGGGGCCACCTGAATGTTTGTGCCCCCCTCTCCTGGCTACAGTGTGCATCCTCACTGCGGCCATCACACAACATCAGGCCATGCCTGCCTGCTTACTTTTAGACATTCCTACCTGGCATTATGAGAGCACCTGTAGACCAGTAGGGGGTGCTGTGTCTCCTCTGCTCACCATTGTGGGTGTGGTTACGGGTGGGAATTGATTGGGTTGGCTAGAGCCTTTTAACTGTTCTCTAGTTTGTTGGCGAGTGAAGTGATCATTGCTTTGTCTATCTTTCAGGAGGTTATTCATGTGAAATCCTAATATAGCAGCTTCTGGTCCTCCTGGACTTGATTGCCATGCATTTTTACCTGGTTTGACGTTTCGACAGGCAGGCACAAATCGCCGTGTCCACGGCTCTGAGCGAACGGGGCAGAGAGGCAGTGTTACGGATGGGTCGTCCGCCAACATCATAGGAGTTGGTGTCTTTCCAGTTCCAATGAACTATTTTGAGTCCGAATGGCTTATCAAGCTGTGCCAGTGGTCCGGACAATTATATCTCTTCTGCCGAAAGTACCGTGGGTGCGGGTGAAATTAACTTCTGGGCCACGCCACAAATGGTGCAGAAAAATCAATCCTTGATAGTTTTAATATGAGGACGTGTTTCACTCGGCCTGTTAACCCTATTTCGTGTCAGAATCTGTGCTCATCAAATGTTATTAGCAAATGTTTAGCCTAATTGATGGGCGTCATTAATGTAGACGTGGTCCAGCCTGAGGAGGAATTACTTCTTTTCTCTTGCTTCAAGATTAATTAGCGTGTCTCACTTAATGCTCCTGGTTCGGTTTTCATGTCTTGGCTCCCGTAGCGGGTTTTCCCACAAGATTTGCTGCTCAGTGTTGGGGATAATAAGAGCAGGGATTATACTCAGTCTTTGTACAAACCAAGAGCTTAACGTTTCATCGTTGCTGCTACCCCAGCTGGCAGTCTGCCGCAGTCTTTGTGCCAGCTGGTGGATCCGCATTAGGGCGCCACCTACTGGTGCGGCTGTCTTTCTGTTCTGCCCAAAATTGTTCAGCCAGCCAGTGCTACGGGATTCCATTCTTTTTGTCTGCTCCAGTGGGTGCTGGTGTTTATGGGTAACCTCTGTAGTAATGTAGCACCCATAGATTTGATGCTTTTATAGTGGCATCTAGCTTTAAGGGTGAACATGGCAACGCCTCAACCTCCATTTAACGGTTGATGATGGGCCGCCTGGCCCTCTGCTTTTTGACACCTGTGACACGCTACGGACTCAGCGAAGGCCTTGTGTCTTTCAGATTACCACCCTGATCAATCACAAGGACAAGCCCAAGAAGACGGAGAAGACCCTCAGGGCCGTGCAGAGGGTGGGCCAGGCTGTCGGTGTGGCCGTGGGTCGCTTCGTCACTGTGGGTGAAGCCATCGCCGCAGAGAATGAGGAGCTGAAGGACGAGATGGGCCTGGCCTGCTTCGAGGCACGGAGGGCAGGTAGGAGAGCTTGAGGTGGGGGGGGGCCCGGTACTGAATATCCCATACCCATAATGCATCTCTGCGACGTGCTGGAAGGGCAGGCGTGGCCAGCGTCCTCTCAATGCGAATGTGTCCGCTGGCTGATGGGCGCGGTCTTGCTGAATTTGAAAAGCTGCGTGTTTCACGCTGTGTTTTTCGTTCAGTGTCACAAGTTCTCGTTTTCAAAGTGCAGCCCTCACTCCATAATTTTACCGTATTAGAGGAGATGATGATGATCATCATCATCATCCCAGTTCTAGGGAGCTCTAGGGTGACGGTCCCTGTTCTCCAGCTCCTGCTGGTCTGGCGTTTGGAGGCATTCCCCCCCCCGGCCCATCCCTGTCATCCCACCCCCGGGTGGAAAGGCGATTTCCGCAGTGCCTGACAGGCCGTCGCGCTCCGCCTCCGCGCTGAGCTTTATTAAGCAGCCTGGCCTCCTGTGTTCAGTCCGGGCCTCAGCGTCTCTGCTGTGCCTCACAAAAGACCGTTTGTTTGGGGAGGGGTTCCCTCTCCCCCTCCTGCGGGCCCTTGGCATGTTTGAAAATAAAGCTGTGGGGGAAGATGCAGAAGATAAAGCTTTGGTTGGTCTTACCCCCCCCCCCCCATCCATTTAGCACTGGCCTGTGAGACTGTGCTCAGCTCCATGACAGCCTTGGAAGGACAGTGTTTCCTAATCCAGTCCACATTTTTGCTCCCTCCAAGCTCCCTGCCAGACAGTCCACATTTTTGCTCCCTCCAAGCTCCCTGCCAGACAGTCCACATTTTTGCTCTCTCCAAGCTCCCTGCCAGACAGTCCACATTTTTGCTCCCTCCAAGCTCCCTGCCAGACAGTCCACGTTTTTGCTCCCTCCAAGCTCCCTGCCAGACAGTCCACGTTTTTGCTCCCTCCAAGCTCCCTGCCAGACAGTCCACGTTTTTGCTCCCTCCAAGCTCCCTGCCAGACAGTCCACGTTTTTGCTCCCTCCAAGCTCCCTGCCAGACAGTCCACGTTTTTGCTCCCTCCAAGCTCCCTGCCAGACAGTCCACGTTTTTGCTCCCTCCAAGCTCCCTGCCAGGCAGTCCACGTTTTTGCTCCCTCCAAGCTCCCTGCCATGCAGTCCACATTTTTGCAAAAACGTGGACTGTCTGCGGGTGCCCAAAGACCACACTGGGAGACACTACCCTAGTTGTTATCTGTTGCTGCTGCTCTTCTGGCTGAAGATCCTCACTTGATATGATAAAGACTTACAGCATGATTATTGATTATTAAAGATATGTGTACGGCAAGGTGTCCTTGCAGGATCCCCAGTGACCTTGATTTCGGGAATGCTGGCCACAATGGGATCGTGCCGCCCAAGTGATGCAGAAGCTGAAGTGTGGTTCACATGGATTTTGTGGATGCGCTGTTTGCTCGCCCCCTGTGGTCAGATGAGAGAAGTGCAGGTAATGGCGAGTCTGTGGATATGACTCTGGGTGACCACAAACCACATGAAACAAACCACGTCGGCACAGTAATGAAGCCCTGTGGCGTGCTGAGAGAAGGACGATTATCTACTGCGGCCCACCCGTGGCTGCGAAAACCTTTTAATCTCCCGTTAGCGGCACGCAGAGGCGGCCCAGAAATTCTGCCCCCTAGTGTCCATCGCATGTGGAGCAGCTGATTGAGGCTTCATCCTACCCCGTTATCACTTTTTAGCATGGCTGGTTGACACCAGAACAGCGCCCCCTATTTGTGGCATGTCTGGACTGCAGCGGTCATTCCAGTCTAAGACGTCTACAGGTCTTATGCTGTTTTTTGGGAAAGTGTGCCCTCCAGTGTGGGTGCCGGGTTCAATCCATGCAGCATTGTGTGAGCCGTCGATGGTGGGGAAACAACCTGGTTACAGTGTGACGTGTCACTCACTAACTCCCGGGGAGTGACAGGAAGCACAGGAGGTGCGTGCTGCCCCCCCCCCCCCCCGCCTTCACCTGGCACGAGCCTAATGTTGTGGGGGGAGTCCTGTGATGGAATTAATTGGCCGTTTTGGGGAAAATGAGGGGGAAAGTCTAAAGAGACACAAACAGTTTGTAAATTAAGCCCCCCCTTGTGGTGTTTTGTTAGTATTGCAATGTACTTTAATGGATACCTAAGCCTGTCTTCGAGTCGCTATTATTAAAATAAAGTGTTTTTATTACCGTAACATGTTTCCATTTTAAATATGTTTGTCAGTCTTTAAGTGGATTTTTTTTTTTGTTGAGATTTTGGCAAGAACGTTTCCCGTAAATCGTTATTTAAAGAGTCTGACAAAGACTTGGATATTTTGCGTAGCCAGAGGGAATGATTTAACCACACCGACTTAAATATGCCTCCTTGTAATTAATTCAATAAAAGGATGGGATTGCATTAGTTTAATCTCGCTCTTCATCACTGTGAAGCACGGAGGTGAAATGAGGCCAATTTGTGGGAATTGTTTGATGGGTTTAACTCGGCGGTCAGGGCGTGTTTGTGTTGGACCCTGGAGTAGTATTGGAGCCCTTTCTGGAATCTCTCTTTGTTTGGTGTTAGTTACAGTCGTGCCTTCATGCCACATCATGGCTGAAAAACTTTACGTTGTTAGGGAAGGTAATAGGATATATGTGTGTGTGTGTGTATATATATATATATATATATATATATATATATATATATATATATATATATATATATATATATATATATATATATATATACACACACATATATACACATATAAATCTTATGGTCAAGCAGGATTTGACAAAAAACTAAAGTTGCTGCCCATCAATGGGCTCACTATCTTTGGATGAACAGGTTATAAGATGCAGGTAATACAATTGAAAATCCATTTTCTGAGTCTGTTTTTTATTGGATTATCCGTATTCTGGTATCTGGTCTGGCTTTAATCGAATTTCTCCACTGACAATAGGGCACTTAGCAAGGCAGCGATGATGACCTTGCTGTTAATCGCGAACCCGTCCGATTGCCACTGTTTAAAGTCTGACCTTCGACGTGCTGCCAGATCCAGTCATGGTGTTCATGAAATCCTCTTCTGGCCTGGAGCCTGCCTCTATCAGTAGCCCGGTGCACAGGCCTGGGACTACAGGGATCTTCTGAAAGAACAGAGGCCTATGAACCAGGGTACCATGCAACCTGGTATAAGAAGGCCCTTCACATATTGATTGCAACAATGTTGCAGATTTTTTGTTAGAAATCCTATCAATTGAATGGACTTGTAATGGCTACAGTTTAAAAGGATTAGACCAAATGATGTGGTGTTATCCAGTACACGGTTCTTTAGGTAGTACTTCAGGTGAAGAGAACCAAATGAAATAGCTTTGAAGGACCAATTACAATGTGCAGGCACCCAAGATGACCTACACGGCTAACATGCTAACACGGGTGGCATGGGGCATGCAGGCACCCAGGACGACCTACACGGCTAACATGCTAACACGGGTGGCATGGAGCATGCAGGCACCCAGGACGACCTACACGGCTAACATGCTAACACGGGTAGCATGTGGCATGCAGGCACCCAGGACGACCTACACGGCTAACGTGCTAACACGGGTAGCATGGAGCATGCAGGCACCCAGGACGACCTACACGGCTAACATGCTAACACGGGTAGCATGGGGCATGCAGGCACCCAGGACGACCTACACGGCTAACGTGCTAACACGGGTAGCATGGAGCATGCAGGCACCTAGGACGACCTACACGGCTAACATGCTAACACGGGGGCCATCTTCTCTGCACCCAGGTGATGCCATTGCCCATCTCACTGACGTGGCGAGCGCTGATCAGCCAGAGTCTGACGGGCGGACCACCATCTTCAGCGACAAGACGGCCATGGTGAAGGCCGCCAGGATGCTGCTCTCATCCGTGACCAAAGTTCTCGTGCTGGCCGACCGCGTCGTCATCAAGCAGATCATCATGTCTCGCAACAAGGTGGGTTCCCCGACCAGGTTCACATCTCCCTAAGAGCTCGCCTTGCAGTTACTGACACACTCAGTCCACAGTGCAGTGTTTCCATTACCACCAGCTCACCCACATCCCAGCTTTCCTTAAAATGGTTCAAGCCATTTGCTGAAAAATAACGATTTTTATTCATGTTTTCCCTGATATGGATGTATAATTTTACTGCTAATGGGGGAAAACAGCAGTTCTAGGTTACAGTGCATCTTATCATTCCAAAGTCGGCGAACTGAGATGATGTGATCAAGATGCAAGACTTGTTCATGAATGACTTCTATTTTGAAAGGAAATCTGGCAGCAGTAGGATGTCCTGCGAAGGAATCTCTGCCACCTTGTTAATGAGTGTCCAATAAGCATTCATTAAACATCACTGCCTTTTGTAGATGTAAAGTCCTCGTAGTCTTAAACATCAGAATACTGGCTCTCAGGTAGCCTCCATCTGCCTGGGTTAGACTTCTCAAAGGCAGAAGATATTCCTAATCATTCTAATGTAATGCAACAGCATAATGGAGCGATGAAGAACATGAGGGACAGGGGTGTGCAGATGGATTATCTGTAAGGTAAATGGGATTCTCTTCCTCTGGCCCTTACTTTCTGCCCAAGATATGGATGACCTGATTCTCCTAAAGATTCTGCTATAAAGAGACAAACCGTACAAGCTGTGAACAGGGTGTCTGGAGGGAGCTTCCACCTGGCATTGCCAGCTCTTCTTTTTAGATAACTAATTAGTTTACTTGGACCCATGACATACGCAGGTCAACGGGCTATATCAGCGCTTTGATTGTGAGTATAATCTTTGGAAAGTGCAGGGCATTGCTGATAGATCTTTCTGTGGTGTCATGTGGAAATGTGTAGCGCAGACTCTGATTAGAGGTCGTGTCCCCCGGCGTCCTGCAGGTTCTCGTCACCTTGGACCAGCTGGAGATGGTCAGCAGCTTCCAGGAGTTCGTGCAGATCTTCAGCCAGTTTGGAAACGAGATGGTGGAGTTCGCCCACCTGACGGGAGATCGGCAGAATGTGAGCATCAGCCCTCGAAAAACACAAAAAACAAACAAATGTGAAATGCTTTCACCCACTCTATTCCCCTTAATCGCCACTTCCGCTGGGGCCAGTCTTTGACTCCCCCTGGGAAGGAGCACATTGCCTTAAGGCAGGTAATTCTTTCACAGGGCTCTCTAGCCATCTTAAACATCCGCTGTGTTACATTCTGGTCCCAGGAAAAGCACTGTGATGCATTTCTGTAGTTTCCCTGTGCTTGTTTTACAAATGGTGGACGTTTCCTGCCGACTGACGAGGAATATGACAGATAAGCCGGTTCCGGGCCACGGGTTCCTCTCTGTGGCTGCCCCCGGGTTTGCAATACACCTCCCAGTTCTGTCGCTTTCAGAGGAAAGGGGTCGTGGCCTCGGGTCTGATGAAACCGCACTGGTATATATATATATATATACTACAGTCATTCTTACAGGGGGCTTCTGAGATTTTTGGGCTGGTGAAGGGACTGTATCATTACACAACCTTATAAGGATCTGTCAGTGTTTGTGTTTTTAAGCTGGAATCTCTTTGTTTTTCTAGTCATTCATTTTTCCCTGAAGGGAAAATTATTCAGAAAATGCTTTATGACCACGATCAGGTTGCCTCATCTATGTGGCATAGTCCCAGGTGTTTCATTCTGGTATTCAAATCTGCCCCCTCATTTATCCAGCTGAATATTTTAATACAGTGTGATTTGATTCTGGTTAAGTACCTGGTTAGAACTGCAGATCCTCTTGAGACCTGATCCATGTCGCTGGTTCCCCCCGACTCCCCAAAATGGGACAGACGGGGGGCTCCTCAGTTCCCAGCCAGGAGCAAACATCACTCCTGTATCACTGCCCATGGTCTCACTGCTGTGCCTGTCCAAACCCCCCCCCCAGGACCTGAAGGACGACAAGAAGAAGGCCAGGATGGCAGCAGCACGGGCGGTGCTGGAGAAGTGCACCATGATGCTCCTCACCGCTTCCAAGGTGACTCCTGAAGAGCCAATGAGCAGTTTGATCACATTTTAAGATATTAGTCATATAACAGTACAAAGTAGGTTTGTTGCAGAAGTGGCTAGTTCAGGTTCAGAAAATAAAAATCCAGACCAAGATTTAGTTTCAACCAACCAGTTCAGTATAAAGAGTCAGTCACAGAGTACTAAACTGGTTGGCTGAAACAAAATCTTAGTCTGGATTTTTACTTTCTGGACCTGAACTATTCACCTCTGGTTTCTTGCTTCCAGTCTTAATAATTGCAAGCTGGTTAGCAGAATATACTGATTTAGTATCTCTTAAATAAGAAATGTATTTACTTAATATTTAGTGTATTGATTGATTGTGGCTAACAGGGGCCCTTGAGGCTCCAACACAAATGGTTGATTTGAGTGGTAAACCCTGCCACAGACTGTGCTCCAGGTGGGATAGTCAGGGCCCGTTGGCATTCAGTGTTGGCGCGTTTCTCCCCTTGCAGACCTGCCTGCGGCATCCCGACTGCGAGTCCGCGCGTATCAACAAAGCCGGCGTCTTCCACCGCATGCGGCATGCGCTGGAGCAGGTGATCGAGATCGTGACCGACGCCCGGGGAAGCAGCGACGCACAGCACCTGCCCGTCAGCATCTACTTGGGGATCAAGGACTTCAAGGTTCTCCCAACACTCGCCGTTTAGGGATTTTTTTTTGGTGAGGGCGTCTCGTGTGGTCAAGGTGAGCAGTGATCATGTGGAGCGGCACAAATGCTCAGGCTTGTCTTAGGAACCGTCTAATGTAGTGTTTCTCAATCCAGTCCTCGGGGCCCCAGTACGGTCCACATTTTAGCTCCCTCCCAAATTCCAACACGTCTCTGGCAAACATTCATTACATGATTGTCGCCCGTGGTATTTTGGGATCTGGGAGGGAGTGAAAATGTGGACCATCTAGGGATCCCTGAGGACTGGGTTGAGCAACATTGGTCTATGCTTGAGCCCGTGTGTCATAGGACCATGTGACACATAGATGGGGGGACCTTTCCGGGAGTTCTAGGGTCAAGAGTGGAATGGGTTTACGGAACATGGGGAGGAGGAATGCAGACAAAAAAGAGGAAAGAGCAGGAGAGATCTGGACATGTTTGATAAGACAATGATCCAGAATAAGAAAGCGGGTGGAATTCACAGCAGAACATGCCTCCCTGTTTGCAGGTAAGGGTAGAGCGCTTGCGGGAGACCCTGTACGGCCAGTCCCAGGAGAGCCTGGCCTCGCAGCTAGAGGGCGTCGTAGAGCAGACTGAGGACTTCACGGACTCCGCCTACACCAGCCACGAGCACCGCGAGGGGATCCTGCGGCTGTGCCACGCCACCAGGCAGGAACTGCAGCAGTTGATCGCCGACTGGATGCATGCGGTCAGTCAGACTTCTCAATGGGGGTGCAGACGAGCCCAGATTTGCGTCACGTGGAATTCACACCTACGGCGAGCAAATAGGCAAAGCCAGAAAACATTAATTCGGCACCACCTGTTGTTTATGGGGGGGTTAATTTTGGTCAAATAAACAGGAAGGACAAGCGCTACATAGTGTGTTTTGGGTATTATTCTTAGTCCTCTTCACGTTATCAGATACGCCGCCTTATTTAGCATATTTTTATCAAAACAACTGCCTCGCTCTAAGGTACATCAGCAATATCCCTGTCATTGCACACGTGGACTTCACATTTGACCTGTGCTACCTGCCATCTCTTAAATTCGCATAAAATGAATCGAACCACTTGGATCTCTCCATGATGCTCTTCAAGTGGTCTGTCTCCAGACTGCTGAAGAAGTGGCATTTTCAATTTATCTTAACATGTCAGAAAAAGTAAGAAGAGAGAAAGAAACAGAAAAAGCTTGAAATTACAACCAGAAAATTACTGCCGGTGGTTTTTACGTTCTGAAAAAAAGAAACAAACATAAAAACATTTTTGGATTGATCAAGGTTTTAGAGGCTGTTCCAAACAGTGGCTTAGTTTGTTCTGTCAGCTGACAGTCATGTAACGAATACAGCTACGGAAACCTGCAATCACAGAGAGAGCGTGAAATGGCTTCTGGAATTTTCCACAGTTTGAGTGCATTGTCTGCTCTGGCACATGGGGGTGGGGTCTTCCTCTCATTGTCTCTCACAGACCAGCTCTTCCTCTCCTAGCCTTGTTTCAGTTCATTTAACTGCGATCCGAGTCTGACGTCTCTCGGCAGTTGTCTGCTTATCTAGTATTTATTTATTTTTTTTAAATAGCTTGTTGGAATGTCAGTACTCTTATTGTTGCTCACCCCAAAATTTTGACCCCGTGACATCGCTGAAGTCAATGTGATGTAATTTAGCCATTACCTGTATGACACTGATGGATACTAATATTTCATTTCATTTTTTTGTTTTGCAAGCTGTGCCCTCATTCCAGCCAGTACAGATCTTGGGGTTTGAACCCCAATATCGGTGGGTTTTGAACCCCAATATCGGTGTTTTTTTCATGAGTTTTGGAGCCCTTGTATATCAGATCTCATAGTTCAGAAATGCATTTCTCCAATGACTGCCTCTGTCATGACACCCCGCTGCTAATCCCCCTTGCTAGAGACGCACGCCACCCATCTTGCATCTTTTCACGGCTGTCAGTTGGCAAGGCAACAGGGGTCCTCTTCGGCTGCACTGCGGTTGGCCTGAAATTTGCCTGTGCGTCAGCGAAGACGTCTCATGCCTGTCACAGGGCACTGACTTACCCCCCCCCCCCCAAACCCGTTTCTCGCCCCAGCAGCAGTCCTTCAACGCCATGGAGGCCACTGAGCAGATGGAGCTGTCCATCCTGAAGATCTGCCAGTTCATGAACAAGCTCCGGTGTGAGGTGAGGCTCTGTCTTCCAGCAGGGGGTGCCCAGCTCGGCACCAGTGACTGACACAGTCTCCACAGTCCGACACAATGAACTGAATGATTACCTCGTTACGGTAGCACAATGGCAATTATGATGGGTAGACCACTGGGTTACAGCATCTCCAAAATGGCAGGTATTGTGGGGTGTTCCCAGTATGCTGTGGTCAGTACTTACCCCCTGTGGTCCACCAGTTGGTCCAGTCCTACAGGAGAGCTGAGTTTTGGTGGTACGAGAGGGACCTACCCACTGTTAGGCAGGTAGTTTTAATGCTATGTATGATCAGAGTGTGGCATCCGTGCTTCCAGCACCATCAGACTAATTGATACTGAGTCGGCCATTAAACAAGGTTCTCTAAGGATTTGTTCTCTTAAAGTTCCTTAAAGATCCTCTTGACACACTTTGAGCCGCAATAGAGTTCACCTGAACCCCTACGACCCCCACCCCCCTTTGCAGCTCCATAAAGCGGCGGTGGGACGCGCAGCGGACCTGCTGAAGTGCCACGGCGAGCAAGTTGTTCTGGAGGCCCTGAAAGGATCCGGCGGCGAGGGCAACTTGGAAGCCGTGGCTGAGTCCTCGCGCAAGCTGACCGAGCAGAAGGAGCTGCTGCTGGAGGTGCAGTTGCACTTCCTGCCTTATACTTTAGGGGGCGCATCTGTGTGTGTCCGCCCACATCTCAGGGGGGATGGAATCCGGGTCATGTATTCATGGACTCTGAGGAGGTTCTGGAAGGGGCTTAACCTGAATATACAACTGTAAGGACATAAGCTGTACCTATCTGAAGTAACTTTGGATGGAAATGATGCAGCTGACAATCATTTGAAAACAATATGATCCTAGAGAGAAGCCCCTCAGCTTCACAAAGTGGCTCCCCTGTGTTTACGATCCTTTCTTCCTCCCACCACATCCAGACCTGCCGGCTCCTGCGCCACATATCTGGGACGGAACCACTTGAAATCACCTGCATACATGCTGAAGACGCCTTCCAGGTCATTGGGCCACAGGTGAGTTAAGGCTTGGGGGTCATGAGGGGGTCAATGGGAGACGGCGAAGACATGGTGAGAACCCCAGTGGGGCAAAAGATCCCATACAAACATACTGTAATTTGAAGCTGAAGGTCCCTCTTACCACATCTGAATCTGACCCACTGTAATGGAGTTCTGAAATTGATTGTGCAAAAATGTATGACACCTGTTGGTGGAACACAACTTACATTGTTGCTTAGAAAAAGATGCATCGTGACAAACAGCTGTGGGCCAGGCTAGTAATTTATCGTGGCTGTGGGAACTAGGGATTATGGGAAAGGCCAGACTGTCAGTGGCTGTTAGGACAGCACATTGCCCTGTGATTCACCTAGAGGAGAAAGATAAAGACCCTTTGCTGATTCTCATGGACTAAGTGGCGGATGGCGGGACCACACCCCCTGATGGTTCGAGATTGTGCCGGTGGGATGGAGAGCATCCCACAGTCGCCCCCGCCACCCCCCACCCAGCCCACCCTTCCTGTTTCATCCTACGGGTCACAGCAGTGGTTAATTACTCTCCGGAGTCTCGCATCAGATGCAGGGAGAAGATGGAGGCTGTGACTCATGTGATTGTGTTTGTTCTTAATGATGCCATGCCCCCCCTCCCCAAAAAAAAAAGATCATCTCTGCAGTGCAGACCTTGGCACTTCACCCCACCAGCAAGATCGCCAAGGAGAACCTGGACGTGTTCTGTGAAGCCTGGGAGTCGCAGCTCAACGACATGGCTGTCCTGCTGCGGGAGATCAATGATGTTTTCGAGGGCCGGCGAGGTACCAGTCCCAACAGCGCTCCATTACAAATAAACTCAGAGATGGGAGGAGCCTTTAAGGTGACAAAAGAGGATACAGGCAATTGAGACAGACAGGGTGCAACGAGTCATATTCTGAAAACATTTTTTTTTTGGTTCGACAGCTTATAAAAACTTTTAAATCCAGAATAGATCAAAATACATCCAAAAAACGTTTACTTTACTTTCACTTCCGCCTATGTAACATTTCTGTTCGGTTCTTTTATTAAAACGGTGGAAATGCAGGCTGGTTCTCAAAAGGCACCAACCAGCCCAGCACCAGCTACAGCTCCGAGTTGCTGGAAACAAGGCATGAGTGGTTCGCAGACAGAAAGCAGTGATAAACCATAGTGTTTTTCTAGCATTTGTCCACTGTCCACAAAGGTTGAATTTTAGGGTTGAATCAGTAGCCATTGATTGGGTAATTTAATTACATGCAAACATTGTAGCATTTCAGGATGTAGCTGAGCGATTCCCTCCAGGCGTTTCCAGCATAAGTCAATTTGCTTGTCTGTTTAATCATTGTGAAGTCTCTGTACAGAACTCTAAACTGCAGTTTACGTTCCAATAACCACTCTTACAGCATGTTCAGACAATGAAACATCTGTGTGTCTTTCCATGAGGTACTGCTGTATAAATAAAGGACTGAGATTATGTAGACCAGAAATAATGGCTGGAACATTTTGCTCATGGAAGTTTTACAAAACATTTACAAAAATGTTCTGAGGGCGGAACAGAAAATGATTGGTTCAGAGAGATAATCAATCAGATTATAGAGGATAGTAGGACCAATCAGATGTCTTGGTCCTGGCTCCCCTAGTTACTTGGATCCACCTCCTCTACAATCTGGTTGGTTATCTCTCTGTACCAGTCATTATTCATTCTGCCCTCAGAGCATTTGCATATAAGTGAAACTCCCACAAGTGAACACCTTCTCCTGCCATATCAACCATATATGGGCAGAAGGGGGCGGGAACAACCTGTGCTAACAGCATGCTATTGGTTTAACCCACTTCTCAATGTTTCCTTATTGGTTCCCATTAAGATAGACATAGGGTGGGTAGGATTAACAAATGTTTCTCGTATAATTTACCTCACTGCAGAAAGCAACTAAGGGTCTTATCACCCAACTATGAAGAAAATGTATCAAGTACTGGAGAATTTGGAGTTTTCTATAAAAGTATTCTTTTTTTCCTCCAAGGAGATAAGAAAACCTACTTATCGCTGCCAAGACCTGGGGTGAGTTCCACATGGAGAAATGTCTCACTGAAGAAGTGACCAGTGTGCTTCTCTGTCTTGTTTTCCTGAAGATATTTACATGTATGCTTTTTTCCCCCAGAAACATTCAGCAAAGATGGCAAAGGCTGCCAAGCTCGACTCAGAGGTATGTCAGCGCAACGCCAACACTCCAACGCCTCTGATTCCTCATCTCACCATGTAATCTCGGTCATAAATTGTAACGGGCAAGAGTAATGATGCAGGGAACGTGTGGGAGGGGTCCTGGGGGGGGGGGGGGCAGGGGCTGCTTGCACCGCTACGGCTCACACTAGAGGGCACCTTTCCAGGAGCAGACCACCATGGCCAAGCTGGGCCTGGAGCTGCGGCTGCTCACGTCCGACGTGGACGTGGAGAGCGAGAAGTGGGAGGAGCAGGAGCACGAGATCGTGCGACAGGGACAGAATCTGTCCAGCATGGCTTACTCCATATACCTATTTACCAGGTACAGCGCCCAGCCTGTGCACGCACAGACACACGCACAGACACACACATGTTTATCTTTGTGGGGACTCTCCATTCATTTCTATGGGCATAACCCCAATCCTAACTATCGCAACCTTAACCCCTACCCAGCCCTATCCTTAACTATAGGTAACCAAACAAAATACGAGACTTTTGAAATTTAAAATTTTCTGATTTCAGTCACAGATTTTTATAAAAATCAGTTTCCCCTTGTGGGAACTGAAGAAATGGTCCACACAAAGTCAAAATAGCAGGATTTTACCACAATGTAATATACACACCATACACACACACACACACTCAGGGTCACTCTGGATGTGCAACTGCATTGAGACTTGTGTGGAAATATGAGATGGATTTTCAGCGAGTGCCTGTTGAGCCTGTTCCTTTTCTGCTGCTGAATTAGAGGGGAAGGCCTTCTAAAGACCACGCTGGATCTGTTCCACCAGGCAGAGGTGCGTATCTCCGCCTGTCCATCCTGGGTTCTGTCTGAGACGTCCTCAAAGAACCGCTGCCAGAAGGCAAATCGATGTACTGTTATTAAAACCTCCTGGGATCATCGGTCTGTGGCAGCCCTGGGGGTGTGGCTGTCCGCCCAGTGCAGCCGGGCAGGGCTGTGGGGGGGTGGGGTGGCCAAAGTCCACATCCTATAGGCACCTGTAGTGCATTTAAGACGTGGTACATTCCTGGATGCTGCAGGACACATTCAGTGCTTTACCGCATGGCTCAGCGGGCTAAGCCTCTGTACTTGTGACCGGAAGGTCGCCGGTTTAAACCCCAGCCTTGGCAGAACAGTCACACTTGTAAGCAAGGCCCTTACTCCCCAGCTCAATGGGCGTCGTTACAGGTGACTGCCCTTTGCTGCCAAGTTTGCTCTCACTTACATGTGTGTCTTTGTGTCCTGGGGAGTAAGATGGGGTAGGCAAAAGGAGAATTTGCCCCCAGGTATCATCATATAGTTTTATTTCATTAATGGGTGAGATCAGTGCATATGAGGACACAGGGTCAGTGTGTGTAACTGTGTGAACCCATCAATGCGTGAACATATAGGCAGAGGGACACTATTACCCATGAAATTCACAGTAAATGTGTTGCCGGACTAGAGCTGCCTGATAAGCTTGTTAAAAAAAAACATCGTGTAAAATTTCTCCTGAGTGTTGATTCCACACCCAGCAAAGAGCAAACCTGAACGGGAAGGCCTGCTATCGACCGCGAGTTTGTTCCTGTGCTGATGAGTCCTTCCCCCAAGATGTGTCTAAGAAGTCTGTTTCCTTCCATCGCAGATGTTTTCTGAGGAGGGCTTTCAATTATGCTCATCTCTTCGGGCCTTTACCGCACAGGTACAGTAATAAATCACGGCGCCGGGAAATGAAGGCCATTACACGTGACGTCCTGCCTCCTCCTTTAATGTGTTTTTCCACGTCTGACATGGTAAATAGTAGGCACGTTCCCGTCCGTGCACCTCTGCGCCTTTCGACAGGGATTTAATTAAACGTCTCTCCTTGATGCCCATTAATGATGTCCATCCATCTCTGCAGGAAGTGGGAGCTCTGATATCAGGCTAAAAACCCTCCCCCCCTCATCTGGCCTGAGAGAAAATGAGGGATGATGTCATTTTGATTACCAAACAAACATTTTTGGCTTCCATTTCATAAGCAACTCCAAACAAAAGTCAGATAGACGGTTAGAAGAAATCTGAGGGTATACACAACCAGGATGATATTTTCTAGTATTTCCGTGCAGGTCTTTCAGATAAAATATTTTTGATATTTGTAATTATACACATTGACCTGTGGCTGGATGCTATGGGGAGATTAATATAAGGATACATGGCTCTGTAGAAGTCTGAAAGGTCATGTTCTTTGTGGGGTCCTGTGCCCTTTCCAGCTGGGAGATGATGAACGGACCCTCATCATTTTGGAGACTGAAAAGCTGATGACTTTGTGCCAACAACTACAGATGACCGTAAAGACAGTGGTGCAGGGCAAGGCTTCCACATTCCAGAAGGTAGGGAACCGCAACAACGGTTAGCATTTTAGGGCTGCCGGCCACCAGGACGGACCCCTGCAAGACCTTCATTTAAAAGATTAAAAACTAGACTGAATTGCTGGATGTTACTTCAGACCCTGGGGCTCTTTCCTTCTGTCTATACTACTGATTTTGATCTCTTTACGTTTTACTTTCATAGCTTGTAATTGAAGCCCCATATGCAGGTATCTTTGACTTAACCTTAATTACATAGTAAATTTGGGATATTTACTTCATTTTACTCATTTAGTAACCCTTTCTTTTTATTTTAAACCTTAACATTTTTAATCAGTGGCCAGGGGATCTTGCAGTAAGGTGCTGGCGGGTAGCGGAAACTGCCGGCTCGGCAGGAATGATGGGAAATCAACGCTCGCCTGAATCTTTAGTCGTCTCGCTCTTGGTCTGTCATTAGTCTCGCCTGTCATGGACTTGTACTCGGTGACAGTGTTTAATCCCCGGCTCTGACACACGCTGTCGGAGTTCATTACCGATCTGAGTGCAGTGTCAGCCAGGGCTTCCTGGTCACTGCGTATTGTCACAACAAAATCATTCATTCATTTATTTTGCAATCGTGTGGTAACGTGGAGTCTTTCAAATACTGAAATGTGGCACAGTAAAATGTAGGACCACTGCAGCAGCACAAATTCTCCTCTGTCTTGTCGTTTCCAGGTGGACTCTTCCATACAGAGTATCAAAAGCATCATGACTGTTGTGGTCTACCTCCTTCAAGTCTGCAACAGGCTCGTTAAGAAGATTCAGGTGCTGTTTATCAGCCATTGCTAATGAGCCACGGTTGGTATGCATGTACCGTGAGCGGAGTTTGAATTCTCCCCTTTGCCTCACTCCCACATACAGTACAGGTCAGATGTCAGCAGCCTGGGCTCCCCGGGAAGCTGGAGAGACAGACAGTCCCCCGTGAAAGACGACCCGCTGCATGGGAGGAACGCCAATGGCTTCGGGGTCAAGTCTCTGGAGCAACACATGGCCAGCCTGACCTTCCTGGAGAGCAAATAGTCCAGCTTCACTCTCATGGGGAGCCTCAGAGTATCCTCTGCTGAGCACCGCCCTCGTTTCCCCAGCAGGGGGCGCCGTGTGAAGCTCCGGGCTTGCAGCTTGGTTCTGCATCGATCACTGTGCATCGAGAGCATCGCTTTGTGACGTGCCTGTAGTGTCTCACACGACCATTAGCCAAAGCACGGGGAAGAATATAAAATGCAGAACTACGCATGCAGTATGCTAACTGGTTTTTAACCCCTTTTTTTACCCTAGTAAATGCTGTCAAACAGCCTTACAGACACGTGCAGTCGTCTCACCCCCTAATCGTCTTGATTTTACGTAACCGGCCGAGTCCAATTCGCCCGTGACTTCCGAGTGCTTACATCACTGGTGGGTTTTCTAGCGCTAATCAAGGGTGACTATCGGAATCAGGCATGAAACTCCCGGAGGCACGGGAGACTCACTGGCGCCTCCTACAGTCCTCTTGTGCATTTTAATACCAAACAGGGAGGCACTACGTGACATGACTATTTTTTTCTGTTACATTTCACACAATGAAATGTCAGGTGTGTTAACCAAAAGGGAGGACTCGTAACTTTTTTAATGTTTAATGGATGCTGTTGAGTTTAGCAGAGACGCTCAGCTCCTTTACAAAAACATAAGGACTCTCTCCCCTTCAAGACAAAGCAATTACATCGGAACAATAAAGCTTAGCGTCGTATTTCACTGCTGATAATGTCAGATTGCAGAGCTTGTTCCACTATCTAAAGTGGCATCACAGAACTTTCGATACTGGTACTGACTCATAGGTACAAAAGCTCACCGTCTGAATAAAGACCCACTTGAAAACCCACAAGTATCACAAATAAACTGAATTTTAGAAAAGAGTGACAGTCTCCTATGTGTGGATATGGCAGTACTAAAGAGGGACGTTCTTTTGGAATATTACACTTTTGATATGTCAAATGACGGATGAGCCAGTGAAGCTTGTTACTTACGGCTTTGTTACTTGTGTACACACTTACTAATTTACACCGAAACAGATTGGTATTTCTTACATGTGAACACACACTTGCGTTTACATCCATACTGTAGGACTGCAAACTGCCTTAATCTGACCTTTTAAACATGGTGTGCTTGTGTTTCATGCAGTCAGACGCTTAGGGTGACCTTACATTAGAGTGTTGTGCCTAAGATGAACATTGGGCCTCAATGGTAGGCTGGCTGGACAGTGGTTACTGAACAAGGTGAATGTATTGGACTTCGGACATATTTATTTTTCTAAGTAAATCCATTTATTTTCTTTTACCTTTCCCATAAGTCTGTACATGTTTAACTTTTAAAATAAAAGGTCCTTTACTCCTAACCTTAAATGGTCTTGAGTTTGTTTTCATAAGGAACAGCTGATTAAGCCAAATTACACGCCCCGAGTCTGAAAGGTTTGTGTCTTAAAAGAGCCCAACAAAAAGCAGTGGAGGGGATGACGTGTCCGTCCAGGTTTACCCACAATGCAGCAGTAACAGCCACCGTACTTTTAGGCTTCAGAAAATGGCCGTGGTATCCATAGCAACCCTGTCCGTCCCTGTCTCCTCACTGGTCCACTTTCACAGCTGATCTTTTCAAGAGAATGTCTTCGTATTCGGCTCTGGTGAGGAGAGTGTCTGTTATGCTCTTGCTCTCTTCAAATTTTGGGAGGAGGACTGCGATGTAGCCTTCGGCGGACGGCTGGGGCAGATGAATAAAAAGAAAAAAGGAAACTGCAGTAAGAATATAAGTTAGATCAGTCTATAGTCAGCATATACGTCGTACCGTTGTGTCGTCATGGAAACCACAGTACATTTACTGAAAAGTAGGGTGCACCTTTTCAAGTAAAAGGTTTGGCCTTGTGAGAATGTCTTCATTGACCTCCAACAGACGGCCCCTGACACAGCTGGAAAAGTGAGAGGAGTCATTTCAGACAAAGAACGGGCCTCTGAGAGCAGAGATTTCTTTTTATTTGATGTATATTTAACTTCTACTTTTAACTAGAGCAGGATTCCTACCTGTAAACAGTATATTCCTCCCCATCACTGTTCTTTATCCTGCAGAGTGGTGCGAGCTCCGTGAGGAACTGGCCACCCTGAGACATGAACAGAAATCATTTTAACGGAGACATCAGAGACTGAGCTACATGTACATACAACAGATTGGAAGAATGCTAGTGGTCGCAAGCAGTTCCATAATGATTGACTGCATAAAGTAAACTGTAATTAGCTACATCACACAAGGAACATGTGCTTAACAATGGCAAATGCATTGCTGTCCAATCATACCAACAGAGACATAAAAAAACACATGGAACAAATAAGGTGTCACTTAACTCGTTTTGATTTCCCAGACACTTTGTTCTGTAGACGGCTACAACCGGCACTGATCTGATAGTTGATGCTCTCTATAGCCTTCCCGTTCTGCAGAAGCGGGTGTGACTCAGCGAGAGTGATCACACAGATTCTGCAAAGACAAGAGACAGACCACTGATAAAACCCTTCGAAGTGTTCAGCATGCGTTGCCAATTGCATTAATGAGACTATTTTACCATACGGAGATGGTATAGTGACAAAAGGTATTTAAGAATACTCTCCAAGATTATACAAATACAACTTCCCAGTATCAAATGGATTTCAAAATTAGATTATGCAGGTGTTTTAACCATGGTAGAAACTGTCTCCGAAATGGCTATTTCCTTTTAACAGCCAACATTTAAATTGCTATAAAGCATGCTTTTGCGTTACTATAGAAACAATCTGCTCCTAGGCGATGAAGTTAATTGGAAGAGGCTTTTACTTCACAACTTGTTGCCCTCAGCCGGTCATTACTCAGACAAACTGATATTGGTGCCTCGGAGTTCTTCATTAAAGTGGCATTTTCAATCTGCACTTTTAAAGGGACTCTGAATTATCTCGCTGTGAAAAATTCATACCCAGAATTCATTCGGAAGTCATTCAATTTAATCTATTAATTCATTCCTTCATCTCAAGAAAAACATTGAAATTAACACTTGCTAAAAGCAAATCATTATCTCCATGACTGCGGTACTAATTATTTAAAGAACACCTATGTATTGTTCTTGGCAGATGAAATTCGTACGTTTTCCGTACCTGTTCGAATGCTGCAGGATACAGTGGTCCTCACATGGTTTACCCTTGAGGTCTAAAACATTAAAAAGACGCAACCTTTATTTCGCATAGAGCTGCTCATGTGCAGCAATGGTTGGAGAGATTTATTATTATTATTAAGTGAACTGTATCATGAGCAAAGTAACGCACGCCAAGTTACATGACATTAACTTAATAAGTCAATAAGTTGCCGATCTATGTAGACATCAGCTTCCCAGTTTCGTTTAAGCTGTAGAGCTGTTCAAAATATACCTGTTTTGTACCACCTCGTGAAATATCGGTCAATTACAGATGGAGTTCTTCTAACCTCCGTCTCATCCATTAGTTAAACGCGGAGATTACAGTTAGTGTGTTTAACAAGAGAAGCGCTTCTATGAGATGATAACGGAAGTCGCGTTTCCTTTTTCAAGCGGAACAAAAATGAGCGACACCACAGAAGTTCCGTCCTTGAAAAGATTCCGGCTTCAACAAAAACCCAAATAACGTAAAGGAGACAATTAGATTAACGGTTATGTAGCCTAATTATGTATGTTTCTGTTCTCCTGAAATAATGTTTCTACCAAGCATCCGGCATTTAAGTTCATCACTTAGCAGAAGGACTTATCATAGTACCTACTGATAATCTATTACTATTTTTCTCGGTGTCTGAAGAATGTAATTTTTTTGCCCAAATTTTTTGTCGACTTACGTGGAAGGCAGTAATTTGCTCCCTGGGAAGATGTTAATCACTTCGTAAATGCTTAATGTGAAAGATGGGAGCTCACGCAAAATGCTTATACCTAATTTTACAATATACTGAGGAAAGCACACACACTTTTATGTTACTAATGCAGAATTCAATTTGAGTAAGTGACCTGTGGCCTGTACTACGAAGCGGGGTTACTGGCTTATCGGGGTAACTTGTCGGATTTAAGGTACCACAGTTTAAATGGACTTCATATTCGCTCACTTACATTTTGCCCAGACTACCTTAAATCCAACAAGTTACCCCGATAAGCCAGTAACCCCGCTTCGTAGTACAGGCCACTGGTATGTCTCGTTTCGCGTTTACTTGGTGGTACGTTCGAGACCCCCGGCGGGTCTGATGACTTTGGCGCATATTTTGTTTTACAGTTACTTATTGGTTAGTTCCTGTTAGTTATTGTATGAAACAAAATTAGGTAATATTTCCTTTATATAGCCCAAAACCTTGAATTGTACTAAAGAACCACAGAGCATGAGCAGAGCCATAGCTACCACTCTCAATCCTGCTGACCCACTTTGAGATGGTTCAGGTCCCAGGTTGCTACATCTCCCACATCTGCCTTCCTTCTGAAGCCTTGACAGTGGAATTTTTAACTTCAAATAATGCTAGATGTTGGATATGCACCCAGTCCACATAGAAAACATGTTGGACAATCAAAGCATAAGCTAGGTTGAATAAATGAATGTTATATTTATATAGCACTTTTCAATAAACCCAAAGTGCTTTACAGAAGCAATGGGGAGCCACTGCAACCACCAAAACTACATAGCACCCACCTGGATGATGTGCTGGCAGCCATTTTGCTCCAGTACGCTCACCACACAGTAGTTAAGGTGGTGAAAGGGCAGGACAGAATTAAGGGCTGCCAACTCTCACGTATCTGGTGTGACACTCACGCTTTCAGACTCTCACGCAAGACATCTTACGCCGAATCCATGTTATTCCATCATAAACCTAAAATTAGCTAAATTTAAAGCATTGGTGTAGTTTGCAAACCCCACAGACTATTTACAAGGTAATAAAACTTACATGCATGTATATGCATGTGCAGGCTTGTCTCAGATTGAAAATCTCACTACAGCCAGCTCACCAAAGAGATAAAAAGAGACAGGGACCATAGATTAGTTTCCCCAAATTTGACTGTGTGTTTATGGAGCTAGAAGTCTAATACAACATGTTTGCAGTATCAGTCTCTTTCTAAGCCTTGCATTATTTAGTAGGATTCAGTTGTGTGTTTCTGACTTGGCGGAGGTTGGGCCCCGTGTCTGAGCCGGCTGTGACACACTACCATCTTGGGGCTCTGTGCTGGAGAGCCCCTGGCCACGCTGCCCCAGCTGAACCAGAGGATCAAGCCCCTCCTGAGTGACCTGGCCAGGATACAGTGGGTGGGCTCTCAGTGGGCCGGCTGACCCCTGCAGAGACGGCCTGTGGTGCGAGGGGGTTAAGCTACGGCCCAGATGAAACCACAGCAGTGAAGGATCAGAAGGTTGCTACCAGTAACATGGAAGAAAGGTGGTGAAGTTGCTTGGACCAAGTGTGTGTGTGTGTGTGTGTGTGTTTCCCAAACTGAGCCAATATTTCCCAAACTGGTCCTCGGGACCCGCAGACAGTCCATGTTTTTGCTCCCTCCCAGCCCCCTCCAGACAGTCCACGTTATTGCTCCAGGAGCTGGGAGGGAGCAAAACGCGGACTGTCTGTGGGTCCCCGAGGACCGGATTGGGAAACACTGGTCTAAGCTGTGGTCTAAGTCTGTCACTGAGCCCATCCCAGCCGTTAGCAGTGGTAGCGTAGGCGGTAGTGACAGTATCAGGATGCTGTCTGCAGGATGCTGACTGGTTATTCACAGTTAGCCAAGCTTAAAAGCTGATGATGAATACAGTGCATCACCTGATAATGCTGACTGGTCAATATGCAAAACATTCATAATCTATTGTGACACCATCAGCACCCCCCACCCCCCCCCAAACAAAGAACCAAAATCAGCTAAATTTACAGAGGGGCACCGCGTCATGACTCAGTAGTTTGCAAGGTTAATTTCTTTGTAACAGTCGCTCTCACTGTATAAAAGGTTGGAGACCATTGGTGTGATTTTCCTGAGGCTTTTACTGATACATTAATCATTAATCATTAATTACGGTACAGCAAAGATCCACCTAGTCACAAAGTTAAAAACAGAGGTGGAAAGTTCAGGTCCAGAAAGTACATATCTAGACTAAGGTTCTATTCAAACCAGCTGTTACTGTTACTCTGTCACTCTGACGCTTTTTACTTAACTGGTTGGTTTGAATAAAATCTTGGTCTCGATTTTGTACATTCTGGACTGGAACTTTCCACCTCTGGTTAAAAGAATATAATATATGGTGCCAAGGTGGTTCAGGATTGTTGGTGTGAGAGTATGTGTACCCCACCCCATGCTGTGTGAGCCCCCACCCCACCTGTTACCATGCCCAGGATAAGATGGATGGAGATATATAATATTATTGCTATTTTTGGGTTTTTAACATGATTCCACTTCCTCAGATCATTGATATGATCATAATATGATGTGAACTCCAAAATCAAGATGTGTATGGTTTAAGAAGCAGTATTTATAAATCTGTTAAGTACAGTGAGCTTTCATATACGTATGTCTTAAATTTGCCAAAGGTTAATTTTCTGTGTTCATTCTGATTTCTGCACACATTCCCTGGAGTTTTACAGTTTTCTTGACTGCTTTGGCACATTTCGTGAAACATACGTAACATTCTCATGACTATAAGAGAATGTTTCTAAACAGTTCATGTATGTAACACTACACTATGGTTTAGCTGCAGGCCGACTTAAGCCTGTTCTTACCCAAAATGATTAACTCATGTCTCAAAGGCAAATAATTCCACCCATGAATTAGTGCCAAAAAAATGAAAAGTAACATCAGCATCGTTTTAACCATGGGAGGCAAAATGCTTAGATATATTGTCATTAAGTCAGAGTAAGTATGCTTCAAAATTCTGAACGAGAGTCAGTTCCCACGTTATCATTGTCACTGACTGATCATTTTTCATTTGCAAACAGATGCTTTTTCATATCAAAGACCAATTTTAACATTACAGTATGTAAAGTTCACTGACAAGAGGAAGCACTCATGTAACTTCTTCAGATCTCGAGACACAGTATGATAACAAACAAAATAGTATAACACAAGAACAGTAAATAGGCAGTACAAGAACAACAAAATGACAACAAAATCATGTGCTGTGGGAACCAAAAGCACAACATTGTTGTATCACTGCAATTTATTGAATATATTTTTAAATCATTTTTAAAGCTTGATAAACTGTTTTGCATGTGGTGGCAAACACAATGATCAGATACATATATAGGTTTTGTATGTGAGATTATTACAGTGGGAATCTACATTATCTATTTTGACCAACAAAACTAAAGCAACTGAAAATTCTGCAAAATGATGACAATAGTACAAAACAATTTGCATATATGTAGTAAAACATTTGGGAATTTGGGTGAAGCAATGATAAATTCCTGGAGTGACATTATGGTGTGGGGATTACACTTGTTATTTTGCAAATATTAATTGTCATTTGAGAAATGCTCCAAAGCAACCGAGAAAGATTGTAATAGTATTTCATGCTGTTCCACAAGTTGGGGTGATGTTTTCGTCGTTCCCACTAGAGGGAAGCACTGTGTCACACTCTGGGGCTAGAGGAATCTCCTGCTACCTTAGCACTATGTTTCTTATTTTCTGGGGTTTGAGGATGAAGAGGATAGCTATGACAGGCCCTATATCACATATTGGACTTACGTTTCAGTGGAGCACAGTACTGTGGTACGTTTAACTTCCATCAGGTCATTCATACTCCAGGATCTCACTCCTGTGTTTTGTAACCCACTGTGGCCCTTTCAGATCCGGCTTTCTAATCATCCCCTATACCTAACCGGTGAACTCTCAGGGTTGCCAAATTTGGTCAGCTGGCTGGCATGAGATTTTCAGTTCGAGTCTGCTCACACATGCACATGCATTTACATGTATGTAAGAGTTTAATTACCTTGTAAATATTCTGTAGGGTTTGCGAACTGCCCCATCACTTCTGATGTAGCTAATTTTAGGTCTATACTGGAATAAAGAGTATGAAAGGTCATCTGAAACCGCAGTTGGTCTCAGGCTGTCTTTGCTTCTAGAGAACGGCCAGTTTGGAAGTCTCCGTCTAGCAGTTTCACAGCCGAAGCACTTCTGCTGGTGGGGAAACAGCCACATGTGAAAAGACCACTGCATGTTGATGTTCTTCCCTGTGCACTCTTTCACATGATGCTTCATGCAAACGGCTTCCGGATACCGTCCCGGTGTATAAACGGAGATTCTTAAATGGGGAAATTTCTTTGCATGACATTTCGCAATAATGGTGAGCAATTCTGCAGCACAGCTGAAGGGCCGGTGCTGGGACGCATGCGCGCTAAAAGGCTGCACCGCTGTGCACGGCTGCTCTGCTTGTGACGGGAAGGTCACCTCTGCAGAAATGATCACACCCCCACTGAGGCCTTGAGCAAGGCTCTCAACTCTACGAAACGCTTGAAGGACGCCTGGACCCCTGGCTTCGCACACGCACATATATATAGTGTGTGTGTTTCAAAAGGAGAGCAAGGTAGGATATGTAAAAAGAAGCATTACAATGTACCTATACATGTGCAGATGATAAAAAAGCATCATTTCAATGCCTCAGATAAAAGAACAGTAACGGAGAGAGACTTCTTTATGAACAGCATGGAACCGCCTTTATCCCTCTCCTTAACAGTCCCCCAAACTCCATGTTATCGCAGTCACATGGCAGATATAACCAATCAAAATGTAAAAAACTCTATCCATTTGGCATACCTATTTTAATCTTAGAAAACTGATTCAACACACTTCCTCAACTAGCATAACACAGTACAAATGTAGAAACAGATAATTTGCCTTATTTAATTATACAACAAAACTGTATTAACTTCAAGAAAAATGTAAATTATTATTACAATTATTATAGTGATTCTTACTGTCCTGAGACAGGCTGCAGCCTCACAGCAGCCTTGCACTGGATAAATGCCCATGAAACGGTCATAGTAGGTAGATGTGTGGGGGCTGTTTTCGAGGTAAAACAAGTGGACTCTGCTAGCGGGCCTGAAGTGATCTGATCTGCCAGTAGGGAGTGCCCCCCCCCACCTCTGAGAAACACTGGGAGTTGCAGGGCAGGTATACGTCACAGGTGTGGACATGTCCCTGGGTGGCGAAAGAGCACTGATTTTGGACTTGCGGGGAGCATGCAAGTCAAGCCAGGAGCCAGAGGAGGAGCGCATTCCTGCCCTCGTTATCAGCCCCAGGTGCAGCCGTCGCCGGCTGTACACGTGGACGTTCGTTATCTCGCGTCCCCAAAAGCACCCTCTCGGCATATGGAAGCCGTTACACAGCATCCCGCCGCCCTGCCAAGGCCCCGTAGGATGAGGAATGTCTCGAGGCTCAGATCAATGATGCACCTCCAGCGACAGGTGGCCAACAGTTTATATTTTGATGAAGTAATTTCGTCGATTGGATGTATGAAGTTTGACGTATCTGTTGCGCAGCAGATAACCAATAAATTACTTATGTAATCCACGCAGCTTCTGGTGACACTTGGTGATATATTTTTTTAATGTTTCTGTTGCGTATTTCGGAGTTCAGCTTCATGGAGCTTCGATGGTGCGGCAGACTGTTCTATTCACCGATTACAAACCTGCTGAGTGCTTTGATAGGTGGAACGTCCCTAGTGTGACTCTCGAAACCTGAATTTAAGGTTGAAATGACACACGGGCGGAAAAATAGTATTTTTGGTTTTACTTGATCCTTTCTTGATGAAAATAGAAAAAAAAACAAATTTCCTTCAAGTATTTATACTTTGTCTTGCATTTAATGGTTCCAGTAGAAGTTCAAGATTGTTCTGCAGCTGCCTGCGCCCTATATCACATATTGGGCTTATGTTTCAGTGGAGCACAGTGTATTGCCTGTGGTACGTTTAACTTCCATCAGGTCATTCATACTCCAGGATCTCACTCCTGCGTTTTGTAACCCACTGTGGCCCTTTCAGATCCGGCTTTCTAATCATCCCCTATACCTAACCGGTGAACTCTCAGGGTTGCCAACTTAGGTCAGCTGGCTGGCATGACATTTTCAATTTGAGACAAGTCTGCACACACATTTACGCGTATGTAAGAGTTTTATTACCTTGTAAATAGTCTGTAGGGTTTGCAAACTGCCCCAAACGCTTCTGATGTAGCTAATTTTAGGTCTATAATGGAATAATATGATTTGCCGTAAGATGTCATGCCCCTTCTCCACCTTAGCTACTGTGTGCTGAGCGTACTGGAGCAGAATGGCTGCCATCTCATTATCCAGGTGGGGATACACTGGTGGTGGTTGAAGTGGCTCCACATTGGTTCTGTAAAGTGCTTTGGGTGTCTTTAAAAGAACTATATAAATGTAACATTCATCCATTCAACCCAGCTTGTGTTTTGCTTGTCCAGCATGTTTTCTATGTGGACTGGGTACATATCCCACATCTACAATTATTTGAAGTTACAAATTCCACTGACTGTCAAGGCTTCAGAAGGAAGGCAGATTAGAACTTAACAATTAAGGAAACTTGGACCTTTTGGTCCCCTGAGATTTACCCCACAGATCATAGCAGAGATCGTTATATATAATGACAATGTTTTGCTAAAACACATTCATCATTGCCTCAAAATATTACCATATATCCTATATATCCTTTTGTCTTGTAGTCGCTCTTTGTACATTCACTGTAGCTTTTTGAGCAGACTAGAAGGTCTCATGTCACATGACACACCCACTCGTTTGCAGGATGATCACATGACCCTTTGTCTCCTCCTGAGGTCGGCCAGAAATGGCAGAATTTGTGGGTTGATATATTAGGTCCCATGGCTGTGTGTTATGGGCATTTCCTATGGTCATGTGACACTGTGGCTTTGCCGAAGCCCGGGGGCCCAACCAAGGGACACCGAGCACAGTACAGTGGCACGTGAGCGTAGGCTGCGCATCGCAGGTTTCTCACTCAAGCATGCGCCGCAAACTCGCCAGCTGACTGATTTACAGTAACGGGAGCCGGAACGCGGCGTGCATGAATGATCGACGCCCTCGGAGTTTCCATTCCACATGAAAACCTGCCCGCTGATCCGCCACTGAGCAGGTCTATGCTATCTCAGCTGATCCGCTTTCACTTTCTGCGATACAATGTTATACGAAATAGATCCTGCTCATGCGGTCCGGTCTCCGGGCATGCAGCCCTGTCTTCCAGGCAGCTCTGTGTGGTCAAAGCATCACTTATGCTTCAGGTCCCGTGCTCAGTGGATCACACACAACATTGGGTGGATCACACACAAAATTGCTTTGTCACACTGACTCTCCCTGCTGACGTGGTGGACCGACTCAGCCGTCCTAATCCTGCCCTTTGACAACCACTGACACCATCGGGCAGGTGAGCATTTTTATATTCACAGAAAGTCTTTTGCAACATTAAATAAAACATGAAAGGACACATTCTTAACAAACGTGCTGGGTGGGAAGTTGATCCCTTACACATTGTGAAATTCACGATCGCATATTGTGTAAAGTTCACCTAAACACTCATTTATGTATTGCAGGAGGAAACCTGTGCGCGGGGCTGTGGCAATCGAACCCGCAGCCCTGGAGGTGCACGGCCGCAGCGCTGACCTCTGAGCCTCCATGCCGCTCCCGCATTCCAGCCCTGCACCCACCCCCACCCCCACCCTCCACACACCGTTGTTTTCCAAAAAGACTCCAGTCCAGGTCCTCTCAAGGTAACCATGCACGATGGCTGGCGTTTCCACAAATGGCTGCGTCATGCACATATGCAGGCTCTATAAATACACACATGTGCAGATACTGCGTGTGTGTGTCTGTATGTGTGAGCGTGTGTGTGTGTGTGTGTACGACCAGTCAAACGTTTTCATACCCCACAGCTATTTACCACTTTTCCATTTATTTCAAAAACTGCATATTTATATTCTTGTTAAGCACTGGAAAATTGAGTGAACAACTATAAATGAAAATATAAGCCAAATAAAACAAGTTTCCTTTATAACGTAGAAAGGGTATGTAACAGTGCATGTCTGACATCCTATTAGCTGGTTATGTGGTGATGACATAGTCACATTCTAGGCTGTCATTTAACTTTAAATGCACTAATTAAGTGTTTCATCCTATGGAACAGAGCAGTATTTGATGTCCCTTGTACAAAGAATGCCTCGAATTCTCTCTGCTGTTATAACTGCTAGATGAGGTTACTTTGATGAATCAAAGATATAACATTTTCTTGCTAATAAAGGTACTGAAATGGGGAGTTTCCGGTTGTCACTCGCAATCAGGAGTCAGTCGGCCTCTTTCCAAATCTGAAGCCGCGGAGCTGCATTCTGCGTCTTTTACACCACGATGAGCCAAAGTCACACCTCACAAACACTGCGCTTGTTTGCATGCTCAACTAGAAAGTTGATTTAACATGTAGAGAAATTCCAGTGACTCCTAAAGCAACACCTGGGCCCAGATTGTCACCGTCGTTTTTTCTAAAGAAGAAATGCTTAAGACTGACAATATCTGGGAAAGATCAGCAGATTCATGCACCACTATCCTTGTCAGACACCCTTTCTGTATGGATTTTCCCTTTCCAGGCAAGTTCCCCAGCCACCATCTAGACGTGTGAAGGTGGCCATCACTGGAAGGTGCCCCCCATGGAAGCAGCCGCCCACTGGCAGCGCGATGAGGCCTGTATGAGCTACTGCCATCTCACCCCTTATCACTTTTCACAAAAACAATAGTCATCACCTTGAAGAAGCAGGCGTATGATACTGTAAGTCCTCAGTCAGTCTGCCCGCCCTTCTCTTGAACACTATCTGCCTAATATCTTTTGTTTATTCATATTGGGGAACTGCATGTCTCTAGTTACACCCAATTCTGTGATCCACGTTCCGTAGAAACATACACACCATATTTTGTTAAGTTTGAATGCTGGCGTCAACAATAATGTACAGTGACTTACTGAGCCATCCATCCATCCATCCATACATCCATCCATCCATCCATCCATCCGCGGGTCCAGAGCCTATCCTGGAAGCTATGGGCATGAGGCAGGGAACAACCCAGGACAGGGGGCCAGCCAATTGCTGGGCACACTCATGCACCATTCCCTCACAAACCCTGGTCCCAGAAGTATGAGGCAACAGTGCTAACCACTGCACCACCATGGCTTCTTAGAGAACAGACCAGCAAAACCAGCTGCAGTTTCTCTGACGGAGATCTTTCGTCAGAAAGTGTGCTAGCCAGCTATTTATACCAATATTTTCTCCTCATCATCTAAACCGAGCGACTGAGCCGCTCACTGAGCCAATGTTCGCGAACAGTAAGGCAGTCGCCATGTCCCCCCGCACATGAGTGATCGTTCAGTCGCTATATATGACATCTTCAGTGGTTAATGGGTTCAGCTTTGCTCAGAAAGGGAGTCACATCTCACCTCAGTTCGGGGTTTATTGCCACTCTGTGTCGCCTGGGCTACTGAGGAGAAGCAGAAATCAGCAGCAGTCCTGTTATATATCAGAGGTCATACTGCTGCTGGCTGCAAAAGACAAGCATGTACTCTGCCAAATATATTTCATCTGGATTTGTACTTTCTAGACATCATTGATCCACCTCTGATTCCATCATTCCTCAATCCACACTGAGGATATCTGGTTCATTATTGTTGAATGCGTTCCTGCATCTTTAATTCAGTATTTTCAGTCCTGAATTGCTTTCATCTTTGGTTTCCTTCCTGGTAGGTTCCTGGAAATTCATTCCTGTGTATTTTTTAAAGGGAATGAAAATCTTTCTCAAACCAAACCAAAGTCAGCTACACAATGCTCACAAATAGCAGAATATGTACTGTGAACAGACAGCATTATCTGGCCGAAGAGTGTTTTTGTTAAAAAGCGGGTTTGTCCCTGGCAGCTTCCCAGCACAGTGATGCTATGTTTCGTGACACAGACATTGGGGAGAAGGTTTGAGAAGGTTCCCAGAAGCTGAAGGGCTGACTTGGCTGTAGGGCTTCAAGGAGCAACATTTAGCACCAAGCTTCATGGAGAATGGACCAGCAAAACCAGCTGCAGTTTCTCTGACGGAGATCTTTTGTCAGAAAGTGTGCTAGCCAGCTATTTATAGCAATATTTTCTCCTCATCATCTAAACCGAGCAACTTATGTTGCCCATCCTAAGTGTGGCTATACTCATAACCCCCCTTAAATACTTGAAAGTTGGTTCCTCCCATAGCAGGGTAACAGCTGACCCTTTTCTGGAGGGAAGTCACACAGTGTGGCTACTTTTTCTGCAATCAAATATACTTATGCCACATCACGGCCCTCCCAGGAACGTCTGCCAGCTATTCTATGTCCTACCTACAGCTGCAGCACATTTTTTGCTTTACTGCTTTAATCTTCTGACACCTCAGTATCCTGGGTCTCCCTGCTGGCAAGAAACATAATAAGCCTTGCTGTTTTTTTTTTTCAGTGGAGCGTACCAAAAATAAGAGAGGGATGTCCAACCGCTGCAAAGCACGGACAGCATTCATGCAATTGTGCAAGCGAGAATGGTATAAGTGCACGGAGCCCTGTCGCTGTGGACTGGTCCCAGTAGCGCAGGGAGGGCCGGGGGCTCCATGCCATTCTGCAGGACAGCAGCTGAAGGCCACTGCTTCCTGTCCACTTCACACACCCGCCTGTGAATACAACACTGATGCATTGTGGGTGAAATTTGCCACAGAACGAGCCCTGTGCTAAAATCAGCCATCTACTTCTCACAAGTAGAAATATCTTTTCCTGTTTAATTTCTTCCCCTGGAAAAAAAGTGCCTGTTTGCCCATTTTCTGTTCTCTTTTTCTATATGTATCTATATATCGGTTACACTAATTTAAAGGTTAAATGCAATGATAAAGTACAGCGTTGGGTCAACGGAACAGTGGGCGGAACAGCTGTTATTGTTGCTGCTTGTGAATGCTAACAGAAGCTGCTGGAAGCGTAGCTTAGTTAAGAGGAAACTGGGCAGCTGGGAGCGAGACACAAAGCAAATGAAAAAGCTGAAAAGGCAAAACAGTCCTTTTTAACCGTGTCCAGTAGGAAAACTTTATAAAAACGTTGTGGAGCAAGCAGTTCTCAGCCAGTAAACAGTCCCCTGCAGTCTGGGTAACAGCTTAGTCACATAGCAGTTATTGCTGCCAGTCTGTCTGAGGCATTGGTTCGCTACTGAATAGGCAGTTCGAAGATGGATGGATGGATGGATGGAGGGAAGGATGGATGGATAAATGTTTTATTAACAAGGAACAGGAACAGGGCCCACACTATCTCGTGACACATAGAAATGTATATGTGTTGATGGCTATCTGGGCTAAACAAAGAAATAAAACAAAGCTGAAAGCAAGTCTTCAAGGACCAGCTGTCCACAACTGAAGGAACACCACTGATATTCAAAAATGAGGATCTTTTGTCTATTTCTGTGCTCTTAAAGGTTCCTTAAAGGAGTCATTTCATAATCTATCGAACCACTGAGCCCACCAGCAGGAAGGGAAACGGTATGACTGGAAGACATCCGTCTCCGGTGTCTCGTTCTGTGAAACGATGGGAAAAAAATAAAACTGAACCACAAGCCCTACGCTTTATGACATATGGGCTCTTCCTGTGAGCTTTTAAGTGGTTAGTCTGAGCATGTGACCCAGCAGAAGCTACTGGAATTGTGTTTCTCAAGGTCTCACTGCGAGACTCGGTTGGTTTGTCTTTGCCATGTGGACGTTTTGTTAAAGTAAAAGCATTTTCAGTAGAGACACACCACTGCCATCTCAATCCTCGCCCTCGTCCCCGGGGAACGTTATCCGAAGGCTAGCCGTTTCCTTCACTCATTAGTCTATTTTCCCGTAAATCATAATCGAGGGGGCTGTCCCGGTCCATCGCGGCCCTTTGAAGCCCGAGGAATATCACGTGTCTTGTGTTAGCGTGCGCCGCGGTCACGCTGATTTACTGCCGCGTTAAATGGCATCATAATCACCAGAGCCACGGCTAGGGGCCGAGAACGTCCGGGTCGCCTGCCGCACCAGCAGATATGAAAGGCGAGGCAGCCGGACTCCCAAGACCTGCTTCAAAGGGAGCCTCCATCAGCCCGCCGGCTGGGCCCCAGGTTCTGCAGCGAATTCCCATGTCTGTTAGAAGTACATTCTTTGACAGTGGTAACCATGGAGACAGACACCTCTGCATGCAGACTGCCGTCAGTGGCCAAAGCATGGTCGACTATTTAAATCCTTTGTGAAAAGGATGCTGTTTGAAGGTTTTTAAAGGAATTTACCGCTCATAGATCTAGGAAGGCAGATCTAACACTCAGAGACTTGCACCCTGATGCCGGTAAATGGAGGTAACGTCAGATATTAAATACGGTTCTTGATTCTATTCAACTTCTTTGAAAAAATGACTTTTCTAAAACCATTTACCATTTTGTCCTGGATTTTTATATGCATTTCACACCTCCAGCTTGGCAAACTTTATGGTGGGGATCCCCCTCCTCTTGGCAGATTTAGTCATGGAGGGGTGACTTCAGGGAAATGACTGAAGAGTCAAATCCCAGAATCACCCCCTGGCTGAAAACTTTGCAGCACAAAACAGCTTCTAAGAAAAATCTGTTTCCAGTGAAGATATTAATCTTAATCTTAATCTAAACACTGTTTTTTTCATTGCAACAAGGCTGTTTACATAATAATGGGTGGTTGTTTTTGATATCAGCACCATGCTTCTGTTCTCTGCAGTGTTTCAGCTCCAGATGTGGTGAGTGTGAGTGTGAGGGCTTACATTGAAATGGGTGTCAGGGTCCACAGAATAGGCCTCTATGGCAATCAGAGCTTTCTTTGTCCTTCTTCGGGAAGAAAAAAAAAAACATGCAATATTGTTGAAATTCTCTGGTCAATGTCCCTCTGCATCCAAAGAAAATGTACCTGGGAAGCTTCCAGTTCACACTGGTCTGAAGGAGTTGCTTTCTTGGGCATCTTTCCAGATAGTCCTATAAATTCCTGATGGGGTGGATGGGGCCGGCCGTAGACGCCGCTCTCAGCACATGCTGGCCACCTGTGTCTTGTAGAAGGGAGTGTTTCTCTCCAGGTCTCACCACTGGTCCTGTGCGTCGATGCCACCCAGACTCAAAATAACCTCACACTTTGTGTCAGTTTTATCATCAAAGTATATATTTATAAAAGACTGCCCGTCGTGATACTGATAACCACAAAGTGATTTCCTATAAAATAAAGCCAAAGATCAAATATCGCCACAGCGTGAGGTGAAAATAACCAGAGGCAGAAAGGCGGGATTAAACATGAGAGGGAAGAGCAGCTCGCTGCTTCACCACAGACGTCGCCTGGAAACGGCAACGTTTCCACCCATTTGAAAGCCTCCTGGCCTGCGGAGATGGTGCACCGCCTGGCTCTGGAGGCTCCTTCCCAAGGTATTGAGTAGAGACCGCGCCACCGTTCTGTAGCACCAGGGTGCAAACAGCTGAAAGGCCCATGTCCAGACATCCCGCCACTCCTGGAAGTTCCGGGAGTCTCCTGGAAATCTGGAGGCTGACAGCGGCTCCCTGATGCCCGTGAATGAGGTGCAGTGTCCTGGAAACCCGTCATTCCGCTATTCAGCCTTGGTAAAATCTGACACGCTAAGACCTTTAATAGCACATCACTGACTCAGGTTTCCGTGTGACGGTGCACACATGTGCTTCATATCTGGTTTGTGGTCTCAGTCTAGCCAACTACGCTCCTATTCTTAGCTTGAGTGGCCATACCATAGCCTCCAGAGAGTGCATACAAGGACCTAAAAGAGACCCATTGTGGCCGAAGTGCACTAACCCCCACCAGAAACAACTTCCTCTGGTGTTCAAATTCTACAGTGGGCCTTTTGCAGTGCACTGCAGTTGCTATGGTAAAAGGATCATTCATTACAACATAGCTGTTTTTCGTTAATCAAAAAAATACATGTTCCTGTGTCTTATCCGCATTCAGGCCAAATATAATCTACGTTACCTTATCGCTTGTGATTGGCCGAGCCTATGCTATCTTATTGTTCCAATGAAAGGCTAGATAAGCTTGTGTCAGTGTGATAAAGATGGACACAAGAAGCACTTGTTCTGTGAAGGTGAAGTGAAAACTAGCTGGTTCGTTGTGTTTCTATCATAAGCGATTGGTCTAAGACCACATGAGAAGCTCAACTTCCCCCATAAATTTGCCAAAAGAATTTCATTAGTAGATTCATTTTATTTGCAATTAGAAGTGTAATCTATCTTAATAACTGAACCACAGTGCTGACCATTTCACAGAAGTTGTAAAGCTGTCAATAACATATACATTGAAACCAAGATACTCGTAAATACAGCCCATAGATGCCCTTTGATGCCGTGCTTCACTATGAGTCTGTGGAAGATTCTTATATGCTTTGTTTAAATAGAGAATGGGCAAAAGCTTATTGGGGAATATGCTTTGATTATGTGTTTTCAGAGCCCACCCAGACACTGTGCTTCACTGTGAGTCTATGAAAGCTTATTGGGGAATATGCTTTGATTATGTGTTTTCAAAGCCCACCCAGACACTGTGCTTCACTGTGAGTCTATGGGAGCCTCATAGATTTTTTTTTTTGCTTGAGCATCATTGACTGGACAGTCATAATTGCCAGGCTTCTCTTGCATGGTGATTGGGAGGCTAAGCCTCTATGAAAGTGAGCAGAAGGTCGCCAATTCCAGCCTGGCCTTGCCCCACCTGTGGGTCCTTCAGCCAGGCCCCTAACCCCCTGCTTGTTACAACAGGTGGCTGCCCTTCACAGCCAGCCTGCCCTCACCTACAGAGAGCAAGTTGGGGGAGGTGTAAAGAGAATTTCCCCATGGGGATCGATTAAGGATCAGTTATAACATAGCAATAACATTAGTTCTCACAATTGATAAGTGGTGTTGGCTCACAGTAATTCCTTCATTGTGTCGCATGCAGGGGCACAGAAGCATTTCATTGTAACCCAGAGTGACAGTTTATGATTTCATATACCATCTTTCACCATTGGCGCTTTATAAATATTGTAAATAAAGTTATCGCTGAGTTCTCAAGTTTGCTCATTTGTCAACCATGCAGGTATGACAGGATAATAGGTCATTTCTTGCAAAAAGAAAGGAGATCAGAATTTACATATAAGTACTGTAGCTGACTGGCTAAAATAAAAAACACCATTTTTGGTTCACATTCCCAGCTGTTGACACTGCGCTTCCCCCATTAATCTGCCACTGGTTTCCACTGACTTCACATTGGCGATAACAGAATCTGTTTAAGGTGTAACATCATCAGACCATCATGGTATTCCCGAGTCATCCAGAACAGTGTGGTAGCTTCATAGCTTTATAGAAAAAGTATGTAAAACTTTCTTATCATGCTCACAGTGAAGCATTTCTCGATCTTTATACTTTAGAAATGCACACATCGGCCTGGTACTTTGGAAACGTTTTTAATTTGAGATTAAAATGACCCCAGTCTGCAGCAGACACTCAGTAAAGGTTCTTCAACCAGGAGCAAAACCATGAGTCACAAACCACAAGGCTAAAATAACCATGTGTACGTTTTACTCATGAAAAGAAGAGCAAGACGGTCGGCAATGAATAGCGCTATGGTGTGAGGCAGGTACAACGATGGCGAGCCCCTGAGGGTCATTAAAAGTGCCGACAGGGTGAGAATGGGCCGGCACGCCCTTTCTCCGTGGTCTTTTGTAAAGTTCTGCTAAATTTTTCCACTCAGTTTTAAAGCCCCCCTGATTTCCGTAAATGAGCATTGTGAAAACAATATATTTTTTTTAAACGTATCCGCTCATAAAAAATTCGCTTTTGCATAATGGAAAAGTGTGATTATATTTTCTGGCGGCACAGAAAAACGCTCAAAAAACAGCTCAGAACCTCTACATCCCTCAAGTCATTTTCTTATTTTTAAACGGCGCTGCCTCTGGACACTGAGCCATAGGACTGATTTTTCTCCTGGTGCCAGCTGTGGAGATTCCATCTCCCAGAGACGGGAACCTCTCAGCCAGCATTGGGCAAAGCAGCCATGTCGTCTGTGTATCAGTGGTTCCCAATCCAGTTCTTGAGGATCCACAGACAGTCCTAGGTTTGCTCGTTTATGCCCTACCGGGAGCTGGGAGGGAGCGAAAATGTGCAGAATCTGGTAGGGGGCTCAGAGGAAGCAAAAACATGGACTGACTGTGGGTCCCCGAGGACCGGTTTGGGAAAAACTGCGTTATAGTGTGAGAGATTGTGGAGCCCTGTCTTATATTACATGATCCTTTAAGTTCTGCTCGGCCTTCCCAGGATCAATTAAATTCTGTGCAACATATCACTTCTTCTCTTGCACATTCACTGTCATCGAATCTAACTCGACATACACAATACATATCTCACAACATTCCTTACGTTTACATCTCCATGAACATGCAGCATATTCACTTGCTTTACAGCAGAAGAGGAAACCACCCAGACCTTTTTTACTGTGCGGGGAAAACTAACTTTTCCGAAATAAAACCAGCGTGCATTCCTACTATTTACATAAACATTCTGTAGTAAAAATATGTTGAGAAAAAGTCTTTGCAAGCGAGTCAGAGGGGCGGGTGCTCATCAGAGAAAAGAACCTTTTACGGAAATCCGACTTCATCAAATAAAAATAGACATGACTGAGTCAAAGAATAAAACTCTTTATGAAGACTGGTAGCAGTTCACAGTTCAGGCCTCATTGTGAGGTGTCCAGCGGTCCTCTTCAGTTACTTGGCCACAATTCTGGCTTGGGAGTGCGTACATTGTTTTTCTCTTTTTCGTCCAGGTAATTTTACGGCTGGGGACCTCTGAGTTAGCCAGGGACAGGTACGAGGCGATGCTGTCCCGTACGCCGTAGCTCATCTGATCGTCCTCGTCGTCCTGCAGGTCCTCAGTGCTCTGGTTCTCCAGCTGCGGGCTGTTCAAAATCCCAACAACAGGCCATTTACGTATCGTTAGCAGTTTTACGTTATTACATAGCTATTAAAGTGACAATAGAGTTAGTTATAAAGCCAAGGGGGGCTATGAATCAAAGGAAAACACTTTCGGAAAGATTCCGGCGTGCCACTGGAGGATGTACCTGTTCATATTCTTCTGGTTGTTGTTACGCCTCATCACCACCGGAGGCGCCTGAGAGGCGATGTTCACGGAGTTGTGGCTCTGGGCCAAGCAGGGAGCGTTCAGCACACAGCACAGGCCGTCGGCCAAATCTGGAGGAGCGCAGCCATAAGTGCTCGCAAAAGGAGAAACGCACTAATGCGAGCGCTAATTCTGCTCGGCGGCTGGGAAAATCACAGTTTTAACGGGAATGCCATGATAGTCCTGTTCACTGTTTGTGAGGAGGTGACATAGACCGCCGTCAGCCGCAGGTAACAGAAGTGCTTACCGGAGTAGTGCGTCACTAAGTCCTCCAGACACTGGAAGGTGAGGCGAGGAGAGATGTAATACCAGTTGTTTGGCAGACGGAAGATGCGGTAATGTATGATGGACCTGTGTCTGACTGACAGGCAGTAAACACCTGCCGGGAAACACAAGGTGTGAGATGTTCCAGTGCTGGTCCTCATCAGGTGAACATCTACAGCTAATTGGCCCCCAGAGTGCCACCTCCCCTGTTACTCACCAATTCAAAGCATATCATTGGCTAATGATATGGTTGGCTCTTTTTATTATGAATCACGGCCCCTATCAGGTCCCCCATCTTAGTGATGATAACTCTTTAATGAGTTTTGTGCGCATGTTTGAATTACTTTCATTACCCAAAGATTGAATGATAAGTTTATAGTGGAAATGGGATTGTGTGATTCTGCTTTGGCCTACGGTGATGTCTGTTCCTGATCGCACCTTTTTCCCTCGCGCTCTCTCTTATCATGAAGGATCCAATCCGGTTCCCTGGCAGGAAAAGCAGCTCTTCGGACTTTTTCCTGTCCACACCCTCGAACAGCCAGCTGGGGGATGAAATCGGTCCATCACCACCAAGCAGACTCCCACGCGCACGTCCTGAGGCCGCTGTGACGGGTTCGAGAAGGGCCTCACCTGTGGTAGACTTTGGCCACGTAGTTATTGGGAATGTAGTTCTCAGCTGCGGTCAGGAGGGAGCAGACTTTCAACCAGCATCCTTCTCTAGGAACAAAACACCATGGAAAAAAGGCATTTTAAGGTTCCCTATAATAAAAATAATGACCGTAACCCAACTGGTCTCGCAATTCTATGTGACAAGGCGTCAGCTATGAGAAGTTATAACGTTACATAGCAGGTTATCAGTAAAAAAGGATCCAGGCATTCACAGGCTTAATTATTTACTGCCAGACCAGTGTATTTTATTTTAGTGCATTTTTCACGTGATATAAAAGACAGTTCTATATGATCTCTATAACAGCATATCATATGTTTCCTATGCAGCTCTGTATTACATCGTTTTGTTGGATATTTATAAATAGTTTTATTTATTGTTGTTTCTCAGTTGAATACATATATTACTGTGTAAGGAAGTCGAACAACTCAGGCAATTCAGAATAAAGACCTCATACTCTTTTTCCAGAACAGTGAGCATTCTCAGATCTGGCCAGTAGCAGAGGGTGAGAATTTAAATTTAGTACAATATTCGTAATACCACAGGCACTGGAGAGGGTTTAATTAAGCGTGCTGCCTATTTATCATTAAGCAGAATCCGTTATTAACGAGCCATAATCAACAAGTAGAAGGGACCGGGCCTTACTCAGACAGGAGGCGGAGCTTCTCTCCAGTCCGGAAGATTGGCTCACTGATATTGGAGGAGGGGTAGTCATTAATGACAATGAGCACTTCACTTTCTGTCAGACACAAGAACAACCTGCCATCAGTCGTCATGAAAGGAGGATGCAGCCGGTGTCATATTCTGCCTTTTCAAGTGGCCGAAAATACCAGCCATAAAGTTACAAAGCGTCAGCTATGAATCAGGAGTCAGCAGTTAATGCACTGCAGGGTCAGCGTGTGACACGTTACGCAGTCAAATCAAGTGCGTGCATCTGTAGGACAGTAGGAGAGCCCCAAGGAAGTTGAGTTTTTACTCGATTACTTGTAACCAGCAAATGGAGCCATTTTCCTCTGCCTAAAACCTGGGTGATATGTGTGACTCATGTACCAAGTGAGGGGAACATATATAAAAACAGACCTGTTGTTTTAGGTAGTAGTAGATAGAAAATTACGAAATATGTAAGATTAGCATCCTGGCTAAGGGGAGTCAGGGCAGTGCTAACTAAACTAACTTATGTTGCTAAGTTCAAAAAAACATCAGCTATCAGGCCCAAATTCTATTACTTTATTATCACACTCAAAATGTGATTAATTACTCTAGACTCCCTTCAATAATACATCGAGCACATCATATAACAATTACATAACAATTCGCAAACAAGACATTTCGATAGTATTAAAATGCTCAGCATCACTTGAATATAGCTACATAAAAATATGCATTGAGCACCAATAAGGAAAATTGTGACTTGAGGGACATGTGACTGAAAGACGGGTACATATTTTGAAGATTATGACTTGTTTTCTTCTTTTGACATTGAATAAATAATGGTGACATTAGGTAAGAAATCGTGGAGCCAAATCTCAGCCATATCACGCTGAAAATCTGACTGTTGTTATAGTTAATGTTTACTGCGAAAGCAGATTTCAAAAATAGCTGATAATACGAAAAGTACTTTCCGGCACAAGTTTCCTTTCCATTATAGGGTAATAACGAGACATTAAAATCGGACTCTACACTGAAATCTGACGTGTCTCCGGCTTTAGTCAGCCTGCATGCCTGCTCAGTTTAATAAGAAAATAAAAACATGCTGAGTTTCTCTTTCACAGTCAATCACAGACAATCAGTCGCCTGTCCCTGCACTCACCTTTCTGCTCGGGGCTGTTGCCTGCATTGTTCGTAGCTTCGCTCCTTACGGCGTTCCCCATGGTTTAGTTCTGAGTCCAGCTGCACCAACAGATACAGACTAATGTGACTGTCATTCCTGCACTTTAAAAACGAGCGTCCTTTTGACTGTATCACGTATCTGTGAGCTTGCTCTGATGGAGCAACGTTAGGTTATCCCTCCCTAGCAGTCGTAATACAGTTGCATTGCAGCTTCCTTATTGAACAGCAAGTGAGGGTGTTATCTCCGCTGCGGCAGTGAGTGCAAGAAATGGGGAAGCAGCGTCAACTGCGATTTTCCATTGCGACAAATGATTAAAATAGGACAGATAACATGCATCTCAACTACAATATAAGACCTGAAAGAGGAACCAACTGGTAACTGTCACAGGCATTTAAATGCTGGCAGGTTATATATATAACTTTTCAATATGCAGATAAGTTTCTTTATTTAGCCCAAAGGTAGCTTATTAATTCATAGTTATACTTTTTTGGTGCATCAAAGACTCTGACTCATTCCATGCATCAAAGCCTCTGTGAACACATGTTGAACTACTGATCAAAGACTCAGTGAGTCTGCATTAAACTCCACATGAAAGACTCAGTGAGTCTGCATTAAACTGCACATGTAAGACTCAGTCTGCATTAAACTCCACATCAAAACACAGGGAGTTCATGTTAAACTGCACATCAAAGACTCAGTCATTCTGTGTTAAACCATACATCAAAGACTCAGTGAGTCTGTGTTAAACTGTACACAACAGACTTAGTGATTCTGTGTTAAACTGCACACAATAAACTCTGTGTCTGTGTTAAACTGAACATGAAAGGTTCAGACTGCATTAAACTGCACATCAAAGACTATGTTAAACTGCACATCAGACTGCACATCAAATCTCAGCAAGTCTGTGTTAAACTGCACATCAACAACTCAGTCTGTGTTAAGCTGTACATGTGTGATGTGTGTCTCTAATTTGAGTTAATAGTAGAATTGCTTACTGCGTTGCTGTAGGTACTTGTTAAGCCACTGAAGCAATCAAACCCATTATTTTAGACCTTTATTTCTCTCAGGTGTGATGATAACATCAGCCTCCTGCTATGTCACTTCCATGTTCCTCTCTGTGCAATTAATAATTTACTGTTAGTGGGAGAGACGAGTGTGACAACAAATTATGTGCTTAGTGAATGACCATATCAAAGTAAAAAAGACAATATCTTTCATATATGGTGACATTCCAACAGCACAGGGGCTGGAAGATCACTCGCACTACTGCACAGTACACCTTTAATCACTCGCACTACTGCACAGTACACCTTTAATCACTCGCACTACTGCACAGTACACCTTTAATCACTCGCACTACTGCACAGTACACCTTTAATCACTCGCACTACTGCACAGTACACCTTTATTCACTCGCACTACTGCACAGTACACCTTTAATCACTCGCACTACTGCACAGTACACCTTTAATCACTCGCACTACTGCACAGTACACCTTTAATCACTCGCACTACTGCACAGTACACCTTTAATCACTCGCACTACTGCACAGTACACCTTTAATCACTCGCACTACTGCACAGTACACCTTTAATCACTCGCACTACTGCACAGTACACCTTTAATCACTCGCACTACTGCACAGTACACCTTTAATCACTCGCACTACTGCACAGTACACCTTTAATCACTCGCACTACTGCACAGTACACCTTTAATCACTCGCACTACTGCACAGTACACCTTTAATCACTCGCACTACTGCACAGTACACCTTTAACCCCAAAGGACAGGCATGTCCATGGGGGAGGTTTATAGGTTTGACAGAAATAATAATGCAGTAGACCTTTCTGCATCATGACTTTCCCCATCGCGGTTTTGATACGTCTCAGGGTTGGGATACGAAATGAAATGGCCATTTTTCTGAAAGCCGCAGGTGATGCAAAAAGTTTAGTAATTCATCCATCCATCCATCCATTGTCCAACCCGCTTATCCTACTGGGTCGCGGGGGGTCCGGAGCCCATCCCGGAAGCAACGGGCACGAGGCAGCGAACAACCCTGGATGGGGGGCCAGCCCATCGCAGTAGTAATTCATAAATGCATAAAATATATGTACAGTGCTGGATTGGAGGATGCTCGCATACTCGCTTCTCTCGCCAACAAGACCAAAAAATTTTACGTGGGTTTTGTGCCTGTAGCCTCCAGGATAGGCTCCGGACCTCCTGCAACCCTGAATAGAACAAGCCGTTACAGAACATGGAAGGATGGATGGATGGATGGGTGGATGGATGGATTGATGGATGGATGTAAGTCACATGTATTATACATGTAGTTAATGCTTGACAGACCCTGTACTTCATGGAAGTCCTGCAACTTCATCAGGGGCCACTGGCCCCTGGATCCGCACCACAGTAGCCCTTGCCGGGGAACGACCGACTCGCCCAGTGCCGGAAGCATCTTATGAGCCCCAGTGCAAGATGTTTTTTTTTTTTTTGGGGGGGGGGGGGCGTTTTTAAAAATCGCCAACCTCAGACAAACAAAAAAAAGACTGACAAAGCCTCAGACCCTTAGTGGTTAAACGTCACAGACGTACCATGTATCTTTATAAAGATACAAGATATAGAACATGAACTTTTATAGCCTTTCCATAAAAAAAGAAATTAAAAATTGGAGACTGTGACCAAGATAGATTTTCCAGCCAGGTAAAGTATACATAGAGCTCTGGAAAAAATTAAGAGACAACTCTATATTTAAAAAAATCTACATAGTTAAATCCTGGTTTAATCCTGGTTCTGCTGGCAGAAGGATACATTGCGCGACAGGCTGCTTCCAGGCTCAAAGTTTCTAAGACAGCAGTACACAAGAATAAAGTGAAGCAGGAGACACTGGCAATGACCAAAAACCAGCCACGTAAAGGGAAGAAGCAACTTTCTAATGCCAGAGACTGTCAGCTTATCCGGCTGTGCCTCATAAACTGGAGGATCACCACCTCAAGTGACCTTCAAAAAGAATGGAAAACGTTAAGTGGTGTGAAGTGCACTGCTAGGACAGTTCATATCAGGCTCCTAGAAGCAAGACTGAAGTCCTACAAAGCAAGGAAGAAGCCCATAAATTGAGAAATGAGTGAAACAGAAAATTTTCCTGAGGTCTCTTAATTTTTTCCAGAGATGTATATACAGACGCTCCTTTCCTTACAAACGAGTTACGTTCCAAACGGCCGTTCGTAACTTGAAATGTTCGCAAGTCGTTATTCAATATCATTTAAGGGTATACACAAGTACAAAGAACTAGGATGCTGGGAGTACGCACGGTACGCTGCTGCGCGGCAGGAGTAGCGGCCAGACATTATACTAGACAGAATTGGTGCGCAGAAAAAAAATTGATGCTGTGGACAGGAAACGAGAGCCTAAGGAATACTATTTGGACTTATAGTCCTCTTCGTTCGTATGTCTGAAAGTTCGTAAGTTGAAAGTTTGTAAGTAGAGGAGCGTCTGTATATCGTTTGTTTTCTGGGGGTTCATAATACAATGTAATGTGCTTCAGTAATTTAAGCTAATAGACCAATCGCCTCCTGATCCTCTCCGCGAAGGGAAGGGCTTCACCCACCCTCTGTGGGGCCCCCTGTTTCTGAGGACCCAGTGAGGCTGCACTGCCTGTAATTCTGCCTGTGGACTCGTCTAGCTTCCTGGTTTATACTCAGCTCATAATACTGGGTTTTTTGTGTAGATAATGCAGGTTTAGGTGCTTCAGGTCGGCCATGAAAGAACCTGACCTGGCACCATGAGAGCTGCGACCTTTCCAAGGTCCAAACTAGTCTGCTGTAAGCCCCGCGGAATCCCCAGAACTGGACTGAAAGGCATTTACGTAAAGTTGGTCCGTTCTGGCGATGGGTACGGAACACTGTTTCCCATAGGTTGGCGCCCATTAATGTGCAGCCTCAAACTATACCTGCTGTGTATAATCAGCGAAATGCACCAAATGTAGCTGATCTGCCGTTTACGGACCACAGGCGATGTCGAAACACCACTCAGCCTTTCTGCAGGTGGAAACCCATGCAATACTGGGGGAACACAGAAGCTGACATGGTGTGGACATGGGATTCATAGTGGATGTTTTGTTTTTGCATCTATCTTTTCACTGATGTAAGGAAATGTATTTATTCCTGTCGTGTACTAAAGAGGACATGCTGTCAATTAAAAAATAAAAATAAATTTGAAAAAATCTGAATTGTAAGATGTCTTATTTCCTCCAAAGACAAATAACCTAAAATTGAAGGACACTTTTTTCCTTGGGTCTCAGGAGGATGTAGGTATATATATATATATATATATATATATATATATATATATATATATATATATATAAAGACAGACACAAATCAAATGTAAATGAGCAGCAACATGAGGGATCATATATATATTATGTTATATACCACACTTGTTTTGTGTTTCAGTAATATTTAACATTTCTAAAAAATGAGTTGTAGATCAATGCAATAAAAATGTGAACATATTCAATGATACATCTTTAAATCATATTACACTGCTAAGGTGATCAGTATGAGACCTACAGAGCCATTGCGAGAGAAACTCGCTCGGTACGGCTTTCATTACACATAAGAAGAAGGTGCGGTACCTCCGGCGTGCGTTACAGGTGTTTCCCTTGCTCTAACAGGCTTGACGGATCAGCGCTGTACTCATCGCCGGCGGCACAGGTGCAGAGAGACGGGGCTGCGGAGCGGCGCAGACCCGCGCATGTCACACGCTAATGGGGAGCAGCGACCCGATGCTTGCCGCTGTTTTTAGGTGCGACGTGCCGAGGCGGAGCGCGCACACTTCCTCTTATGAAACGAGGAAGAACACAGCCAACCTTCCCTTTTTCATGAAGGCAAAAGCTTAATAAGCGCACAGTGTAGGTAAACTCAGACGCTGGGAGGAGCTGCCGTAGATGAATGCTGCCTGCCTAAAACTATTTTCAGTCGTTTTCTGAAAGGGGTACGTTTCGGTCGTCAAGCTTGCGCCTTCCGTTTTGCGTGCCAGATACAGACGCCCTATCACACCGGAAGCAGCATACTGGTCAAAGTAGCCTAAAATTATCTGGCCCAAATGATCTGTATCTGGGGAGGCCCCAAGGTTAAAACAACGCTCTCATTTGGCTTCTTGCTTGAGATTTAACAACTGGCCTTTAGTTGCAGGATGGATTTTCTGTTTAATGAAATCTTACTTGACCCCAGAAATAAATATGCATTATAAAAAACATGTTAAATGGGAGACTAAGACTTCAACCCAAATGAGCATTTTGTGCTGTGTGGTCTGCACTTTTTTCTATGCTGATTTTTTTTCTTTTGTAAATAATCATTTACATATTTTGGTTTTGTCATTCACCTTATCACCAGTAAACAAATCATATATAAATATCATATATATTTTTGCACTGGTAGCCCTCTGGAGGCATATTACAACTACTGCAGATATGCCACTGCTTGGTAGTAAGACACTCCTACCACACAATATTCATATTTTTTCATTAGAACCAACCTTTCGTAACTGTCGGAGAGAGTAATAGGAAGTGGTGTTGTGGGGAGCGCTGCGCTTCATCAGGGTAGCACAGAGTCTCCGGAAAGCAAAGGAACTTTGCTAGAGAAACACTCAAAAAGCAAGCAAACTGACTTTTAAATAGAAAAATTGGACGAATGCCGGAAATTCGTAAATAAAATCCGGTTATGCTATGAATGTGGCGGACCACTTTCTACTCCCCCTGTCTGCTATTAGACCAGGTGACCCTGTTTACAACTACAGCTAATCTGGGCCGTAGAAGTGTCATTAATTGAGCACATGGCGATCACACGTACGGCAGATGGGTGGTATACAGGTCACCCAAAGCCTGCTCTGTGTCCCTGCTGTATGTCATGCGGGGTCATGATAATATATCAGAGGACCCATGTGATGCGACTGCCTTTATAAGCAGTAGATCCCTATTACTGGTGACCACCTGGATCTTCCACATCTGATTATGTAAGCAAACTCTTTCTTTAAGGTGTACTTTCACTCGGACGCCTCTAGACAGACACCTGACATGTACTGCAGCTGTCCAGGCAGGCCTCCTCAGGACATAAGCCGACTCGTGATATTTCCGGATCTGTGCGATGAGTCACTGTGTAAACAGATAACACAGACAGGAAAAAACAATGACACTTGCCGAAATGGTTCGCCCTCTCCGTACCGTCCATCTCAGTGGTTGACAGCAAACTTGCATTTAGAGCTTTTCAAGTTATGCACTTTCAGTCAGGAGTGCACATACAAAGGGGAAACCTACACGATCCGGGGAGAACATGCAACCCCCACTCCTCAAGCGGAGGTGGGATTCAAAAGCCCAACCTTACAGTTGTGAGGCCACTGTGCCAGCTTAGCTACTGAGCTTCCATGCGGCCCAGCAATTGCTCTTAATTGCTGTTAAATAAGAAACTGATTCTATGATGCCCTGCAACCTCTCCAAAGTGTGCCATGTGCCTTCTGCTTCCATGAGATGGATGGATGGATGATTGATTGAGTGGCATCTGGGGGGTGTGGCTCAGTTGGATAGGACACTGTGTTAATGATCAGAAGGTCACTGGTTCAGTTCCCATGATCAGCAGAGTGACTTCACCATTTCCCCATTGCCCCAACCCCCCCAGGCAAGGCCCTCAACCCCACACTTCACAGACTAGCAGATCCTGCTTTCTCAGCTGTATGTCAGTAAATGTATGTAAGTACCCTGTCACCACCTACAACAGATTCAAACATTCCCCAATCAGAAATCAGGGATTAATAAGGAAGTCTAACCTGTGGAGGGGAATCAAGAGGCCCCAACACAAGCTGCAAATGGAGGACAACTTCAGAAACTCCAAAGCTTGACACATGTGGCAAGGCATCCAGGCCCTCACTGACAACAAGCCAGCCAGCTGAACCCCCTCTACCATGGACTCTGACCTTCCTGACGAACTCGAGACGTGTGCTCCACTCTGAGCAGGGTGAATGCATTCACGACCGCTGGACCTGATGGCATCCCAGGGAGAGCGCTTAGGACCTGTGCACAGCAACTGGCGGGGATCTTTGTGGGCATTTTTAACATTATCCTGGCACAAGCAGCTGACCCCACCAGTTTCAAATCAATCACTACTGTGCCAGTAATGAAACCTTCTGCTCAACGACTTCCACCTCAACACTCTTATCCCCATCATTGCCAAGTGAGAGGTTGGTCTCTCCCACTGGAAATCCAGCCTGACCCCAACACTGGATCCACATCAGTTCATCTATGGCTCCAACAGATCAACAGATGATGCCATTCCCACAGCACTCCATTCTACCTGGACAACACAAACCCTTATGTTAGAATGTTATTTATTGATTTCAGACCATCTTTCAACATGGTAACCCCATCAAAGCTCCAAGATCTCCAAAATCACCAACCTGGGCATTAACCCCTCCATCAGCAAATGCATTCCGGGCTTTCTTACCAACAGACCACGATCTGTTAGGATCAAATGTCTCTCCTTTACCGCCATCACACTGAAGACAAGGGCACGTGCTTAGTCCTCTCCTTTACTCCCTCTTCACCTGTGACAGCAAACCTGTTCATAGCTCGAACTCCATAATCAAGTTTGCAGACGACACCACAGCGGAGGACCTGATTACCAATGACAATGAATTAGCCCTCAGGAAGGAGGACCAAAGCCTGCCAGAGTAGTGTACCAACAACAACCAAACGCTCAACACCCAGAAAACAAAGGACCTCATCATGGACTACTGGTAGACAAAGGGGCTTGGCACACACTCTCCCATCTATCTCAATGGGGATGAGGTCGAGCGCATTTCGAGCTTCAAGCTCCTGAGTGTCCACATGTCCAAAGACCACAGTTGGGCCCTTAAAACAACCACTGGTAAAGAAGGCACACAAGCATCTCTAATTTTGGAAGAGACTCAGGAAAGCTCACCTATCCCCCGTATTTTGCTGAATCTCCACCAGTCCCTTTCACCACTATCATGGGTAGTTCACCCTTCTCCAATCTGGGAAGTGCAACAAAAGCCTCTGCTCTCAAGCATCCCACCCCCACATAATTTGTTAGCTCAACTAAACCCTGTTTTTATTTGCTCTCTGCACATTTTGCACAATGTGTACCTCCAGTTTGCAATTTCCGCCATTTCCTCTGGTCAATCATTTTTTCTGGACTTCCTATACTACATGCAATGCTCTACCTCATGTCTATTTTGCAAAGAACCTCAACTTACACTTATTAGTTATGTATAAATTATTTATAACGTATTGCATTTATTGTATTTGTGTATATTTATTTGCACCTGGATAGATGCTAACTGAATTTTTTTGGCTCTGTACCTGTACTCACTATAATGACAATTAAGTTGAATCTAATCTAATCTAATCTAATCTAATATAAACACAGGAGATGCTTTAGACCTCCCTGATTGTAATTATCACTTACAGCCTTTGGAAATGGATGTCTGCGTGTATAAACTCTTATATGCATGCTTAACTTATATGTGTGTGTGTGTGTGCGTGTGTGTGTATATACATAGATATAAATAAAGAAAGAGTCATTCTTAGGTCAGTTTCGTAGATGAGGCAGTCATTCTGCATACTGTAATGCTATGAGGCATGATGCATTGTCCACTTCCCAGGATAGAACAACAAGAAAACTTTTAAAGGGGCTGACCGCCTAAATCCAGCTTGCTGTGGTGCCGCTTACGTGGAGTAATGCGCAGAGCGGAGTGCTTTCTCACCACTGTCACACATACAAGGAACAGGAAGTGTGCAAATAGGACCGTAGCTGCACAGAGAAACCAGCAGGATCACATGCATCCAGAAAGGGCCTGTTTTAACTGTTTATAAACACGCCAGGACGGTCTCCTGTGCGCGGGACACAGAGTGAGGGCTTCCAAGCTCTCTACACTCACTCTCCTTCATTTTTAATAAGGATCACTAACTTTACATAGCAAGAGATTGAAGAACAAATCATTTTGGGAAAATGAAGCAACCACTTCATGTCGATGGATCTGAATTTTTAATGACGAGTGAGAAGTATCTGAAGTACTTACTTACTAGCTAACGTGTGTTTTTTATATATTAAAATATTAGCAGTCACTTACCAACCCAAATTTATTTCATACTGTACTATTTATGTTTTTACTTCTTGATATTTTTTTATAACCATCAGTGGTATTAAAATAATTATTGTGAAAACTGTTAATGCATTTATGCTTCTTAATTAGCATTTTAAAAGCCTCTGGACTGGTGTGTGTGTAATTATGGAGGTATTTGTGGAACTTGTATAATTATCATGTTACAGTCCTTATGGCAATCCCATTTTCCTTAAATAATTCACACTGACACATTATCTGAACATCACATGAAGAAAGAAAGAAAAATAATGAACAGCCCCAGGAATAATAAAACCAGAGAAACACATTATAATGAACTGCAAAAATCACACATTCACATATGTTCTTCATCCCATTCAATAAATCCCACATTCACTCATTTTCTCAGTGTTTTGTGAAGATTTTTTTTTACATTTTATTATTTTATATAAAACATCCTATTTTAAAGTCACAGTTTCTGTATTATAGATATAATGATGTCATGACAAAATCTTATGAGAAAATCAGAGTATTGTTTGTTAGAAACTAACTTTTATTGTTGTAATGAATAGTGCATAAAATCCTTTTCACTGTTTTTAGATAGTTTTTTAATAGTGACTTTTCAGAAAGTGAATGTCAGGTTCCGGCTTTAAATTATACTCATATTTCTGTTCTGCTTTCTGAAAAACACAAAGACACTGCTTTGTGTGACTGTGCGACGCCCCACGGACAAACTCACTCAGTCTTACTGCAAGACGCCATTGAGCTGAGCTGAACTGAAGACACTTCTTTGCATTTATGAAAATCTGTAGGTAACTGAAAGGGACGATTATTCTCATATTATCAGAAGTGCCATTTGATGGAAGTACAGGCCCAGAGGGAGCGGCTATTGTGTGTGCATCCCTGACACTCTCATTTCCATGACAACCACCCCATTCCACATGAGAGCGTTCCTTTTTAGAACCTTAGGGATGGCCCCGGTAATTTGCCTTTGCTGGGTGGGGCTGGCCAGTCCCACATGTAAACATAGTTTCATTATTTATAGCTGTGCCTAAGAAAAGATAACCAATGGACACTGAAATTATTAAAGTATCAAAAAGGTTCTGTTTGAATGGAATGGCTGCTGTTTACAGAAAGATGTGTCCTTAGCAGCACAGTATTAAAAAGCCTCGGTCATTTGTCTCATGATTTAATTATGTCTGTACTTACGTGTGGGGTAGCAAATCGTAAAGTGACTGTCTACTCTCAACAACCGTCCCTTTTTAGTTTGTGAATAGTTTAAGTATTTTTAAATGTTTGTGTACTATTATGCCATAGTAGGTAAAAAAAACTTTGTTTCACAATCCAGGATGCATTTCTAGCCAAAAATGAAGAAGAGGGTAGTGCACGTGTTGGTAAACACCCCCCACCCCCCGATTTTCTGCCCCGAGCTCTGGTGATGATCCTCCCTCCAAGTCCAGATTAAGGGTGTATGGTTAATCAACCCCCCCCTCCCCGCCACAAACACACACACACACACACACACACACTGCCCGGCTGGTCTGCACTGACATTCTGCCTCACAATCCTGGCCCAAGCACGCTTTTGTCATCACTGTGTTCATTATGTGTAACTGTGTGGCTTTTTTGTGTTGAAGAAAACAATGGAAGTTAAGCACTATCACACAGCAGAATGGAGTTCATGATCAATGTCCTTATTTTGTGGCTTATTTGGAGTCGCGTTGGGCATCACGACACACATAGATTTATCAAGTATGCATCACAGTGATTTTTAATTATTCATGCCTCAGGTATAAGAACGTAGTAACACATTTTGCCAAACATCTTTTTTGTGCAGTTTGTACAGACTAGTGTTGCATGGGATACTGGTACTGAAAATGTACTGTGGTACCACATATTTTAAAGCCATTTGGTAACGCATTTCTTTAGTACTGGTACTAATTACACTGCTACAGACATCACTAACTGTCTCCTGCCACACACAGCTGTGAGATATAGTGCCTTTGTTTACCTCTGGTGCTGAGCCTCCCTCTCTGCCCAGATGTGGTCTCCTGGCACACACAGCTGTGAGATATAGTGCCTTTGTTTACCTCTGGTGCTGAGCCTCCCTCTCCGCCCAGATGTGGTCTCCTGGCACACACAGCTGTGAGATATAGTGCCTTTGTTTACCTCTGGTGCTGAGCCTCCCTCTCCGCCCAGATGTGGTCTCCTGGCACACACAGCTGTGAGATATAGTGCCTTTGTTTACCTCTGGTGCTGAGCCTCCCTCTCCGCCCAGATGTGGTCTCCTGGCACACACAGCTGTGAGATATAGTGCCTTTGTTTACCTCTGGTGCTGAGCCTCCCTCTCCGCCCAGATGTGGTCTCCTGCCACACACAGCTGTGAGATATAGTGCCTTTGTTTACCTCTGGTGCTGAGCCTCCCTCTCCGCCCAGATGTGGTCTCCTGGCACACACAGCTGTGAGATATAGTGCCTTTGTTTACCTCTGGTGCTGAGCCTCCCTCTCCGCCCAGATGTGGTCTCCTGGCACACACAGCTGTGAGATATAGTGCCTTTGTTTACCTCTGGTGCTGAGCCTCCCTCTCCGCCCAGATGTGGTCTCCTGGCACACAGTTGCTCTCCACCCGGACTGGGGTTGTGGTCACTCAGCTTTTCCTGTATAATGAGTACTGTTGAATTTAGCATCGGAAGGAGCGTGCCCAGAGCTGAAACTCCACAGGCTTTTGGTCTTCACTGTCTAGCAACTAAGTACAACATACAACCCACACACACACACACACACACACACACACGTTTGAACTCATATCTTTGTGGGGACCGTCCATTCATTTCTATGGAAAAAAAATATCCCAAAATTAACAACCCCTACGCAGTCCTAAACTTAACCAGTTTGCAGATTTTTATAATACTGAGTTTCCCCTTGTGGGGATTGAAAAAATGTCAAAATAACAGGTCCCCACAATATAATATATACAAAATCCATACACACACACACACATACACACAGATAGATAGATTCTATTCCATTCTATTCTATTCTAACTCATCTGTCTTTAATATTTCTAGCTTTGTTTCTCAAATTAAAAGCTTCCCCATTAATTTTGATGGATTTTCTTTTTGCTTCGTGTTTTCTCCACAAGATTAAAGGTGTCTGAAGTCTTGTTCAAGCATGGAGCCCAGAAAGAGGCTTACAGTGTATATCTGTGTAAACCATCAGGTTACCTATAGTGGAACATAAGCATCCCTCTCTTTACAGGTCACTGGTTACTTCAGTCAGTCAAGTCACAAAACAATTGGTGTGTTATGGAGAGGATTTAGGTGTATCTCATCCTGGAAGTCTGAGGTGTTAAGTGTAGTATACTGACAGTCTATCTTCATGTTAGAATACAGATGAAGAGAATGTTGTATTAAGAGACACATTTTAAAATAAAGACTGACATATTGTGTTCTGATCAAAACGGTATAGCATCATTATCACCTTATAGCAGACAAACCAGCCCTTCCCCAGTATTGTTTACCTCACTGCAATCAGACCATGTCTGTCTAAAGTGCAGCTATCCAGTGCTGTGTAAAAGCCTGCCCTTCTAGGGTGCTGTAACTGTGTACAGTCTTTGCAGGTTCCCTGAAGCTATATGGAACCTCTGCTTTAGAAGGATATGACGTCACTGTATAATTACTCTCTCTCCGCTGGAGATACCTAGCTGAGAAATAATGCCCAGCCACCATAGCCGTCTGACTGCTAAAGACAGCCAGATGCTAATCAAACGCAGCTGCTAAAAATATCCAGCTGCTAAAGTCACCCAGATGAACTACTAAAACATCCATCCATCAACCCCCTTATCTTCCATCAGCTTATCTAATACAGGGTCACAGGGAGGCCAGAAGCCCTTCCCTGGACACACTGGGCACAAGGAGCAGACCCTGGGTGGGTCATGAGTCTGTCGCAGGGCTGCTAAAGTCACCCAGATAATAAAAGAGCCCGGATGACAAAAGGCACCCAGATGATGCCCCACGTTACATTCATCAGCTATTCATTGTTCACATAAAGAAAGAAAACAAATTGTTTGAGGTTATATGAGGCAACGTCCCTGTAAGAACTAGAAGAGTGTAGTAATGAGTAATCAGTCACAACTCTTCCAAAGTCAAAATGCCCAGAATTCCAGATATGGCCATCAAGTGCTGTGCTGTCAACTCAGCCCCCACTGCCTGCCCCCCCCCCCCCCCACCCCAGCTCCAGAGATCTTTGTTCTCTAACCACCAGCTGACATCAGCCCCCACCCCCCCACCCACAACACTTGCCAGACAAGCTGCTTCCCCTCCTCAGATACAGAGGCGGTGTGTCGGGCTTCCGTCCTCAGTCAACAAAAAGCCGACAGCCCCACATAACCCCATCCTGAAAAGAACTCATTAAAAAAAAAAAAAAAAAAAAACGTTTTCAGTATTTTCAACATAACTTTCTCAGTCAGTTTGTTAAAGTCCAGCCAAAACACATACAGGATGCATTCGTGTTTATAAAAAAGTAATCATCTGGCCCTCCTCTCCAGTTAATGAAGCAGTTCGTGGAGGAGGAATGTCTGCCGGCTTAAATCACAGGCTGACATAGCTGAGAAGAACAATGCAGCTAGTGAAAGTGGACTGAACGGCAGAGCGTGATTAGCGGCCGGCGGCCTGATTGTGGCCAGCAGGGCCACCTGCTCCGGAGCAGCCCCCCCCCCTTTGGGTTTGTGATGGCATGGATGCAGCATTCCTGTCCCAGACGGTGGGCTCGACAAGGGGCTGTTTGGCCAGCACGCCCCGTAATAACTGTCCTTCTCCACCGGTCCGTCTGCAAAAAGCAGCACGAAAACAAAACTCCACCAATTTAGCCGCACCTGGTAATTACGGCTGATTGTGAGGCTGCTCGTCACCCGCCATTCTCAGCAGGGAAGGTTTCTTTCTAACCAAGACGGACCTCTGCACATGAACATCTCCCATAAAGGTTCAATAAGAAAGAACACCGATTATTCTGTAAAAAGTTACCGCAGCATAAAATCACACCACACACTTAATTAAAAATAATTCCTCATGAATGTCAATGATAAAGAATGCGCAATAATTAAACAAATACACCTAATAAATACAACAAATACAACTAAAAATTAAACTTTATGGCACGTTTATGTCATATATTCCATTTTCACATCTAAGGTAATTTTCCCTTTTGTGTTTTTTTAGGCAGGAAAAAAAAATTGGCCGTAAAGAAAATGATTACACTGCAAGTCTCATTTAGTGTAGCGACTATTTACAGCCTTGTGGTAACTTGTGCAAGACAAAGCTGAATCCTGTTTTTTTTTTTGTTTTTTTGAATTGTTGATTTCTTGTAAGTCTGCAGACACTTAATGAGTTGATTCACAAAACCGTATGTACAACTTATATTTTAAATGCAAATTTGAAATGGTAGCTGTCTGCATTTTATTCATCGCTGGACTTTCTTTCCTGCATTTGTGGGAGCATATTTGTGTGTTACATGTTGTTCGTTTGCCAGAATGAACTGACTCAAGTATCTGTCACCTCCTGAGGTTCGATGGCTGCAGAAACGTACGTGTTAATGTTCTTGTGTTTTTCTGCTGAAACAACAACTGCGTTTTTGTTTTTGCCAAGGATTTTGCAATGCCTGGGCCTGACTTATTCCTCTCTGTCCCTGAAAAGGGGAAACACAAAAATAAAACACTGGTGTATTGTTAAAGGACTGTGGCGTGGTTCTCTGTCAGCTGCATAAGACTACATGACTTTACTTGAGGGGATACAAACACAAATAAACAAATCATGAACAAACATAGTTGCTACTTAAGATGAAAGATGTGTTATGATTCATTAATGATGAACAAACATGATTTCACTTGTGTTATTCATTTCTTGTTTCTTCAGTAGTTCCTTAGTAGTTCACTAATCAAATCAAATCCAAAACAGGACTTGATCCCAAAGTGATGAACAAAAAGCAAATAACACTAACATTTACATAATAAACATATAGCAACAAATACAGTGACTGTTTGGGATAAATGATGCATCACAATTCATTAACAATGAACAAAAAAGAGATCAGTATTTTGCCTTGTGTTGTTCATTACATGTTCCTTCAGTAGTTCCTTCAGTAGTTCATAAAGATTTACAGAATTAACAGATATAGTAACAAATAGTACTTACTTCAGATAAAAGATGAGTGACAATTCACATAGATTCACACAGAACAGACATGAGTTCAGTTTGTAACTAACACTTAATTTGTGGTTAGTTATTACATATGTAATAGCATAATACTGCATTGCTTATTATTATGTTGCTTATCTACCCTCCATGGTTCTGATTCCAGGCCTCTCTCTGGTTCTCTCTCAGGCTCCTCTGCTGTGGGGCTTTTACCGTATGACCAGCACTTAGGTAAAGAGGGAGAAATCGGAGAAACGGCTTTCCTTATCACCCACCTCAGACATGCCTGCTGTGTCCATCTTGGGAAGTTTTGCTCAACAGGACCTATCTTGGCAAGAGATATTTTCCCAGTTTATGCAAACTGGCCACTAAAGAAGCCCAAGGAACAATGTGCTGATGCAGAAGGGATCCCGCAAGGAGATTGTTCAACACATCAACATTTTATGAGCAAGTCTCTAAACACTTTACTGGAGATTTTTTGGAGGGAATAATTTAAAATTCTCTGCATGGAGAAAACCGAAAATTATTTCCATCCCTTCTAAGAAAGTTATTGAGTAATATGCCTCAAAGAAAGGACAGGTCAGGCTGCCTCAAGAGAAGAGGAGAGACTGACGGAATATTCCAGGTCTCCAATAAATGTTGCTATAGCAACTTTTTGGCACGCTGCAGCATTGTAAATGCAACCAAAATGTGTCCTTAACTTTTTTAATTTGCAGTTGTTTTTTCAGGAAGCCCACTGGCATTAATTAATGAATGGAAGCCTCGTTATCCTGATGGTGAGGCTATCTTAGTGCTATCAATATTGATTTATCTAATTTTTAAGAGCTTTATGAACTAGAGTTATACTGTGGCTTTGGTAAATATTATTTTACTATTTTCAGAGATCTCACATGAGTGTTAATTATTTTGAGTAACCAGACAGGTAGTTCTGCAGCCTAATTACAGCTCTATTCTGTTTTATTAAACATGCTAATATAGAATCCTGTGTGATTTTTTACTCATAAATAACCAGCCACTCTTATCAGCACAATTTTCCTTGGATCCCAAATCGCAGTGGCTGTCTAATCATAGTTTCTATGGTAACGTAACAAACTTAACGCTTCCAGTGAACAGCCTGACCAGACATTCTATCCTTATAGCTACTATATTTTTTAAGAGCACAATGGGACACTATTAAATGCTAATTGAAATGATTTTCCTCTGAAAAATTAACCATGACTAGTTTGTTCCATTGTTCCTTGGGCTTCTTTAGTGGTTCCTATAGACTTGATAGAGTCTTACATCCCTGCCTTAATTCACAGGCTCAGAGTTTCCCAGAAATGCTCAAGGCTGCCTGTTACGGCTCAAGATGAATTCCTCCCTTCCTCTTGGATAGAGTGGAGCTGTGCTCTTGTCCAGAGATACAGTCAGGCAGTTGTTTTCATTGTTTCGCCAAGTCCTGTTGATGCCTCACTGGGCCTGAACACCTGGCAAAGGGCCCCACCTGGTAAAGGGCCCCACCTGGCAAAGGGCCCCACCTGGCAAAGGGCCCCACCTGGCCGATTGTCCCCTGGCTAAGGTCACAGGACGTGGAACCCCCCCATCACCCCCATAAATATGATCTTTTCCCCCCTCTTTTCCCCCTTCTGGAAAAAAATACACACACACACACATGGGGCTCTGGAAAAAGTTAAGAGACCATTCCATATTTTTTAAGAATCTAATTACTAATCCTTTTGAATCCTGGTTTAACCCGGTTCTGCTGGCAGACGGCTACACGGAGTGGCAGCAGTATGCAAGATGAAGGTGAAGCAACAACGAAATACCAGCCAGGCGGAGGACAGAAGCGACTTTCTAATGCCAGAGACCGTCGGCTTATCCGCCAGTGTCTCATAAATCAGAGGATGACATCAAGTGACATTCAAAAGGAATGGGAAACATTAGGCGGCGTGACGAGCACGGCTAGGACAGTGTGTATCAGGCTCCTATAGAAGCAGGACTGAAGACCCACAAAGCCAGGAAGAAGCCCTTCATTAATGAGAAACAGGGCAGAACCACGCTGCCGTTTGCATATATATATATATATATATATATATACACACACACACACACACACATACATATTGGAAATCTCCCCCTTTCAGGAAAAGGCCTTAAATCTCACCATTTTAAACCTTTTCCAAAAATGCCGAATGCTTCCAATTTCAGCCTGGTCACTTAATCAGCAGCATATTGCTACTTGGACTGTCAGTTGGTTTGGATAACTAAGTACATGCAAATCTAAGCTCCCATCTGCCAGGAGTGCCACCCGCCAGTCAGGCTAAATGAACACTGCGCGGTGTATAAAGTACATACAGCCCAAAGTCTCCATCTTTTTCAGACCTGTTTTTAACAGCAGAAACCTCTGCTTCTTATTCAGTCAATGTCAGCAGGACATCACGACGAGAACGAGATAACCCACCCAAGATCCATCAACTAACTTACACCATCCCACCTGCACCGATTGAGAGCTGTCATCTCTGACCGTGCAGAGACAAACCCCCAAAGCAAAATATGAGCTCAAGGATTGCACTCTCATGTGATGTACAAAAACATAATTACACAAAGTGAAATTATATTGTGTCCAAAAAGTCTTGGGAAGTGGGTGGTTCTTCACATGTTTATTGTTCTCTGGAATTTACAGAAAATTTCATATTCAGATCCTTCCCTGAACCACAACTTCCCTGAGATAAGAAAAAGGATATTCCGTGAAGGTGTGTATATGAAACAATCTTCTCTGAGAGCTTCTCACAAAACAAAAAAGGCACAGAAACAAGTAGACAGACCAAGCTTTCTTATTTTAGATCAGCTGGACAGAGAAGGTTCTAGACGGTTCTCAGAGGCCTGGAGTCCTACATAAGTGGCCGCAGTTATATAAAGATTATAATTACTGCTGTGCACCAGCCACACTGTCTTGTGAAGTCCTCTAATTCAGAAGCAATCGGAAAAATCCCAGCAACCTACCCGTCTGCTTCTGATCTCAGGGAAGATAGTTGAATTTTTACCTTTACTCAGAACCATCGGAAAACTCAGAACCACAAAAACAAATTTAAGCATGTATTCATGCATAAAATAATCCTGATTAACCTGATTTATTCAATTTTTTTCCATTTCCTTTCAGGAAATATAAAAATGGATTCTTTTTTTTTTATTTTGGAAGCAGTTCAGTTTTTATAACTGCAATAAATAAACAAACTAACCACAAAAAGAAAAATCATCACGGATGATTGCATTCATTTAGCAGATGTTTTTATGCAAAGCGACCTACGTTTATCATTTTTTTAAATGAGATCAGGGTCAGACAGCTCGTGGAGAAACTGGGGTTAATGGTCTTGCTCGAGGGCACAGCAGTGAAATCACTCTACCAACCTTGAGATTTGAACCGATGACCTTCTGAACACAGGCACAGTGCCCTGAACCACTGAGGAACACATCACCCCCATTATTTAATAATCCATTATTATGATTATTATTATTGTTGTTGTTGCTGCTAGTAGAAGCAGTATTAGTAAGGTTACAGTCATTAGTCATGCTGTCAAGACTAGCCAGTAGTAATACGAGGCCAGAAGACAGTCAGATACTGCTCACCTGCAACACAGCAGAAGGTTGAATCCTAGCATATTAGCAAACTGATCTCTGTGCTGCTCAGCGATGGGCCTGTGCTCGTTTACCTCAGAGAGGGACACGGTCCATTGACTCGTCTTCACGGGGCCTCCACAGCCCTTCTGGAAGTAATACCGGCCCCCGGATATCTTCAAAGTGGGCCATCTGACGTGAGGAGCAGGGGGTCACGCTTGGGGCACGTCGAGGCTGTTTTTCTCTCTCGCGCGCGTCTCCAGCTGAGCTACCATAGACAGACCCCGAGCCCCTCTCCTCACAGACGTGGAGGGACCCAGCAGTGTGTTCGCAGACACCAGCAGAGAAAACTTCACAAAGACAATCTCTGCATGGATTTACATTCAAAAGCTCCCATGTCTGTTCAGGTACGGATGTTAGAAATTCCTTACGTCTTCCAGGTCAGGGTCACCGGGAATAGAGTCTATGCCAGGCAGCGCAGGGCACAAGACTGGGGGAGACCCTGGATGGGATGCAGGGGCATAGTTAGAAATTCTGGTCCCTGTAAAGTGCTGGGGCCCCTGGTATCTGCCAGGGTATCCATGCCCCTGTTGCACCGCTGATCTCAGGTCAGCTACACACACTATGAGCAATTTAGACATGTCTTTGGAATGTAGGTGAAAACCATAGAGTCCCAAGGAATTCACTGAGTTATTGTGTCATGCCTCATCACTAGCCTTTATTTATATATAAAGAAGCAAGCAAGCAAACAAACACAAACAAATAAATAAAAGATAAAAAAGAAAAGCAAAAAATAATGATCATTATTAATAATTATAATTATTAAAAATTAACTATAGTTCAAAAGCAGCAGTTTTTTGCAGCCCAAACTGGACATAGCCTCGTGTAAATTTCACATTTAATACCTTCGCAAATTTGGAAGCAAGAAAAGAGAAATTATGCTGTAAATGTCCATTCAGACTGGGACCACCGTACAGTGTCTGGTCGTCTGACTTTCACTTTAAGGCAATGGTAGTAATGTGCAGGGGGCTACGGGCGTAAGCAGGGCAGGGGAAAAGCACCGCAAGAAAAGCGCGGGGCTCGTCCTCGGTGCTGGAGTCAAGGCTGACCTTAATGTGGCATAAACCAGAAGAAGGCTCGTTACAGGAATGCCAGTGTAACGAATGCCTTAAACCGGGGGGAAAGCGTTGCGTTAGCTTTTACAAGGGTTTAATTCTGGGTTCAGTGAATTTACTACCCGGGTCCAGAGATGAGGTGGCTCCTACCGTGGATTTTGATAGCAGCAAGCGTCCATCAGGTGAGCTCCCCACCTTGTCTGATCATCTGAACTTTATGAGGTGTGTTTATTTTCAATATTTTTCGCGGCTTGGGCACGTGGTGTCACACAATAATAAATATAAAATTAGGGCTGCTTGGTTTGTAATGACAGGCTGGCTTTTCAGTGAGGATGTTTGTTTATAGAGTGGTTCCTGCACTTGTTTCTAAACCGATTCGCGACGTATGGGAACGTATGGGAACGAAGTACTTTAACTGCCTTGCATATATGGGCATAGCAATATATTACTTTGTTCCTGCACTGCTTTTACCTGATTATCCATTAGAAATACTCATGCTGAAATGTCAAGGACTTGAATGAACAGACGGGCTTGATGTGCTTTTTTTATAGTTTAACGAATTGTTTCAGTGGTTACGATATGTTTTTGTGCATGATGCTGACAATATGCGACATCTCTGGCATGCAAGATCCTTGATATTTTAAGGCACACACGTGGCAGACTGCCGTGCTTGTAAAGGCAGGTCAACTTTTAGTAAACAATTATACGTATCATGTCAAACAGGCAGCTCTGAATAATTTGTTGAAATAAATGCAAATGTGCAAAAATGTAGATTACATTTTCCGTACGGGACGTCTAGGTTAAAGCTTTGATTCGGCATTCCTTATATTAAACCTTTTGCATCACCTCCTATAATTGCGACCCGTTTAACAACCCATAGGCTATATATAGTATGCAAACGATTAAAAAGTCTTGCTTTATGTTTGGCTTGTCTCATACAGAAGGAAGATTTAGCTGAGGGAATGATCATTAAAACATGAGTATTGTCCAGGGTAGATTAAAGAAGCTGACAAAAGAGATGACAATGAACAATATCACTCTAATTATAATAGGCTATTTTACACTTTTCAGTGTAGTGGTGTTTCTAGCGACAAAACATCTAGAAAAATCGCTCTAATTGCGGTTTCTTTCGTTAAAAAAAAAATATTTTTCGTATATTTTTTTCAAACACAGATCCGAGCTTAATGGCATGCAGAACCCTGCCGCAGTACTTAGGAGCGCAGCGTGTCCGTCTCCCATAGGCGCTGCATGCCGTGTCAGCGGATGAAACGCCACAATGAAAGATGTCACGAAACCGCGCCCTCCCTAATTACCGTCTTGTTCATTTATGTTTAAAATATCGAGGTGTGATGTTTCCACTTCCCGATCTAGCCATCAGAGGCCAGACTGGATATTCTATTAACAGAAATAAATGTAGGCTTCGCATAGCCGAAACCTGATTCCAAAATGCTACGTAACGATGGATAACAGCAAAGCAATGAGCGACCAGAAGTTTAAAGTAACCCATCTAGACTGCAGAGCTAGATATATCTGCACCGTTGGTCAAACTATTAATGGGTTTTGGGCGATGGGAAGTCTGGGGAATCTAAAGTATGGACCATATAACAAGCTCTTATTAGAAGCTTTGTCTGTTTTGTTTATTTATTGATCCGAGGACATACGTTTACAAATGTAACCTGAAATCCATACTGAACTACTTGGGGTTTGATTGTTTAAATCTAGTTGAGTATTGAAAGACAGTGTCGAACTATGTCGCACAGCATTGCACACTGTATTATACTGACACCTTGTGGATAAATTATAGTACAACTGGAATGAAATTTTCTGGAAAAAGGAAACTATTGTTTTTCATCTTTTCCCACATGACATGCATGGTTCAGGAGGCGGAAGTGGTATTATCAAGCCAGGGGAACAGTGAGCCTATCACTGATTTTATGCTTCAAAATCACACATAAGTCAACGTTTCTTAGGACGTACGTCAACATTTAAAATTATAGAAAGAAAAACAATGAACAAAACAATGTACAGGTTAGGTGATGTGTACCCAGGGACACCACTAGAGATTTTAATAATAAGTAATTGATACTTTATTGATCCCCGTGGGGAAATTGTTTTTACACCTCCCTCAACTTGCTCTTTGTAGAGTAAGTTATCCACAAAGGGCAGCCACCTGTTGGGGCACCCAGGGAGCTGGGGGTTAAGGGCCTTGCTCAAGGACCCACAGACATGCTGAGGCTGGGTTTAAACTAGTGACCTTGTGATTACAGGTACACAGGCTTAGCCCACTGAGCCACACACTGCCCATGAAAGCAGTTCCTGCAGATCAATGCAGACCAGTTATGTCACAATAATTTTAGGGCTATCGTGACTCAAGAATCCTCATTGAATGTGGCCCAACGTAAGTACCGCTGAGGGCTTGGCTCCGATACTATTGTGTAACAACTGCGAGGTTGTTGCAGTTGTGTGGCAAAACCCATCTGAGAGTTTGGAGGGGGGTCAGTTGTTTCCCTGATCATTTGTACTGTATCTACCCTTTCCTGTTATTCCACATATCCTGAGTCACATTTTCTGACAAAGTCTCTGTTGGATGCCAAGGACCTCCACCCTTTAGGACTGAGGAAGACGTCTCCTGTTTAGGTGCAGATTTTGGTTTACCTAAAACCCAAGAAAATGATACTAATACCTGATATTGGATTTAACCGTTAGGTTGCTTTAATATGCAGAAATATTCTACTTTATTGGTAAGTCTATAATACTGGTGTCAGCTGGTGTCAAATATAATTGTGATTGCTTTAGGCTTTTGGGGGAAGTAACAAAATAGATGCCTTTCAGACTGCAGACAGATTTCACTGATTGCTGGCGTTTTCAATGCAATTTGATGAAATTTGAACTTTTCCGCTCCGTATTTGTAGCTCTGTTATTCCTGGTGCCGTCATGGTCCACGATTCTGGGGATAAGAGCCTGACTGTATGTTGCATTCCTGGGATGACAGAAACATGGGGGCGGATTTCAAGCGACAGGCTGCCTTTCTTGGAGGTCGCTATAAATCTAGATTAATAGCCTGCGTTGAGATTAGGGGATAATGTAATCTGCTGATGCATAAAGATCTGCCCACAGACAACATGAGCTCGTTGACGATTTATAGTTTATTAATGGGCCAACATAGTGCCTCACATCACCATGGTTGTAGGTTCGAAACCCCGCCCTTTACTCTGTTGCATTGGGTTTGCATGTCCACCCTGTGTTGCACACGTTTCCTACTGCAATCCACACACATATACCTATAGTATATGGACAAAAGTATTTGGACACACCTCTTAATTATTAAATTCATATGTTTCATTCAGAGCCATTGTTTATGAAAGAATGGGTAATTCCGAAGAGCTCAGTGAATTCAAGTGTGGTGCTGCCATAGGATGTCACCTTGTCAAAAAGTCAGTTCGTAAAATTTCTTCCCTTCTGGATATTAAACAGGCAACTGTAAGTGGTATTATTGCCAAGTGGAAGCATTTAGGAACAACGGAAACTGAACCACAAAGTGTCAGACCACGTAAAGTCACAGCAGGCTTGCAGAGTGCCGACACGCACAGTGTGTTAAAGTCGCCAATGCTCTGTTGACACAATAACTGCAGAATTCCAAATTCCTTCATGGAATGGGCTTCCGTGGCTGAGCAGTTGCATGCAAGCCTCACGTCACAAAGCACAATGCCAAACATTGGTTGGAGCGGTGTAAAGCACACTGCCACTAGACATGGCAGCCGTGGGAATGACGAATCACGCTGCTCTGTCTGGCAGTCTGATGGATGAATATGGGTTTTGTGGATGCCAGAGAATGTTACCTGCCTGACTGCAGTGTGCCAGCTGTTTGGTGGAGGAGGGATAACAGTATGGGCTTGTTTTTCAGGGAATGGGCCCTGTAGTCCCAGTGAAAGGAATTCTTAAAGCTTCTGCACACCAAGACATTTTGGTCAATTCTATGCTTCTGACTTTGTGGGAACAGTTTGGTGAAGGCCCCTTTCTGTTCCAGGATGATTGTGCACCGGTGCGCACAACAAGGTCCATAAAGACATGGTTTGGTGAGTTTGGTTTGGAAGAACTTGACCGGGCTGTATAGAGCCCTGACCTCAAACCCATTGAACACCTTTTGGGATGAACTAGAATGAAAATTATTAGCCAGGTTTGTAGCATGTGTACTCCCAGCATCCCAGTTCATACTTGCATATACCCTTAAAAATTATGTTGAATAACGACTTACGAACAATTCAAGTTACGAACGGCCGTTCGGAACATACCTCATTCGTAAGTAGAGGAGCATCTGTACAAACAAACAAACAGACAAAAATGAATGAATGGCAGCCAGAGTTTAAATTGATCTTTATGTCGGTCTAAAACTTTGCTATTATGCTTGTCAAAGTGTGTCGGCTTAGCCATTTCAAAACCTTTGCTAAAATCACCCTATTATTTCCGGCAACCATACAATATGTCACGCCCAGCTCCGTCCGATCCTAATGTGTGCCACGCCCACCTCGTTACCTCCTGTTTTTGCCTGATTATCATCACCTGTTGCCTATTCCTTTTGCCTTGTCTTGTGTATTTAGTCCGAGTCTCAGTCAGTCTTTCCCAGATTAGTCATTGTAGTGTCATGTATTGTCATGTCTGCTGTTTCGATATCTGCCCGTTTCCCGTAATAAACCCCGACTTTCCGTATTACTGGCTCTGCTCGCCTGCTTCCCGGCTCGCCTTCTCCGCAATCGTGACACAATACACCCATGTATTTCTTGACTCGACTACTAGTGCACCTCATACAGCTAATCTCATTGAGTATTTTAACTAATCATGTTAATTAATTAAGTGAGCTGGTGGTGAAATTTAATAAACACATGGAATGGCTGAGGTGCCCCTGAGGAGAGGTTTGGGAACTAAAGTGCTGTTCATCTAGCCATCCAGCAAGATGTCAGTAGCTTTTTGGAGAACAGAAGAAATTTCTGCTAGTTTTTATTGTGTTACTCTTAATTTCTTTATGTTCTAGTCTTGCACTGTGTTTTTTGTTCTGAGTAAATGTGCACTTGCTACCCAGATAAACAGCTTTTAACTTTGCTTTTCACTGGCTAAGACCTTTGCACAGTAATATATGTTGCATTAGACCCGTCCAGAGTGTACCCCTGCTTGTGCCCTATGCTGCCTGGGATAGACACCAGGCCTCCTGCGATCTTTACAAGAATAATTAAATTATTATTATTATCAGTATTATTATATTGCAAAATTATGTGTGTTTTAATACAAGTCTAACTCTATAAATTCAAGCCACTTAAGCACTATTAAAATATAGCTGAGGGACTGTAACTGTAAACGCCAGCAAAGTGAACTTGACCCTGAATATCTTATTAAAATAAAGGAGCTTCTGTCGCACGCCTTCACACAAACCAGACACTGCAGGTTGGCTGGCTAGACTGCGCAGAGAAAGCCTACCTGAGACTACTGTGCTTGTTTGCTTCGCTGCTACCATCACCGAGTTTGCCGGGGAGACTTTGCTGCCTTTGTTCATCGTTATATAATTTGGGCCGCGGACAAAAGACTGCTGAGCGACGGAGTCGGGCTTCCCAGCACGGCGCTGAGACGGACCTGGCGAAAAAGGCTTCGCGGAACATTAGTCGCTTTCAGTTTGGTTGCTGGGTGAGCGCTATGCAATAAAGGGGGGAATGTGGCCGATTAGGGAGCCCAGGTGATTGCCTGACGGGAACTGTGCCGGCGTGGAGCTGGGAATGAGAGCACTGAACACCAAAGGTGGCCTCGGGCCTCAGCAGGGCCAGGAGTGATTGTGCCAGACGGGATAAACATTAAGTGGGTAGGCTTGTCTGTACTGAGCCTAGGTGGCATTTTTGTCTAGACTTCAGTAGACTATAGGAGGTGAGCTGATATCCCCGATTCATTCGCAGAGAGGCAGGAGAATGTGTGTCCGCCTTACCCTAACCCTTTCTGGGAGGTCTTTCAGACGATGGCTGCTTCTAAATACAACAAAACCATCTTTTCAAAACTTTTAAAGCACCGTTAAGAATGCAGTCAGGAACAGGTGCCTACAAACAATTCAATGCAAACTGATAGTTTAATAAAAGCCTGAATCCCCGCCCCCCCCCAAAGCACCCCCTTGTACAGATGTGTTCTGCAGTCCATGCCCTGCAAAGTTCACTAACAGAGAGGTTTCATGCTACAGCCCATCTCTGATGAAGTCCCCCCATCCCCGGGTTGTATGTTACAGGCTCCTTGCCATGGCCCCATCACCATAACGACCGCACCGCCTCTCCTGACCATGACGGAGACATACAACCGCACCCAGTACTGCAAGTGGCCCTGCAAGTGCCCCAAGACGCCGCCTTGGTGCCCCCCGGGCGTCAGCCTGCTCATTGATGGCTGCGACTGCTGCAGGGCCTGCGCAAAGCAGGTGGGCGAGACGTGCAACGAGGCCGACACCTGCGACTATCACAAGGGCCTGTACTGCGACTACAGCTCTGACAAGCCTAGGTACGAAAAAGGAGTCTGCGCATGTAAGTGACCTCAAAGCCATCCGCAGGATTCAGCCATTTTCCGTGGCTCATCCTACAAATTTCATTCAACTTTTTCCTCAGTAAATATCTTTGAAGCTGTAGTCGTTTAGCAAATGGCTTCCTGAAGCCTGTTCTGACTGAGAGGATGTGCCCCACCCCCCACAGACATGGTGGGAACTGGCTGTAAGCACGACGGCGTTATCTACCGCAACGGCCAGAGCTTCCAGCCCAGCTGCAAATACCGCTGCCTGTGCGTGAACGGCGCCATCGGCTGCGTGACGCTGTGCTCCGACTCGCAGCCGCCACTGGTTTGGTGCCAGGCCCCGCGGCGCGTCAAGCTCCCGGGTCGCTGCTGTGAGCAGTGGATATGCGACGAGGCCCGACGGCCGCGTAAGGCCTCCCCCAGGCACGCTCTGGATGGTACGCGCCTAACATGCTTTTACCCCTCACAGGGATGGACCATTGATTACTCAGAGGGGTTTTAGTAAACAGCAGGCTAAAAAGGTAAACCTCCTGTTGTGGGAAAAAAGAGAAACATTCCCTGTAATCTTGTCAGAAGAGAAGGCTGATAAGGAGATTGGCTGGGACAGCACTAGATCATTTCCCCATATGATATGAGTGATGCTCATTACATCATGTTCGTTTTGACGTGTGACCTATTTCCAGGTAGAGCTACGTGGGATCTCGTTACCTGTAAGACTAAACAGTTTCCTGTGTACCTGTATTATTTTTGTTCTCGTCTTTTTTACCCATCTAGCAGGAAATGAGTTACAGTGTGGTCTATAAAAATAATAGTTTTTAAAAAAATTGACAAGGGAATCACTTGCAGGAAATCTGTCATTAGCTCTCTTCTTGAAACAGTTTGAAAGCTGTTATTTGAGATCTTGTTAAGCATGTTGTGACATGGGGTTGTGGGTTTGAATCCTAGCCCAGCTCTCTGCATATTCGTGTGGGGGGGGGGCTTCTTTCCACAGCTCAGAGACGTGTGCAATGACATCTCCTAATTGCTCTTAGCTGCCTGGCATCTCATCCATGGAGTTTGTCCTCTGTACCTTCTGGGACGATCTCCAGATTTGCTTTGACCTCACCTGGAAAAGCAGTTATGGAAACTGGACAGATGTCTTAATATAGTACATTTTAAAGTGGTGTGTACAGTTAGGATGGTGTTTCAGTGACTCCTTCTGCTAAAACAGCCTCACTGGCTGTTAAGTCAGTTGACGGTAAGATTTTCAACGGGATTCCTGGCACTTTCCGGTTTCTTCTCTGGCATAGTGTTCCCAGACGACAATGAGGTCTGGCAGAAGAACTGCGTGGCCCAGACCACATCCTGGAGTCCCTGTTCCAAGACGTGCGGCCGAGGTCTGTCCACACGGATCTCCAACGCCAACCACCAGTGCGAGATGGTGAAGGAGACGAGACTGTGCACCGTCCGGCCGTGCGAGGTCGACATCACCAAGCACATCAAGGTCCCACCAGCATTTATCACACATACTGTCCTGTCATCCAAAGTTAACTGCATAGCATTTATATTTTGATAAAGCTGTATTTTTACAAGCTGTTTACACTTAAGGTAAAATGATTACTGATTACCTTCCGGGAGTTGGGAGGGAGCAAAAACGTGGACTGTCTGCGGGTCCCGGAAGACCGGCTTGGGAAGCACTGAATTATAGGATAAAGTGGTTCTCAGACCTTTTGTCTGCTGATCCCCCATCCCATTGGTCAATATATCTGCGAGTGGAAGGGCGTCCCCTAAAATAAAATTCACCATAGTGGGGTGGTGTTCCCGAATGATAAAAATTTGCTAAAAGATTCCTAACTATAAGATTTCTGGAGTGCTTAGCTGACAAATAAAAATTTGTCTTTTTTTTTTAGCATATTCAAAAAATCATTTCAGGACCCATAGTTTGAGAACCGCTACTCTATGCGAGGGTGCTGTAGACTCAGACATAGGGACCGTGGAGTGTTATGTTTGGCATACACTAGTTAGTATTGGTTATGGAAGGCTTTCGGTCTTTAGGTCACTTTGCGATCGTCCCGTCATCTTCTCTCTTTGCTGTTTTCCAGCCGGGGAAAAAATGTCTCAACATATACAGGGAGGAACAGCCACAGAACTTCACCCTCTCGGGTTGCACCAGCACGAAGGCGTACCGGCCCAAATACTGCGGGGTCTGCACGGACGAGCGCTGCTGCATCCCCTACAAGTCCAGGACGGTGGAGGTTGAGTTTCGGTGCCCCAATGGGGCCGTCTTCTCCTGGCAGCACATGTGGATTAACGCCTGTTTCTGCAACCTCAGCTGTAAGAACCCCAACGATATCTTCAACGAGCTGGAGCGCTACTATGATTACCCTGAGATGGTGAACTGACAGGCTGGCCTTTTCCCAGAACCTGGATGCACGATATTACCTTATCGCCGTTTGGAACTTTCCAGAAGTTTCATTCTGAAGGGTCAAAGCTTCCTGACACTTTATTTTTTTAAGTTAATTGAAATCAATTAATGAGCCACAGATTGTTGAAAGGAAAGGTAATTTTCTTACCATTTTTAGAGGCATGAAATTTGTAAAGGGTCTCAGCGGCCATCTTTTTTCCTATTGGAAAATATTATTCTTAATATGCAGGTATAAAGGGATTTAATTGAACGACATTGTCCGTAGCTGGATATGATGTATGTGTGCCTTTCCTCACGTCGCTGTCGGATGCAGGGTTTGGCGGTGACCTTGGATGCCTTGAAGGGTCAGCCTCCCCAGGTACACTGTGTGCTCTTGGGCGTGGAGAGAAGACGAAGGTAACCCTGCACTCCGTGAAATCGGAGAGTACCAAACTCGTGACAAATTGATGATGATATTGCACAGCATCTCTCAGTTCCCCTGTGGGAGCTTGTATGCCCATTCAACTATTTTGATATTTATCTATCATGACCATTATTAGATGACTAATACACAAATAACCTTCCTAGATGCTTGTATCAGTCAAGTATTAAGGTTTTATTAATTTCTCATATTCGGAGTTGAATAGAATTGCTTGTTTCGAAATACTGTCATAAAAAATTGTGCTTTTGCCAATATTTATCAGGGACTGGTTTATTTAACTATATAAATAAAACATGAAAAGCAGCAAAGCGATTTTGTTTTCATAACGCATTAATGTATTTCAACAGATGTACCATTCCCTGAGTAATCATTATAATTCGAGGTGGTTACGAAAGCACAAAATGGTGAGACTGAGTTGTATTGAACTGGCACTATATCCTTTTGTGTTTGTGGGCAGATTGAACAGGCTTTCAGGAGGATGAGCCAAGCACTGGTGTCCTTTAAGCAGGGCATTTGTCATCCTGAGTGTGTCTATCAGTGTTTCTCGGCCCGGTTCTCAGGGACCCTCCCAGACAGTTCATATTTTTGCTACCGGGAGCTGGGAAGGGCTAAAAACATGGAAACACTGGTCTGAGCGACCCTGCTCTTGGTTACCAGAGGAATGGAAATGATGGCCTTGCGTCTGAGGTGGGGGACGGAGATGTCCGTCACTGGGACGGTTATCGAACAGCACAGAGCAAATAAAAGTCCAGGCACAAAATGCAAAGTTACATTTCTTTAATAAATAGAAACCATTATGTAATTAAGAAAACTCGCCATCTACACTAAGCAGGTCTGCAACTTTACAGAGCAGGGTTTGCATAAGCTGGCAGAGATCTGCAGGTAATGAAGTGTTTCACAGGCTGTCATCGTGCTTCTCCACCTCGCACCCCAAGCACATCACAGACGATCCAAATGCCAATTTCTGGTTCGATGGCACATTCTTTTTTGTTCTTCTGTTACTGCTTGCATAGAAAGTCGATTTTACAGAAAACACACGTATTTCCTTGAACTGCAATACTTCAATTTGAACACTACTGTAAACTCAATTTCAATTAACAGCGCAAATCAACGAAGGATAATGACTTATACCCATATGCAATGGCTAAGATAATCAAAGTCTGTTAAGTGGAGTGAAAGAAATCTGAAAATGTGAAAGAATGCAAATAGTCCAATAAGATATAAGGATTACCAAACTAAAAATGATTATGACGGTGCATTAGAAGCCTTAGATTTGGTTCCGAAAAACAGCGTCCAAACAGCATCGTTTTGTTCCCTGTAGCTCTATTTGCTGAATCTCCAGTTTGAGGAAGTTCCATTTCTCAAACTGAGAGTCAACACCCATCCCCCCCCCCACCCCCACCCACCCTGCAACGGACTGAATCCAGAGCCAGGAAAATACATTGGTCAAAGGGAAAGAACAGGAATGTACAAGGTTGCCCACAGCAGTTTCCCAAAAATCCTCCCCCCAACCCCTGCCGCCCCCGCTTCTAGCCAACCCAAGCCCTGTGCGTTTCATTTTGTTACAACTGATCAACGTGGCTGGGGTCCTTTTCGCAAGAAAGGATCTTTGGCAGAGGGAAAGGGAGCGCCTTTCATAGTAGCTATATGCGTTTTTTCTTTTTATTATTATTATTTTTAGGTAGGTAATTGTGGTCCTTATTGTGCAGCTAGCAGTAGGGCAGCACAGGTCGGACGAGGAGCACGTGTTGGCCGCTCTAACAGGACACTTCGGTGGACTTGGGCACGGCCTGGTCGGTGCCGGTGCTCTCGCCGGGGCCGTCGGGGGGCGCATGGCGCTGGTTGTCGGCGGTGTGAGCACGCATGCGGCCGCCCTCGTTGGTGTGCGAGCGGCTCCGGTTGCCGTCGTTGGTGTGCGAGCGGCTCCGGCTGCCGTCGAAGGAGGTGACGCTGGAGCCGGAGGCCGTGCGGGAGCGCACCAGTCTGGTCATGCTAGCCGAGGGCACTAGAGGGCGATAGAGGGTGAACGGTCAATCCACATAAAGTCAACCTTCAGGACAGGCCTGTGAAATACATATAACCTACTTCACTACAGATATTGCTTTATCCCATGAGCATATGGATGTTCCTGCAATATATCAAACAAGCTGTGAAAAATGGATTGTAAAATTGTTGTGGTGTGTGGAATGATCCACAAAGTCTGAATTTTCGCTAGGTTCGAAAATCATTAATCGTCTCTCTAAGAATAACCTTGTGTCCCAAGGTGGATGTGTTTAAATATAACACCACTGAACAGTTATGACAAAATTTAACGCCAACTGCCTGAAATAACCTATAAAAATTAGAACATTTAACTATAAACTGCACAGATGCTAAAAGTTGGGCTCAAAATGGACTGTTCAACCAGGCAGAGCTGTGAGCGGTCACACTCACTGTAGCCCATCCCCTGGATGAAGTACTTGAAAGCTTCAGTCAGTTTTCCGGGCTGTCAAGAGAACAGGAGAGAGAGATTAGGAACCTTGGTTGAATCTTTTCCTGTAATGAACAACCCAAGAGTGATAAAATCATTGGAAGACCAAATTTATCTGCCGGATATCCAGGATTTTCATTAATATTTGCATCAATAGTTGCAAAATCACTTTAGCGACAGGTTTTTTCCTGAGGTCGTCCTAGATGCAGACAGTTCAGTAAAGAGCTTATGCTAATCTGCAGTGCTGGTGCTTATCCCCCTGTCTGTGTCGCTGGGTCTTAGTATCGCAAGTATAGGCAACATACCTGGTCGACCTGGGGCAGGCCTCCGCAATCTGCCATCTGCAGGAACACACAGGGACATGGATAACAGCTTACAGCCTACTCTCTGTTTACTGTGAGCCCCGTGCAGCGTCTAAACAAGCCGGCTAGTCATATTTTGGGATGTGGCCCAGTTTCCCCAGGAATGCATGAGTCTCTACCCCAACCTTTCATGAGCAAAATTTGCCCGTATCAAAACCTATGACCCCTTCATGAGGCCACAGCGTGTTTCAGAGGGGACAAATCGTGACCCCCTCTCGACCCCCACCTTTCCAACACCATGCCAAATGTTGACAAAGGCCAATGGCACCGATGTGACACGAAAAAAAAAAGTGCCAATCAGCACTGAGCATGCGAGAGCTCATCGGCTGATGTTGTTGTGTTACTATAAATACCTCACCTTCAGAAGAGTAGTCTTGGTCGGGTCCAGCTTCGTATTACATTCCACCTAAAAAAAAAAAAAAAAAAACAGTAACTAATACCTACTTTGGTTTTATTTGATTACCAAAGTGCATTTGAGAGTCTGGCTGCTCATTTGTTGTTGAAGATCATTGCCAAGATGACCTTGGTCTTGGTAAACAGGCTGTTTAACAGTGTAAGGTACACCTACCACAGCATCAACTGCAGGAGAGCTGTCTCCAACGACCAGGAGAGCAGGGCACCTATAGAAGGAAGATATAGGAGAAAATTTATAAGTCGAGGAGTCGGAAAACTACATAGAACACATAAATTTGACTACATTTTGAGGGTGGTCTAGCTTACTTCAGGGTCCTCACTGTAACTTGTCCTCCAGGGACAGGCCGCTCAATCTCTAGATCCCTCCGGCTGTCAGTGGAAGTGGGGGTTGGAGAAATGTCAGTAAGCTTGTAAAGAAACAGATGGTGCTGGATTATAAATCAACCTCCTTCCCCCCCGCAAGCTGGCCGAGCCATACCTTCCATAGGCCTTGACAAAATGCTGGAGGTTGGACTGGTTGACGTCAGTTTGGATGTGGTGGCGGTATGTGGCAATCAGGTCATGGTTGTTTTGGATCTCCTCCTACAGATAAACAGCACATTGAAACTCAAGGTTGTGGGCCTTCAAAAGGAACATCATGCATAAGGCATCTCAGAAGCAGGACGGCAAGGAATCGTTAAGACATCTCGCAATCATGGAACCCACCTTCCCGAAGAGATGGGTGATGATCATGTCAGGAAGGGCCTGAGCCCATACAGTGATCTGGAATCAAGTTCAACAGACATCGTTAGTTTCGAACAGGCATGTAAACCCTCAAGGTATGGGCTGATATGGCAGACAGTACCACCGGAACCTACCAAAAGTACTCGAAACAAAAGTATGATCTTGAAAAAGGTATCATTGTATCAGAAACCAAGGTTTCTTAATACACACTGAAATGCATATATCATAACAGAAACGGTTCTTAAGAATAGAACACTGTACCTTGTTTGCAGCCCAATCCATCCAGCCCTCGGCACATGGGTTAATATTGATCAGAACCAGTCCTTCCACCATGGTGTGGTAGTCCAGCTGTAAGGTGGCAGAAGGGAGCTATAGTCAAAGGCACAGCAAAGGAACTGGAAAGTGTTCACCTCCAGCCACACCTGACTGAAAGCCAGAGCAAAAAGCCAGGAGCTCTAGTTGGCCTCAGCAAAGCACATCTATGGGGATGCCATCTATCATCAGGTGTCAATAATCCTCAGTATGAGGAGCAACCACTCCCTAGAGCAGGGGTGGGCAATCTTATCCGGAAAGGGCTGCTGTGTACGTGGGTTTTCTCCGCAATTCCCTAATAAGATTACTAATTAGAAGACTGATTGGCTGAGGAGTCCTCACACCTGGGTTCGGACAGCTGACCTAAAGATTATCCCAAACACCTGCATACACACTGGCCCTTTGCGGATAAGATTGCCCACCCCTACCCCAGAGCAGGCATGGCTTCTCTTGCCACGTAATGTGCTGCACATGGGAAGAAATAACCCTTCATAGCGCAACTCATAGCACAACAAGAATAAGAAGGATTACACAGCTGGCAGCGCTGCCAGAATGCAGGTGTGGGAATTTACTGAAGCTTAATCCTGGTTTGATTAAAGTTTCAAATGCGCAAACAGGCAGGGAAGAATATTGACTCACGGCAAACTTTGCGAGGACGTAGGCTCCGGCGCCAATTCCCAAGCCAATGATACTTTTAAGACTGTGGGGAAACAAGCAAGGAGTTACACAACCATTACTCTTAGTGAAGGCTTCACTCTTCTGGCTTCAGTCTACCAATGGATTCATTACATAGTAGCTTAGAGCCACACTTGTCTACATCTCGGCTCTTTCGCCAATGAGCGATGTTGGGTGTCACAAACATACCCGAAATGCTTGAGGACTAGAGGAATAGTTTCAGACAGCTGGTCCATGGAGGGGTATTCGTATCTATGGGAAAACACAGAGAGAGGGTTATCTTACTGGGACTTCAGAAGACAGCCTGGAAGGTACTTCTAAAGTTCACAACAATTAGGAAAATCACGACTCTTCCAATTAGATGAATGGAATCATGCAGTATCCGGTATCTAAAGACTATTTTACCATTGATGTAGTTCAGGTAGGACTGCCATAAATAGGCTTTAGGGCAAATAGCATTTGAGGTGCATTTCCTCACTTTATCAGCACTGTTTACATTAGCAGAGGTTCATAGTTCGGGGGGGCGGGGGGGGGGGGGTTAAGGCACTCACCCAGATGGAAATGTGGCAACTCCCTCCTGCTGACCAGGTGCATCCACGTGGCAGACGGCAAAGTGCTGCATGATCTCCTGCATGTCCTCATGGGTGAACAATGGGCTGAAGCAGTTTTTGTCTGTGCAGCGGACAGCGAGATCACATTTTTGAACGGGGTCTCCAGGGGTTACCAAACAGCCATACCTGAGTAAGGTTTCCACACAGTGCATTACTTTGAGAGTGTGTGTGTGTGTGTGTGTGGGGTGATTAGAGATTAAAGGATCCTCACGGTTCAGTCCGATGTCATGGTAGGTGAGGATAACAGGCCGATCACCCTTGGGGACCCCCTTCAAGGTGCAGTGGACTTTGCCGTATGGAGTCTCCACGTCATGCTCCTGAAGGGTCAGATCTTTCATCAGAGAAGGTCACCGAACGGCCAGCATGACAGTTCCAGCCGAGCTCCCGATTTAACTGGTCTAGCAATGACCCGAGTCGCCTTTATTAGTGAAACTGGTACACAGGTGCAGGTGTTGCTTTAAGTAATAAATTTCATCTCTTGGCGGCTTACAGTTAACATCTGACCATAGCGGTCTTCACAAGGTCACCTCAGACCATGTTTATTTTGAACCTAATGAACCAATTTTTTTGATGCATTAAAAAAATAATTTTAAACACATTTTATTTACTTTTTCCCCTTTTTGAAAACTACACACCAGAGTATTCCTCAAAATGCCCCCCAGGATCATTCACCACAGCATAAATAAGGCACTCAAACACAAGCATCTAATCTATGAAAAATGTTCATGTTTGTCAGCAACATTTTTGACAAACTCAGCATCCATTATGAACCTCATCAAGCCGATCTCCCCATCCCAACCATCCAAAGGAATGAACTACCCAACTTTTTCATCTTAGGTACTGGGTCCCTGTTGTAAAGGCTACAATCTTTAGTACTTCTGCACTTTTTTTGGGTAGAGTACCTGAAAACACTCCAAACCAGATGCTTCCAGAACACCGTGGAAACTAAACGAAATATGACCAAAAAAAAAAAAAGACTAATCACTATGTTCTGGTACTTACAACTGCTTCAACCTCCCCAACAGAGTCCATGTCGGAGTCCTCGAGAGCCATGTTTTACGAGCGAGGCTGCGTAATGCAGGGAAGGTAGAGATCCAACAGCTCACAAAGCTCTGAAAGATCCTTAATCCCGATACGACTGCGAGTGCCATTTTATACTCCCACTGCCTAAGCCCCAGACTCCCATGATTCCTTGCCTGGCAACCAAAACAAGCTAATACTGGATGAAGAGATCTGCAAATTGGATCAGTCAGTGTCAGGTGCTGTGATCATCTACACCACCCCAGACCAGTTCTGGGACAGTGGAATACTTGGATATGTATCATCATGTGACCCAGTATCGCACTATTCATTCACAAAGTTAGCCTAAAATCGCCACTGAAGGTAGCATCATTATATTCGGTTTGAGGTAATTAGTTAAACTCATCTGAATCGGCAAATGCCACGACAGGAGGAACAAACAAGTTCCTCAGGTCAAATTCACTGGCCTTCAAGACATAGCAGAATATAACGCAAGCAAAGCATTTTACGAGGAAACAAGAGCCACGTTTAAAGGGAACCCTGGGAACAATTATCCCTGTGTCCCATCTTAATACGAGCGCGTTAGGTCTTCAGCAGCCCTACGTGCTCGGGCAGATGGCAGGCCGTCCGTGCCAGGGTGAAGAGCCTCAGACGTGTCATGTGACATACCGTCCTGGAAACCCAGGTACTAATCTGCACGGCTCAGCAGGACACAGTCGGCCATTTCTGTCTCCACGTTCAGGGCGTCCAGCTGCCTGGACAGGCACTGAGGCCCAACGGCTCGGGTCGTCCACGTCGATCGGTCTGCTGTCCCAGGCAACACCACAGCTCAATGTTTTTCTTGGAAAACTAATGTAGTTAGATTCCCGTTGAATGGATTTCGCAACACAAACGAATTATTCAACGAGGGGATCGATCTTTTATGCTTTTCCTGACGCAGTGTCTTTGGTAAAGCATGACATCCTCCACAGTCACACAGAAGGTAAAAAGTCAATTGGATGAGAGGTTATAAGACTTATATGTGGCTCATACAAAGAAATGGCTGTTTTGGAAACAGAAAGTGGTTTAACCCTACATTACTATATAAAGTTTTTGCTGTCATCAATAAAGAACAGCTACAGTTATTAATTGAAAGATATTATACAATTAAAATAACTGACATTTAAAAATGTGAAGGCTGCCAAAATATATTGCTGCTGCCAGAACGACCACAAGGTGGTGCAAGAGAACAAGGGGGAAAAAATAAGGAATTTTAGGCTGTTTCTCTTCTGGCTATTTGATGGTCTTCCATAGAAATGGCTTTGTTCTTTGAGGGTGGGAGGAGAACGAGGGAGGCTAGCCTAAACAGTATGAAGGGTGAAAGTGGTAGAGTCTAGAAATTCAGCAACCTGCATTACCACCGAATGGCTCCCCATTTAGGGAAGAGAGTCCACCACAGAACACCACAATTCCCTTCTGATAAAATCTGCAGTGAATCAATCCGGAAAGGATCGGACATTGACGCGATACCGTACTTGCCTTGATATCAAGCTGCTGGACAGCCTCTCTCAGCCCCTGAAACGTAAACAATATGTTAGACATAAAATCTACACCCAATCCCAATAGGTCACGCCTCTCAGAAAGATAAACCACTCCATGAGGCAGACCTTCCTCATCACATAAACAGCAACACAGCGCTGGGATGTACGTTATAAGGATCAGCATTAAGGTAATCACCCAGTCATCAGTCTGCATCGCTCATTACTGTCAGCATGCAACAGCACAATGGCTCTTAGGTCTGAGAGAATGACAACCATCATGGTTACCATGACAATAAAATAGCGGCGTATTAGCGACAAACACATAGCAATTGTTGACTAACTCTGAGCACCGAGACATCCTCCCCCAGACCTGCTTTCTGTATTCACCGATTGTTCAGTGGTTATGGTTCACTGGCAAAGCAGGACTTTTCTGATGCTAAGTTCTAACCACGTTTTGTGTAGCTCGTTACAATGTTAACTTACACTGATCAGTCACTGGAAGCTCAGCCTAACTGCTCATGTACCTGAGCTGGCTCCTTGACAAGCAATTGCCATCTGGCACTTTGGACAAAAGCTAAATATATACAGATAAATGTAAAATTTCATCATTAGACAAATACTAAATCAGATTATTAAGAAATGTAAGCGCCAGCTTTGGAAATGAGGAGTTTGTCAAGGTCCCCCCCCTCCTCAAAGTACACACATACATTAAACAATGAAGCATATAAAACATAAATAAAATAAATTGAATACACACACAGACGTATGTACATTACATGAATGACTGAATAAATACTTGCATACTGTTTACACTATTTTAGAGACTAAGGCATCTCATGTGTAATACAAATAAAACACCACATTTCCTACAGCAATCAGGAAATCAAGAATTAGAAACCATGAACCTTGTAAAACTTACCTTGAGGTCACTGTCTCCCAGCAAAAGCTTGGACTCAGTCTGGATGTCGTCCATTTTCAGCAGCAAGGGGGCCTAAAAACGATCCCAATGGCATAATCTCACTTTGGATAAAGCTTCAGCTGCACAATGTCAATGGCGGAAAAAAAAGTACTTCCTCTTACTGTTTCTCCCCCTTTGTGAGTGTGCACACACACAGACACGTGACAGAACAACAACAGCTCGCACTGTGGTACGTCCATGATCGGAAAAAGAGGAAACGCCTACTAAAGAAATGAGAACCGATGTTTTCATCTGTCTGTTTCTGTTTAACAGTGCGTTACGGTTCAAAGCAGAAAACTAAAGCTCCTCTATAACATAAATATATCTACGTTAAATACCAGGCTGGATCTATGTGTCAATCACATTTCTAATTGTCAATAAAAAAGAATCGACAGGAGGTTATATATACAGGAGGAATTATTTTCTGCACTACTGTGCTGTCCTATTACAGCAATGTTTCTTAGTGGAAGATATTTGTTGAAAGTCCATCCTTGCTATTTACATGACAGAGTATTGAGACAACGTGATCAACACCATGACACTGCTGTGATAATCACCAATAAGGAAACCAGAGTTGAACTACAATAAATATACTGAAGCAGTTCCTATAGAAAGGTGTGTTCCTGCCTTAGCCGGAAATCAAATCAGGACACACAGCAAACTCGTTTCATTTTCGCTCATAGGTACATCATTTAAAATGGCAGACAGCAATAATTCAGTAATTAGTTTAGAAGTCACAGCAGAATCCATTATGCTAAAATTACAGTTACTAAAGTTTTAGTTTCTATATCGCATGAGTCAATTTGCAAACTGCTGCAAACCATTACCAACTGATACAAGAGTGACATTTAAGATGGAAAACATTTTAGGTGTGGGCTGTCTTTAAAATATTTTATCTTAATGATGACTGGTTTTGCATTTTGGGTAAGTTCTTAAAGACATTTATTGACAACTAAACATCACCCCATTAATCACTAAATAGTTGCAGGATTTTTTATTCATTTAAGAAAATAAATGAACAGGTTCTTCTCTAAAACGGCATAACAATACTTACAAGATAGAAGTTTTGCACCAGACAGCTGCTTTGATATAAGGGGAATGTTACAGAAATACTAACTTTTCCGAGGCCTTATCTACATGCATATGTACAACAGGTTTTTCCAAAATCTGCATTTTCAAAAAACAGCTTAACGGAGATCATCTCACACCCAGAGGAGTAGATCATGACTGCAGATTCATTCCTCCCATGAACCTCCATTTAAAAAAATAAAAAATAAAAACTTTGGTAGCACTTTACTAGATGGGGCACAAATACTAAACAATAAGTCATGAACAGATCAGAAACAAATATACTTGCTACTTGAGATACAAGATGAGTGTCACAATTCATTAATGGTGAACTTGAGATCAGTATTTCATCAGCATTTTATTCATTACTTGCTCATTAGTACTTCCTTCAGTAGTTCACAAAGGTTTACAGAATTAACAGATACAGTGAAATATAGTGACTGCTTATAATGAAAGATGCATCATGTTTGATAAATGAAGAACAAATGAGACCAGTTTTTAACTTGCTATTCCTGACTTGTTCCTTACAGAATTAACAGATACAGTAACAAATATCACGATTCATTAATGATGAATTAACATGTAATTGGTATGTAACCAAGACTTAGTCTGTTGGTAAATAATACAAAGGTAACAGCATAGTACTGTATTATTTGTGCCCCATCAACTAAAGTGTTATCAAAAATTCTACTATCAAGCGATTCTTTTGTTGTACAGAAGTTTTTCCCACTCAAATTCCAAACAGGGGCCACGTGAGGCCCCACGGCATGACAGAGGAGATGCTGCCACACTAGAGCCGTTGTTTGCTATGTGGACGGAGCACTGTACTGTAGAGCACAACACACCAGCAAACTACGTCCTACAAAATGCTGACCCACTGCACCGCAGCGTTCCACGGCTAGGTCACCCCTCGCCTGTTTCCATCACGGCCAGCAGGTTAATGCCTAACCAGGGACACTAATGCCAGTCTTGCTTCAGTGGAGCATAACCCTATAAAAGCATGAGTGTGAGGACCTCGTGTAGCGCATTCGGCCCTCGTTCACCTAATCGCACCATAACGATGGCCGACATGGTCGGCCGCAGTGTGGCCCAGGTTTTTCTGCGCACGTGTGTACGTCTACCCGCGCACGTGCACCTCTTAACCCCCCCCCCCCCCCGACATTTCTGTTTTCTTTAGCACTTGTGAAACATCCTGTCATGTGGGGGAAATGGAATTTGCTTGCCAGTTTTCTACCCACGGCACCCACAAGCCGGAGGTTTTATTTTCTTGCACCGGGCTCAAATCGCAGCGGTTCGCTATCCGTGTTTATTTAACAGATGCTTCCGGCCAAAGTAACGTACCAGTCGAGAAAAAGCATTTCAATACAATACAGGTGAGGCACAAACATCAGGGGCCTTTTCGACTTCAGGAGGAACAGGACGGTTAATTGAATCGGCAACACCCCAGTGTCCATGCTGATGTCAGCCTTGGACCCCCGGAAAAGTTAACCCCCCGAGATGGTGCACAGCGTAGATCAATTTAGTAGATTGATTTAAATGCCCTGACCCCCAGTCTTCTGTTATATAATGACAGTGCCATGAAGGCTGCCATCGTCATGCGCTGTCAGAAAAAAAACGTTTGAGGTTTTTTTTTTTAAGGTGCCTTTAAGGATACAATTACTTGCCACTGAATGCTGTGCCCTGAAGGGTCTGCCAACTGCACCCTATGCCAACTGCACCCTAGCTGTCAGTAAACGTACCTTTTAGTCCAATTTAAGGCTCAGAAACGGACTCTGGGCATGGGCGTCGCCGCCATTAAATCTGAGGGAGACGTGTCCCCCTCACATTTCATAATTATTCGTTTGGACCCCCCCACATTTAAAATATTAGTGTTTTTTCTATTGCTTCACGAAATAATCCATTCCACGTGATCGATATGAGAATACACATACGGCATCTAATTCATTAAAAAAATTCTGGGGGAGGGTTCCCATACCCCCCCACAGTGTGTGTCCCCCACACATTCAAAATGCTTCTGGCGCCCCTGACTCTGGGGAACATTTTTGTACCAATGGGGGTACAATGTTGTTACCTGTAGAAAGGCCCTTTGATCCCCCGAGTAAAATGGCTGTAGTTGCACGTTAATACTCTGAACATTCACGTTTAGATTAGCAGTGCTCATTACCGCACCTTCATGAGTGATATTTGGGTTTGTCTGCTTTAAGGTTTGTGCCATTATGATGGCAAAACATTTGATTGCTTTCCACCAGATAAACAAAAATTACAGAAACGGCAAACGATATATCAATATCAGCAACCTAATGAGATGATGACCCGCACCTGGGTTTCAATGACCGCAGCAAACCTAAGTGGAAGGACTGATTGTTGACACAGAAGTCCCAAGCTGTGTGTAGTGGGATACTGGACCATTCTTCCAGAAGGAAATTTTCCAGTTGTGCTTCCCTTTGAGGTTGATGATATTTAGGTCTTGCGATTGGTGGTCATAAACCCATTCTTGAATTTGTTCAGCAGTGGGAACAGACCGGCCCAGATTAACCACATAGGCATTTCCAGAAGAACCCCCCCCCCCCCCCCCCCCAAATCCCCTCTGTACCATTCACAAATATCTTTCAACAAGTCAATGCAATTTAATATCTGAAATATGTAACATAATTGGTAATATGATTGTATAATGTTCATTATTGCATTATTGAATTTCATGAACCACCAATCAGCTCCGTTTCTTTCTGACATGAACACACATCCTTTTGCTCAAGGGCATTCAGCACTCTTAATCTGACCCTGGCTATGGGGGGGCATTATCTTGGAATATAGGAACACCATGGAGACATCACGAGCGACCTCGTATTCCTTGGCCGTCACGTGATCATACAGAGCACTTGTCGGACCTAACAACTCTCATTAGATCATTTCCCAAACCAACATGGATCCCACAGCATTTTTACCAGTTATAAAAAGACATTGCAAGCTAAGGGCATCTTTTGGAATTTTTCACACATAAACCTGTACAGCTAAAAAGGATGAAAGATGACTCCTTGTATCAGTTTAACTTCTTTGCCATTATTCATCGGTTCTGCGATCCTTAAACCCGAGCACAGGGGCCTAGGTCTTTGTGCAGTGGTCTCGTGTGTAAGTGGGTCGTGTCTTTGGCTCATGCGGCTGTGATTTATGTGGCGGCGTCCCTTAAATCATTGTCATTTTGCAGGTTTTGAGACCGAAGCACTACTTTGCACTTTAAGGTGAAAGCCCTCCCCCAGTCACTTGCTGTTTATATATTATATAACACTTTTCCTGGGGAAACATTATTGTGGGTCACGGTGCCCCTGTGTATGGATGGCGTGACAATGAGTCCACTTGACTTGCAAGTAATAGATTCCTTGGCCTCTTTGTAAATCTGTTAACCACTTAATACTATAGGCCAGGGGTGTCAAACTACAGTCCTGGGGGGCCGGAGTCCTGCACATTTTTGGGTTTCCCCTCATTTAACACACCTGATTCAACTCCTTGTGCTAATTACCACGTCGCTCTTGAGCTGAATCATTTGTGGTGAAACAGGGAAAGAGCCAAGCTACACAGGGCTCCGCCCCCCCCAGGACTGGAGTTTGACACCCCTGCTATAGGCAGTCCCCAGGTTATGAACGAGATCCATTGCATAAGTATGTCTTTAAGCCAAATTTTTACTTAAGTTAGAACATTAATAATACAGTACATGCTAATAATAAAGCAATACTTAAAGTAACTACATACAGTACTGTACAGTACCTCGAGCCAATGAACGACTAAAGCTGAGAATGTTTTCATGAGCATCAAGTAGTACGCATGTTCATGATTATGCACTATTGCGTTTAACTCAGATTTTTAATAGGCTTTATGGCAATCCATTCCTAAGTACAAGGTGTCTAAGTCGAACATTCTTAACCCAGAGACTGCCTGTACTCTGAAAACTCACATATCGAAGTTCTGATTGTCACACCTCTACAGCTCACACATAGTCCAAATTCAACTAAGTATGCCTCAACTATATAGATAAGCAATTCTGATTTATTTTATTACTTCAAAGATAAAGCCTATTTCATGGGGTATTTCCACTATATTGTCCACCCCCATATAATTTATGAAACTGACAGCCAATGATCTGTTCATCACCATGGCATAATATTAACAATTAAGTAAGTTTACTACGTTAGAAGTAAGTATTTTAAGTTGCATGGTTATTATTAGAGGATCAGATGTCTTACTTCATCAGTAACATAAATTTTTGGTAGATCACACTTTTCATTCTGTATTTCTTCTGTTGGAGTAGTCTTTCCTTTATGGGACAGTCCTTTCCATTCACAAAAATAAGTAATAATATACATTGCAACATTCGGTGCTGCTAAATGTACATTACTCACACCTAAAATGAATAACCAGACTGTGTCTGTTATAACTTTCTCATAGATCAGACCATTCACAGCGGCCTACAACCCATTTGACCACCCTTCCCAACCCGGTAAATGCTGTTTATCCGTAGATTGGGGAAATGTCTAGATGCAGTTTGATTTAGTATGTCTACTGGACAACCAAGTGATCAGACCAGTGGTTCCCAACCCCCAGACAGTCCACAATTTTGCTCCTAGTATGGAGCTCGGTGGGAGCAAAAATGTGGACTGTCTGGTGGTCCTCAAGCAACAGGTTGGGAAACACTGGATTAGACAATAAAGACACATATTTAAGATAATCCCACCAGAGAATGACTTCATAGACCTATTTGTGTCAATAACTTTGGTCACAGTTTGATTTACACCAAACCCCATATTGATGTATTTCGCTGTAATGCAAGCTTTCTTAATATCTGTTGTCATATACATCACCATAAAGATGCGTATGTAAATATGGCTAATTCAAACCCTCTAATGTGTAAGACCTTAAGGGGAACAATAACAATAAACAGCAGCCAAATAGATTATACAAACTGGTTAAAATTTTCACACTCTAGAGAGTATAACAAAGTTTAAATTAGAATGATATACACTGGAGGGAGGTGTAGCACGTGGCGGCTGGTTACACTTAATCTAGTCCACAACTGGGACCTTTTTGTGACTTCCCATTATAGAATAAGGTCATTGTTAATTATCCACCACATAGTCTCGTCATTGAGAGTGATGACAGTAATTAAGGATACCTTGAAGCTACGACTATAGAAGTCCACAGTTTAGAACCCAACAGAGAGTAACAGGACATACTACAAATCACTTGCACTTAACAGATAGCATGTCTTACAAGACACTTAACAATAGTTGCCTTACAGTGCATGATGTAATTACTTGAAATTGGTTAAACGCCTCTTTTAGTAAAGCGAACCAGTGCTGAAATCATAAAATGCATGGGAATGGAGAAAGAAACAGTGAACTTGCACAGTGTGGGGGATTCACGTAGTTTATTAGAGGCTAAGTCGAGGAACATTGTAACTAGATGACCATACATGTCTGTTCCTGTGATGTGTGGCGACGAAGTAAGCAACGCAGTATTATGGTTAGACTTTAGGGAAAGCCTTTACAGCAAAGATGTGACCTGCAATTTGGATTTTCCTGACTTATGGTCTCAGGTGAGTAGGTGCTGCTGATGAAATACACTTGGACGAACACACCTCTTTGTGTGCCTAACAACAGAGCGTTGTTTCTAGGTTTTTACACTCTAATACAACCGAATGGAGAGATCCGTCTTACTGGCTACCTGGACTATATATCGACTCACTATTACGGATATGCAAGATCAAGACGGGTTAATGTGTAGGACATTACATATAATACACGCAAGATAACGCTGCCGTCGAGTCTGATTTTAAATCATACAAAAATATAACCACAAGTTACTAATAATGATTTGGGAGTTTGCTCATTTTGTAGATCGGTCTCACGTTTACACGTACACCTTAAATAACCTCGTTTTCAAACTTATAAAACAATTAACAATCAGTCTGCACTCTACTAAAATTAAGAGCTTATATACAAGCATGCACACAGTACAACAAATGGTAAAACTCGGGAAACGTATGTGGTTACCTGTTGCCTTTGATTGTCTTCAGTATTAGGATCAAACGGAAGTAACTCCTTAAGGAAATGAAATAAAAAGTCGAAATCGGTTTTCTTATGACGGGCTTTTTTCTTCGGGAGCGACGATCGTGCGGCTGCTTGCGCTCGGCCGCGTTTCCTACGTGCAGCTGCTGGCCGCTGTCGCCTATGTGGGAGTTTTATAAAGCTGCGGCTGACCGCGCAGCCCAGCCCACTTCATGAGTCCTTTCCCTGGTTCTTGAGCAATAACCCCGCAGTGCGATGAAATCCTGTTTCCAGTGATTACATAGGTGATATAGGAAGAGCCACGGCAATGAGGACAAAGCTAGATTAATTTACATTAATTATGTCCTTTGTATAAATAAAATAATATGAAACTGTTGCGAGACTCTATATTCACATGGGAAAAATTATTATTTCACGTTATACAATAGTCATGTCATTTAACATTATACGTTAAGTTATATGATATTAAATATATGATAATTACAGGAATATTCCTTTCTGGACAGAGTGGGGCTTGTACTGGAATCTTCACTTCTAATGTATATGAAGTTCTCATTGAAGAAGATGTCTTCAGCAGTTTATCTGTCACTGCCTGTAGCATGTAACTCTCTTACCCTGGTTTAAGTTACCAGAACAAATACATCCCTATAAGGGATTTTTCCCACGTATCTCTGTAAAAGGTTGAAATGTGATATTATCTTTTCTAGTGAGTAAGTTCTTACATTTTTCATAATCCTATAATAACTTAATTTTTAAAACTTTTTTTTTCTAAATTTTCAGATATTAGTAGGCCAAATGTTACATAGTTTCATTATCATCTTTCTCTCAAATATAGACTTAACTGATAATTTAATGATAATTTTAGTATAATTTAACTTCTGAAAGTATCTGCAATTCAGTAGGTTCCGAAGTTGGCTATTTCAGCTCACAACTTGCGCAAACAAAATGACTCGAAACCGATTGTTCATCATTACTTTGTCTGCACTAGCAGCTTTTCTCACATTACTATGATTTTAGCTTCTGGCTGTGAAACTTCAACCACCAGGAAGTCAGTAATCAGCATCTGTGTGACTGCCCCAACGTCTCCTGCCCAACAGACAAGCAGAAAAACACCCGAAAGGCATCTTTCTCAACACCTCTGTCTGCATTGCTAATGTCAATATTATTCAGTAGAGGTGGAAAAATTAAGAACATAAAGCTATAAAGCATGACACTATATTTTAATAAGGATCTGCTGATTGGCTGATGGTAATGTTTATAATATGACATATAGTAATTGCATGAGTCTAGGCCAACACATCTTGGCAGTTGATTAGAGAGCTGAAATTTCACCGAGTTGATTAAGTCTTCATGGACTCAGTTCACTTTGTTTCTGCCAAAATTAACAGTTATTTATATATTTACATGTACTCTTCCATGTTCTCAAGGTCTCCAAGAGCAAAGCACTGCTGGCTTAGAGCGTTCGAGTTAATGGCCATCTGGCAACGTGTCCCCAAAGGACACGAAGCTGATCTCCATTGTTTTGCCCCGGTGCTTTGAGAGTGAGATCAAAGTTCATTGCAGCTCATTGAAGTTGAATTTCAGAGAACGTGCATACAAACTTCCAGGCCTTGCAACAGCTATTGGCTACAGGTCTGCAGCTCTCGCTACTTCCCATGCAAAACACCCTCTAGTTGAGTGTAGTATTTTGACATTGTTGTGCGGAACAGTTTGACATGATGTAATAATTGGACTCAAGAGGGCTGCAATCTGCTTATGACTCACAGTCCTAAGACATGGAATGTATATAGTAACTGTGAAGTTGGTGCTGTATTTTGACAGGTCCAACACAAGCACGCCGTACTTTTTCCCAGGAAAACTGAATGTCTTTGGTGCAGATACTTGGCCGTGCATGATATTTAACACACAAAAGATTCCTGAAGCTTCTTTGGTGCCAATCATGTGATACAGGACTGCGATCTTTGGACCTTATGAGTAACCATCTGGGTTGAAAAAAAATCAGACCGACAAAATAATAAAGCAAAACAGGCAAGAACTTAATGGAACGCAGCAAGGTTGGGTCAATAATATACTAGGGTTAATGCTTTTATGCTCTCAAAGTTCAGGAGTCTGGATGATATATTAACACCGCGCTGAACTTGTGCTCATGGTGCATATTTTCCACACAAACCAGGAAAGAAAACATAAATAGACGTAAGTAACGCAAAAACACGTTCTTAGTGCCCTGTCTTGTTTAAAAATAGTACTGCCTGCATGTGAAATACAAATCAGGAAACATACACTCAAGCACAATAGGATACCTAAAAAAAACAGTGGCAGTGATGAATTTGGCAAATGGAATTTACTCAAAAAACTATTGTCTGGCATAAATCTTTACAAGGTGGGAATGAAAAAAATAAGTAACAGGATTAGCCCAATCACATACCATATAATCATTTCAATTAAAAATCCACATTACTTCATTAAGTAATCCCAACATTGTAAATTTATGAACCTTCTCATGTAAATTTATGAACAGTTTCTATTAATCTTAAGTAATATCAGACTGCTTGCTGGTGATCATAAGAATCCCCAGATCTCCACTGGGGAAACAGACGGGATTGTCATTTGTAGATAAGCAATGGATTTCAGAAGCACACCACATAATCCTGCAGAATAAATGCATACATTCGGAAAAATACATTATTGCTCCAATAAGAGAAAGAAGTACTTGAAATGGGACATTATTGTCAGCGCACTGGGAACACAGGGAAATCATGCATGCACAAACAACCACGAACCTTGGATGTGTGAGACAATACACCCACTCACTGCTATCCGATAGCTGCTAATGTTTCAGTAATATATTTCGGAACTTCTTCTACTGATTCGTCATTGTGCTTGCTTGGTTATTGCAGGCTGTCATTTTAATTCTGATACTATGTTTTCACAATGTACCATTACCTTGAACGCAACAATAACAGCAATTACATTTAACAACATCATATCTTCATGCTTATCTCTTAATAAATTACTAGCTCGTTGATTTCATAGGATAAAACCCCAAAACTTTTTGCTAACCAGCAGAGGATTATAAACTCATATGTATATCGTTTTAAGTGCATTCACTGAGGGCCGGCACGATGGTGCGGTTTATAGTCCTGTCGCCTCACATCTTTGCAACCAGGATTAAACTTTCTACCTGTATGGTTTGCATGTTCTCTCTGTCGTCGTGTGGTTTCCCCCGCCAGTCCAAAACAACATGCCAAGGTTAAGTAGAGTTTCCAAATTCCCAGTGTTAGTGCTGTCTCTGCAGAGGGCTGGTGCCCTATCCTGGATTATTCCCTGCCTTAGGCCTGTGGTTTCTGGGATAGGCTCCTGCAACACTCCATATGTCAAGAGGCTATAGAAAATGGATTGAATTCACATATATCATATTGCATGGCTAAATCTTAGGCATATTAGTCATGACAAATTTGGAAATACTTGATTGTCGTTCATATACACAGATATATTTATGAGCAGTGGTTTTATTGGTTGACATGAGTTATTAACAAAAAAAATTATACCGTTCTTGTTAATATTTCCATCCACCTGTCTCGTCAGAATCACGACTGCAGAGGTGGACATCCTGGGAAGCACTGAAGAGGAGAGACAGTGTTTTGGTCAGCTGCAGGTCACTCACACATCACCCATAGGCCCCAAGGGGATTTTCCACCCACAGAGTATGTCTTCAGGTGATGTAAACGAGATCAAACGGAGGACACGCTCAAGAACGTCAAGTCAACATGCAGCCATCACACAGCCACAATACTGGCCCCTTAATTGTGTTTCCAGCGACAAAGTTTTCTACCAGGAAAACTTTCTGGAAGAATAACATGCCTGTTTTCCCTTCGTTTTTATCGGTGATCTGCCGCTTACTCTAAAACAAAAACCCTCACTCACAGACGTTTCAGAGAGTGGGTTCTGTAGCTCATTCAAGCTCAATGGCTCTTTCAGTGCTGGAGAACAATGCATACATCGATATGATTCAACGGCCTCGGACAGAACCCAAGCCTCTAGCCTTTTGTGAGCGTGGCCACTGTGAGCTCATTCCTACAAGTCATTGTTACGCACGTATTCATTGTCAGAATTCTGTCATTGTGGCTTTCTAAGCAGGATCCTCTATTCTCCTGTAGGCAGAGAAATATAAAAGTGATAGAAAGCCAATTCCGTAAATGCGAATCCCAGCTTTGATATCTTGGGGGGCTGCTCTTAGGGGATTACTGTGCTTCAAAAGAGAAAATTTCACTCATTTGCTAAGCCAAAAAAGGTAAGAAAAATTATAGATATCACTGGGTTTGGTGGCTGTTTGAGGAACATCGTACTCAGATCATCTGTAACTCAGAAAACCTTTCCCACCTGCCTATGCATGCAAAATTATCAGATTATCTTGACTGAAATGTTCAGAATAAAACCTAGGAAACACAATCCTATGAAAGACAATAATTGATTCCCAGATGAAACCAGGTGGCAGGAATGACACCTCTGAACTTTCAGACGCTGCGATGCTTTCCCGATGCATGTGAATTTCCCAAGACCCCATGCGGCCGGTGCTTTCTGGGGCGCTGCTGAGAGATCATGTGACCTGGGATCAGCGAGATGTCAGCCTGTAGGGCGGCCATCCTGAATCAATTAAATAAGAAAGGTCTCAGACTCACATGCATATGCAGCAACAACAGGCCCCGCTGTGTCACTGGAGGGGCGCGCTCCTTTGCTTACCTCTCGCACAGAAAACATGGGTCCCGGGTTTCAGAGAAAACAAGCGCGGCAGTAAACATTCCCTGCTAGCTAGCGCAGCTGAGCTGGGCTGGGCCCTCACGGCCTGGGCCCTCACATCAGCCTGATAAAGCATTGCAGACCCTCCAGAAGACAGAGGAGGTCCTGTACGAGGGAATAAAGTAGGGGTAAAGTGTGAGAGAGATCACAGACTGGGAGTGAAATCCTGCTATACATTACCATAACACCAGTCTCACCCATAGCCAGAGAAACCATTTGGCAGAACTGAGTTAAGGCACTTCCTGTGCACTGGAAACCAGTTATGCAAGCCAGTTATGTCAATCTCCTGTAATCATGCAGATGTCACTAATGTTAACATGAAATAGCAGGATGACTCTCACGCCAGATGCCTGAGAGTTGGTAACCCTGCCCTATAAAAGCTGCATTAACAAGTAGATGACCATTTGTGACTTTCAGTTTAGTTTTGATGTGCTCCGGCAAAACAATTGTGGGAAATGTAGCCACATTGAATTTTGAAGGGCTGAAAAATAAATTTCAACACATTAACTGTTTAAATGTTTTGTTATTGTAACTGGCAGATGTTTAGGAAACCATCTGTTTATTGTGATGACATCAGTCAGTGACCAAAAACCATTCTACTCAAGGGCGTAGGTTTGGTTTCAGCATTAGTAGGGACCAGATCAGCCCCACCTACCTAAACACACATGGTACTTCCACAGTATTGCACGTCCCTACCATCCATACTGAAATCCATGTCCTTGAATCCACTGGCAGTTAGGCCATAAACTCATAAAATGCAAAAAGAGATTTCGACTATTGCTACTTGCTAAGAGCACATTCACAGCATGAGTTATCACAATAAAAAGATGGAATAATGTTGTAAATAAAATGTTATTTTAATCAAGGGACTGGACATACTTTATTACTTTAAAACTTCTGTAAACAGGGCCTGCATTCCACTTCATGGCATTCCTCTCCTAATAATAAAAAAAAATGTATAAAGGTGTGTTTAAAGTCTTCAACATATATGTTACCATATATATATAGCAGAATGAAGAAAAATATTGTCCTAACTAACAAGGCTTTAAACAACGAAATGGGTAGATTAATGTGATAACATGTTGTTATTAATATAAATAAGTATCAAATAAACATTTTGGGAAACCGGAAATTCCGGTGGCATAAGATATTGAGGTTATATGCTTCCGATACTTGTCTCTAAATTGTAGAGTCAATATGTATTTAAAGCATGTTTCAAACTTGACTTGCTTAAGAAAAACGCTGCGGTAGTGATTTTTATTTACATCATTTTATTTGGATCGAAATTCGTACTATGCTCGAGTGAAGGATTGCGACGCCTTTATGAATGGAAGCATGACACATTCTCAGTACGATACCAACCTCACGTCTGTCCCGGGACGTGACGAACGTGACTCTATTATTTGCAGGAGGCGTGTATGTTTATCTTTCGTTTAAACTGCGTTTTACTCCACTGCGAGTTTGGGAGGCGAACTCCCTAAAAATGGAACATCAGATATTCATCATATCCGTCATTTGTCCGATGTGAAATGTGAATTAAACTGGTCATTGCGTTTAAACACACAAAAGGCCATATATAGGTGTCACAGGAAAACCCGGATTTCACCTTTTACTTTATCTCTGCTATTTCGGATTATGTATTTCCTGTTCTTCGTCGTATGCATTGCTCACGTCTGGGTGTTCGGTAGTTGCGTTGCAAAACTTAAGAAGGCTAAAGAAATCGTGAGAAACTTGTGGTTTAAAGGGAAGCTGATTTGATTGCTGATATCGCTCCCTAGAGAGAATGAATGGAAGCGGCAATGGCCTTTGGCGAGCGTACAAACCCGGAGCAAGCACAACCGGGCTGTTTTAAGATATAGCCTTAATCCATGCAAGGACTACAGGTTTGGGAAATAAAGCAGCCGGTACCTATATCCAGACGGCCGTACAATGGATGATACGGGCACCACAGCCAAAACAAGCATCGCCGCGTCTAAACAAAACACAACGCACGTTTGCAGGAATTGCACACGATTCTGCCTCTCATCCGCTCCAGTCCTCCTTTTTCCTTTCGTGAGAACTGAATGTCCTGCTTACGGCATGTGTATACGGCTTTGGCATTTAATTCAAGGGGATTAAGTGTTGAACTCGTTTACCTATACTCAAAGCTGCCCAGATATATTACCCCCAGGGAAAAGGTGACAGTCAGATTTAACATCAGGGCATGAACGGTATATATGACGGTTCTTAAAATGCATTAAAGTGTTAAATGAAAAACATCAGTGATTAAGCTGAGAGTATGGTAACAGATTTCACTGTAAATACAAAAAACATGTGACTGGAGAAGATGAACACTGACAACGCATTCAGCTTCGATGTTCAGGTTTCAGCAATGTGGATTAAGAGGGGAGCTTCAATTGTTTTTATAAGGAACCTTCAACAACTGTTCTGTCTAGTTTATGTAAACCTGGAGTTGAGGTGTGATGGATTTCTGCCTGCACTTAATCTGTGTTGTTTCAGCCGCTGGTAATTATGCAGGATGGACAGAATGCTCTCTTTGTCACTATGCACTGCTTCCGTGGTCTGGGGGGGGGGCACAGGCCAGTGGTCTGTTCAGGATGACTGTTATGTCTGTTGCTGCACCTGGAAGTTCAGAAATCAGGACCTTACGAGGAGCCTTGTGGTCCTCAACGGTGTAGGAGAGATTTTGTTATTTGGGGGAACTCAACTTAGTAATTTAAATATGAAGATCTATTCATTGTGGGGTGGGGTGGGGTGTGGGGGGGGGGGGGGGGGTGAGAGATATATGAATACAATTTAAATATGTTCCCATGTCCCCCTCAGTTCTTATGCCCCTGATTATCCTGACTCGGGTGGACCAGAGAGAGCTAAGTGTCTTTCTTGTGCAGTGGAGAGCATCTGTGGTTGATAACAGGACCTGGGGTAGAGCGTGATCCTATCTCCGATCGATAAACCCAGAGAGAAAGTAAAGAGAATTTCCACGCGGAGATCAATAAAGAATCTATTATTATTATTATTATTAGTAGTAGTAGTATTAACTGAGTTACCCTAAGTCAGTGTTTTCCCATTCGGTCCTCAGGGACCCACAGACAGTTCATGTTTTTGAGCAAAAATCTGTACTGTCTGGCAGGGAGCTGGGAGGGAGCAACAACGCGGACCATCTGTGGGTCCCTGCGCAGCGCGTTGGGAAACACAGCCCTGGGAGAATAGTTTTCCTGTACGGCTTCCACTGAGAAATATTTCAATGTAAATAGACTTTACACTGTGCTATCTTAAACATATTTGTATAAGCATTCAGGTGGAAATATTTCGTAAAGGTTATTTGGTCGAATGCAATAAGCTTTATAAATTACAAAAATGTTAGGCCTTTCAGTAAGTGAAATGATATATTATTAACCCTTTATATATTCATTTTAAAAATTGTGTTACCATCCACCAGTCTATTCATCTTATTTAACTGTTAATTCAATACAGGGTCATGGCAGGACCCCAGCAAGCAAAATGGTTTGTCTTTGTGTTTAAAAAGCATCTGCCTGATTCCTCTGTCAAAAAAAAAACACAATTTAGTTTAACTGGTGCAATTCATAACTGCCTTCAATTTACTTTAAATATCATAATAGATTATTGGTGAAATATACTCAATTTAATACAAACTAATCCATCCTCCTATTAGAATAATGATAGTAATGATTCATCCCCATGGGGGAATTCTACGAGAGCGAGAATGGGGGTCACAGCGCAGGGTCAGCCAGTGTACGGCACCCTGGAGCTGGGGGGGTTAAGGGCCTTGATCTGGGGCCCAACAGTGGCATCATCCTGATAGCAGCAGGATGTGAACCGGCAACCTTCTGATGTCCGGCACAGGGTCCTAAACCACATAGCCACATGGCACCTATGTTCTCCACCAATAAAAGACAAAACAAATCAGCTTCGCTTGTCAGTCCTCGATCTAGCCATTGACTGAGACGAACCCCCTCACCCTCAGGGAGCAGCACAGATGTAGGTGGTCCAAATGCTGGCGACTATGCAGGCAATGCATTCCACTGGCCAATGACTGCCAAATGCATTTAGCAGGTTATAGTTTCTGCAAGCCTGTGAATATTATTTTAAAGGGGAGAGGGGTTTAGTGGAATTGAAGATGATGAGAAAGACCATTGTTTTGTTCTGTTAAGACGTGTCTCTTACTTCTTGCCAAAATGCACAGTCAGGGGAAATCTTTCGGAAATGTTTTGTGCTGCAGTCAAGGCTGCAGAAAACATCAGTTAAAGATCATAAACTTTTTTTCTTTAGAGATTTAATGGAAATATGATAATGAAGGTCAAATTATAAAAACAGGATAAGTAAGTGCAAATGATAACTATCTTTGGCTTTAAAATGTAATCCAAGTGCCTTAACATTTCAAATGTAACCCATGTAATCCTGGCCTATGTAATTACACACACCTTTGGTTCAAGTTTTCATCAGGGTTGCCTACTTAAGGCAATAGCCTAGAGGTTGAAAGATTTCAAGGTATTAAATGAGTTATTTATATTGTGTCATTTAGGGACGTGTTTAAACTACGATCATCTCACTGCAGCTAAACGATGCGTATGACAAGGTTTAAGAGAAATTGCAGAAACGGTGACCTCTAGTGCTGTTTGGGTGAATTGTAAAGGGACGCTTCGATACAGTTTAGTTTAAATCTCATTTGCGATTTAAATTGCAGGCTGAGAAGACACTGGACTTTTATAAGCCATGTTAGACTTGTTTAGATTAGATAGATAGATAGATAGATAGATAGATAGATAGACAGACAGACAGACAGATAGGCTAGATAGATAGAGATACTTTATTATCCAGAAGGTTCCTCTATCTATCTATCTATCTATCTATCTATCTATCTATCTATCTATCTATCTATACCGTAATAAGTCACATGGTTTATAAAACTCCAGTGTCTTCTCAGTCTAAACTGCAAACGGTGTTTGGCTTCAAATTAATCTTGCTCTATGCCTAGTTCAGAATCAGTTATTTGGACGTAATTTGGAGCTACAGCACCACCCGGTGGTTCCGGTTAATCTTGCAGCCCAGTAGCCTTTGCTTTCCGAGATTTGCCGCTTACCCCCTATGGGCTGATATTTGTGCCACTAGAAACTGCATATGAATTGTGTAATTGTGCCATAACTTAAACTAACCTAGAAGTAAAATTCATATCCCTAGCTAGTTTTGCGTTAGTGTTCCATATTAACATAAACTAGCAGTGCCAGAAATCGTTCATTTAACCACATATACTACCATATACTAACCAGACATATGTTTATGCTATCGCTTGTGTATATAAAGCTTATTCTAATATATATATCGTAAGGTAATGCGCTTGCGACACGCCGGCACACACCCCCACTTTACCGCGACCGGCAGAACTGTCGCAAACGTGGAAATGAGTTGCGTCGTGAACCTGCGGTCGATTACTTTTCCTCAAGGCCCCGGATTGTGCGTCTCAAGTTGAGAATTTGCGAACTGAATTCAGATTCAACGAATACATTCAGATTCAAACTAATAAATTCAGATTCAGTTTTTTAATGCGACAACTGCAGATTCAAATACACGATTCACATTCAGTTTCTAGTGGCACGAATATCAGCCCATAGGACTGTCCCGCTTTTTAGTTTAAATTGAATGTTATTTAGTTAAAAATGCATATCAGGTCTATTAAATGATGAAATTGAATGGATTTTATCTGAAATTACACAATCGTTTCACAATGTATGCATCCATGGCGACTTCATTTTAGTATAAAGTGCGTAACGTTATCTATCGCATTTCACCTATAACCTAAATTGATGCGTATAGTAGGGAGATACTTTAACTAAATTCCACGACTCGTTCAACTGGAAAGGTATATTGAGTAAAGGATAGTAAGGAAAAGGCAAATCTGCAGAGAAACAAGCTCTCTTTCTGGGCATGGCGGTATTATCGGAGTAGATCGCGGTGTAACCGTGATCTCCTGCAAAGTTCGCCTGCACGCAGTGTCCACGTCCGGTGTCCAACAAGTCATGCACACGTGTGTCCCAACTGCATTTCCTTTTCGTAGCATTCCTCCTCTTCGTGTGTAGCAATTCCTGACCAACTTTCTGCGGTGATCCGTGCGAAATGGGCTGCACTTTGCCTACACTGCATGAATTGTCTTTTCTCAAGAGCGACTCGATAGAAAACGGGCCGCTGAACTTGACTGCGCAGTTCTCCCGGCCGGAGCTGTCCATCACCGGGGCGGTAACATGGTTCTCTCCGCCGGTCTCTGCATCTCGCATTGATCTAGATGCCAGATCTGGGAAGATGTGCTCCATGCCCTTGAAGTGCCGTCGCAGCATTTGTGGGGTGATCCGGCTTTCATCAATTCTCCAGAAATTTTTTCGCGGATTTGGACTTTCTGGATTCACAGGAACCTGAAAAATATCATAATTCCATTACTTAAGAAAATAGGCCTAAGTCCTATTTGTTAAAGCTAGGCCTATATATTACACAAGAGAGGTGCAATACTTGACACACAATCTGAAATACATACCTTAAGAAAGCAATCGCTGGACGTCAGACAGACTCTGATATTATTTTGAAGTCCTTTTCTGTCCCCCGATATGACCGTCTGTAGCTTGTCCATTATCTGTCAAAATGGAAAAATGACAGTCAAGGCCTAGTGTAAAATTTTCATCAATACTGTAATGCAGTCGGTACTTTATGGTGATACATTAAACAGCGTTGAGTATTTCTCTCTTACCTGGCAGAAGGTGAGTCTCTTACTCGGTGACCCTTGAATAGCATTAGCAATCAGACCCAAATACGTGCTGCGCGGCTTGCAATACCGCTTGTATTTTCTCCTCTGCAGTCCGCCGGATGAATCCTGGGTGTACAGGTATGTCCTGTTACGGGAGGTTGCAGGCATGGTGGCCGTGATGCAGTTCTTCATCCTGTGTCAGCAAAAGCAAAGAAGACCTCTCTTGGATGGCAGATCTCAAATGCTGGAGACCAAGAATCATGAGGATATGTAGCTTGTAGGGACAATGGCGACATAGAAGGTGTGCATTCCAGACTAACGAGTCCTTTGAATGCAGTAAATAGGTGCTACATGTCTAATTAATTCTTGTCCTGATAAAAGTACTCTTCCATTTGCAGTTATGCTGATTTAATGGGTCTCGTTAGGAAACAATCGTCCTTCCGTATATTTTACTGTACAGATAAGCTTCAGATAAAAAAAAAAAACATGTATTTACCTAATTGTGTCATGTTAATGTATAACACATGCTTAATCATTGACTATACAGCTGGCGTTCCGTCATTGATGTTTGTGTGGCTAATATAGTGCTTATATACTTCCCCGCATTTTTATATAATTTGAAATCATATAGTTAATTCACTCTTTTTGTAAGTCTTCTTTATGTTTGTGTTTTATCTTTTATAATTGGCGTTAAACTAACCATGGGAATAGTTATCTGAAATAATTCATATAAGATACAAGTTCAGCCTTTCTGTCAGTGGGGAGAGCTGGCGCTGCCTTTGAGCCCATGCGTATTTTGCTACAGTTCGTATTTTATTAACTCGGGAGGAATCTAGCGGTTGGCATAAATGCGCACAGGAGAAGGGCTAAAAATGCTTAATTTATGCTAACTTTACATATAGAGAGGATGTTTAAATCTCAGAGGTCATTCAGATTATTTTCAGTAGGGGACGCCAAAGGAATGCTATTTGCAGAACATAACACCGTGATGGTTGTGAATAAATAAAATAAATAAGTAATATATCCGAAAGATAAAAAGATACGTTTCAGGTCTATGTAATGAGTGAAATATCAGGGTTCTGTCAATTGCAGCAGGAAATGTCGTTTATTGAGTTTCAAGCATCAGAACAGAAGTCCCCCGATTCACTTAATCCCTCAGAAATGCCGTCAGGAAGGATTTTGACACTACACTGTAAAAGAGAGAAAGTTAAGACAACCTAAAATTTCAAGGCAACATACTGCACTAGATTTTTGAATTTTGAGGACTCGAACTTTTAAATTTAGAAGAAAACCACCAATTGTTGTACCAACCATGGGCGTCGCTAGGCCATTTTTAGGGGGGCTTCCCCTAACATTTGTACTCAGCCCCCCTAAAAATTCTCCATAAACTTTACTCAAATTGGTGATCGCCCACGTCCCCTTTAAATTTCATATGAAAACGGCGGCAGACTTCGGTCCGCCCTGTCTTTCAGCGCGGTCTTTAACTGATGCATCACAGACTGCGGCATCACAGAGCGAGGATTAAGCCAAGGTGTCTGTTTTTCGATAAATTGTTATATCTGCATCAGTGCAGTCCTTTTTCATAAATACGGTTTACAAAAATGTCAAAATTTTCGCTGTGTTACGTCATCACACCAGCTGTTTCCTCTAGCGAAAATGAAGCCCTTAATACATACCCTATTAACCTATAGTCTACTTTATAAAACAATGATGTTGTTGCCGTATTAGTTGGATAACCTGTCTATATAAAACATTACACAGTGCATGGCATTAACTGCCATGGAGTTATGCACACAAATGATTAAAAACAGTGACAGACAGCATTCAATGCACTCGTTTTAACTGCATAGCAGTGTGACTTACAGAGATAGAAAAATCCTGGTTTTCTTTTTTTTTAATAAATATTGTATTGTATTAAAGAATGTCCCAGATCGTGAAAAACATTTATTAGCCTTAGAGTAGGGTTTTTTGTCACTTTGATTTAGAAAAAGTTACTTTTTTAATGAATAGAAACAAAAAAAGAATGATATAAAAAAGATGTTTTGTTTAATTACATTAAAACAATGTTTGTCTATATTAATGAATTAGAATAAATAGCCTAGTAGATATAAAGTTTTAAGGGATTGAATGTAGAACCTACTGTCTTATTTATGAGGAATCAGGAAGACTCATTTGAGTACTGATTCTGAACAAGCCAAATACGAGTTAAACATCTATGGGGGCTGAGCCCCCCTTAAATGAAAATGCTAGAAACGCCCCTGGTACCAACTAATTATTTTTTTATTCAGGTAATCTATCTTTCATATCTATAAAAACTTCTGATTTTTAGTTTTACATACTAAGAATTACAAACAACAAAAGTTGTGCCAGCTTATTCTCTTTTGTTCAGATGATTTATCTTTCATAAGCGTAAAAAGTTGAATTAGCATGTTTATCTGAAACATGATGGCAATAAATGACAGCAGACACATTTTGAGTATCTCTGTGGGGAACAACAGCAAACTTGACGGTGATGGGCCTGTTGTGGTACCTATAGGTCACAGGCCTTGCTCAAGGGCCCCCACATGTGTTGAGACTGGGCTTGAACTGGTGACCTTTAGTCCATGAGTAGAGAGGTTTAGCTCAGGTGCATGGAGCTGCATAAGGTGCTAACACAAAAACACTTGACAGTTTTATAACAGTTCAGAGTTTTTGCAGTGTCCAAGTCCAGAGGGGGCAGCATGTAGCTTAGTGGGTTAAACCTCTATGCCACTGACCCACAGATTGCAAGTTCAAGCCCAGCCCAGACATGTTTGGGCACTGCTTTTGTACCCCTGGGCACTGCAATGGGTGAAGCCTTAGTATGCTAAACAACTAACGAACACTTCAAGTTACAAACGGCCGTTCGGAACGTATCTCATTCGTAAGGAGAGGAGCGTCTGTATATACATATGAAAGACAAATTATCTGAATGAAAAATAATTACTCGGCATAACAATAGGTGGTTTTCTTAAAAAATAAGTTTGAGATGCCCTTTTTTACAGTGTATTAAGATTAAGATACAACTCTATACATAGTGGAAATATTTTTAGTTTGACAGATATGTGGAGCTGCGTATTACCAGCATATAACAGCGGCAACTGAAGCCAGTTTTGGGAATAATGTTCCCTTATGGCCACAGTATATAACCATAGGGGTTACAGGAGAATGGCATTGTTTATATGACCTTATGCAATCTCGATGTTAAATTATTACTGCCAGTTTAACTGATCACTGCCTTTTTCGGCATAACACCGGCAAGAAAATTTCTCATGATTTACCGTCTGCTGCTTAATTAGTTACATAGGTACTATTCGGCTATACAACCACCATTACTTAAAGTATTACTGTTGTTAGCTTAATTTCCCATTTGTGCTTTTAAACTAATGCAAACGAGAAAACATCATATATTCATTGATACGATTAAAATGACAACAAACTGTGAATTCTCAGCATTCCAGAGGTTTCACGAGTTAAACCTCCATTACACATGAGTCCCATGTACATACTAGCGGCAATGCACGTTAATTTGAAATTTAAAGGAAACAATCAGGCGACAATTGGCCCAAATCCCACGAGATATTTGAAAGGCAGAGTACGAGATTATCCTCGTTAGGTTTATAGAAATCAGGTGCATTTTATCAGAATGTGTTTGTGGACTAAATAAGCGAAAAATCATCATAGAAATTAAATTCCCAAGTAATCTACAGCTAATGAAAGTTGAACTGGCCGAACCGAGGAACATGTCAACAATGGTACAAGAAGCTTTGACAAGGAACGCTACGTATATAACAGATTTTGTCATACAGAAACAACAATTAACGACTCTATCTTAAACTGGCATTCACTTGTGAACGAAGTAACCTTATCTAATAAGTAGCCTATGCAGTGTTACGTTTTGTTATAGAATAACCATAGGCTACCTGTCAAGTTTTGGATTTGAAAATAAGGGAAATTTTCCGGCACCCACCGCGAGCCATCCCACCACCCCAACCAAGCTCCAGCATCCCTTACATTTTAAGACAGGTGTACAAGAAATCTAAAATAACCGCTTATCATTTACATTTTATTTTCATTACACGTACATTTTCTTTTAATTTCTCATGTTCACTCATGTGGCTCTCTGGCATTCACTAATGACTTATACAGATTTGTTGCAGACTTTGTATCCTTTTGTTGAAGTCGTCAAGAAGGTGAAAGTGACGTTGTTTTTCGCACACAGCTGTATAGTCAATGATTGAAATTTTAGGTTGTATTAACTTTCTCTCTTTTACAGTGTAGTGTCAAAATCCTTCCTGACGGCATTTCTGAGGGATTAAGTGAATCGGGTGACTTCTTTTCTGATGCTTGAAACTCAATAAACGACATTTCCTGCTGCAATTGACAGAACCCTGATATTTCACTCATTACATAGACCTGAAACGTATCTTTTTATCTTTCGGATATATTACTTATTTATTTTATTTATTCACAACCATCACGGCGTTATGTTCTGCAAATAGCATTCCTTTGGCGTCCCCTACTGAAAATAATCTGAATGACCTCTGAGATTTAAACATCCTCTCTATATGTAAAGTTAGCATAAATTAAACATTTTTAGCCCTTCTACTGTGCGCATTTATGCCAACCGCTAGAATCCTCCCGAGTTAATAAAATACGAACTGTAGCAAAATACGCATGGGCTCAAAGGCAGCGCCAGCTCTCCCCACTGACAGAAAGGCTGAACTTGTATCTTATATGAATTATTTCAGATAACTATTCCCGCATGGTTAGTTTAACGCCAATTATAAAAGATACCCACGTGTCAAAACACAAACATAAAGAAGACTTACAAAAAGAGTGAATTAACTATATGATTTCAAATTACAGAAAAATGCGGGGAAGTATATAAGCACTATATTAGCCACGCAAACATCAACGACGGAACGCCAGCTGTATAGTCAATGATTAAGCATGTGTTATACATTAACATGACACAATTATAGGTAAATACATGGGGTTTTTTTTTTATCTGAAGCTTATCTGTACAGTAAAATATACTGAAGGACGATTGTTTCCTAACGAGACCCATTAAATCAGCATAACTGCAAATGGAAGAGTACTTTTATCAGGACAAGAATTAATTAGATAGGTAGCACCTATTTACTGCATTCAAAGGACTCGTTAGTCTGGAATGCACACCTTCTATGTCGCCATTGTCCCTACAAGCTACATATCCTCATGATTCTTGGTCTCCAGCATTTGAGATCTGCCATCCAAGAGAGGTCTTCTTTGCTTTTGCTGACACAGGATGAAGAACTGCATCACGGCCACCATGCCTGCAACCTCCCGTAACAGGACATACCTGTACACCCAGGATTCATCCGGCGGACTGCAGAGGAGAAAATACAAGCGGTATTGCAAGCCGCGCAGCACGTATTTGGGTCTGATTGCTAATGCTATTCAAGGGTCACCGAGTAAGAGACTCACCTTCTGCCAGGTAAGAGAGAAATACTCAACGCTGTTTAATGTATCACCATAAAGTACCGACTGCATTACAGTATTGATGAAAACTTTACACTAGGCCTTGACTGTCATTTTTCCATTTTGACAGATAATGGACAAGCTACAGACGGTCATATCGGGGGACAGAAAAGGACTTCAAAATAATATCAGAGTCTGTCTGACGTCCAGCGATTGCTTTCTTAAGGTATGTATTTCAGATTGTGTGTCAAGTATTGCACCTCTCTTGCGTAATATATAGGCCTAGCTTTAACAAATAGGACTTAGGCCTATTTTCTTAAGTAATGGAATTATGATATTTTTCAGGTTCCTGTGAATCCAGAAAGTCCAAATCCGCGAAAAAATTTCTGGAGAATTGATGAAAGCCGGATCACCCCACAAATGCTGCGACGGCACTTCAAGGGCATGGAGCACATCTTCCCAGATCTGGCATCTAGATCAATGCGAGATGCAGAGACCGGCGGAGAGAACCATGTTACCGCCCCGGTGATGGACAGCTCCGGCCGGGAGAACTGCGCAGTCAAGTTCAGCGGCCCGTTTTCTATCGAGTCGCTCTTGAGAAAAGACAATTCATGCAGTGTAGGCAAAGTGCAGCCCATTTCGCACGGATCACCGCAGAAAGTTGGTCAGGAATTGCTACACACGAAGAGGAGGAATGCTACGAAAAGGAAATGCAGTTGGGACACACGTGTGCATGACTTGTGGGACACCGGACGTGGACACTGCGTGCAGGCGAACTTTGCAGGAGATCACGGTTACACCGCGATCTACTCCGATAATACCGCCATGCCCAGAAAGAGAGCTTGTTTCTCTGCAGATTTGCCTTTTCCTTACTATCCTTTACTCAATATACCTTTCCAGTTGAACGTGTCGTGGAATTTAGTTAAAGTATCTCCCTACTATACGCATCAATTTAGGTTATAGGTGAAATGCGATAGATAACGTTACGCACTTTATACTAAAATGAAGTCGCCATGGATGCATACATTGTGAAACGATTATGTTTTTTCAAATAAAAGCCATTTAAATGTTTTTTTTTTCATCATCATTTAATACTATCTGCCTTTGAACACTTTTGATATAGGGTACATAGGCCTAGTACAAAAGAATTTAGAATCTTTGAATTGAAATCTTTCAATTACAAGTGCGCTTCCTTAACCATGAAGCCACCACTGCCCGCATCACCAAAATGAAAAGCAACAATATATATTTAACATGTTTTGCCTTCTGGTTATCTTAATCTTAATATTCAAGTCTAGACTAAAAATGTACTTTTTCAGTCTAGCTTATAGGGACTCTAGTTCTAGCTAACTGCTCACTCCCGGTTAGACCTATACTGTGAGGTGTAGAGCTGGGTGGGGATCGGTGCTATTGCTCACTGGGGGCTTTGGGCAGATGTAAAGCGTTTTCACACTGTAGTATTGTAATATTGTGAAAATGCGCTATACAAATAAAATTGCATTGAAAAATTGAATTTAATTGAATGATGGCGGTAGGGATTAAGAGATGCGATCTGACGGAGGAAGCTCACTCATTGGCCAGATTACGCTGTGGTTTAATGACCTGTTATTCACAGTCAATGTAGGCGTTACTGGTTGACTGAATAATTAATTTAAACATGTTTTTACAAAATGTGCATGTGTGACTGAATGCTGTGTGAGTATACCACGCAATGGGTTGGCACAGGTACACAATATGACATTGACTGTTTTAGCAATGCAAATAAATACTATCTCATAATACCATTTCTTTGGATTAATGCATAGGGTACTTATTAGAATGAATTCATGATTTGGGTATTTGTAGCAATGGCTTAATATTTACATTGAGCGATCTAGTGGCTGAAGGCGGGGAGACAAGCGAGGAGGGAATGACAGCCTGACTACACCATCGTTATTAACATTGTTGAGACCATCGATGGACAGATGTGCTTCATGGTTGTTAAGAAGCAGCAAATATTTCTTCTCCTTTGTCGTTTTTTGTGTGCTGGATTAAAATGTTTCAGGAAGTCCAAAAAATTACATTCCTTCATCCATCTGGATGGATTGACTCCATATTTGTATCCAACATGACCTTGTACAAGAAATGACTATGGAACCTGACTGTAGGAAATGTAGTCCAGCAGTCTGGTGGAATACCGTTACCTATGGCAGAGACGCAGACAACACAAGCAACTGTCACCAGTCCCCCTCTTTCTGCTGATGTAATTGGACCAACTGGGCAATCTTATCTGCAAAGGGCCGCTGTGTATAAGTTTTTGGTATAACTTCTAGGTCAGCCATTCAAACCCAGGTGTGAGCAGTCTTCAGCCAATCAGTCCTCTAATTAGTAATATAACTAGGGAGTTGCAGTGAAAACCCACATATGCAATGGCCGTTTGTAGATAAGACTGCCCATCCCTGTACTAACTGAATGGTTACTTGTATTCTTGTGTGACCATTTTATGTCATCTTCCTTTGCCGAAGACCAGTTCCAATAGTCAAAAACAGTACGGAGGATGGTAAAAATTCCAGGATGTCGTTATTTGCCCCCCCCCCGCACAAATATCAAGGACACCTACAGTAGGCTGTGTCTCCGCCGAATGAGACCAATCCCATGATTCACTGCACCCCAAGTGTATTCATGCAAGGGCAGTTATAAAGACCAGTCCTGCCAAGACCGCAAGTATTCTTGGTCTTGAGAAACACGCTAGGATTCTGTCCAACGTCACCACTGCAGCTCTAGTGTCACGTACAACCGTAAAAGATTGGTTGATATTTACAATCTTTAACAGAGCCCCGATATTAATGCATGATAAAAGTATATCGATATATAGACGATGTGTCGTCCAATGTCTCGTTTTAAAAATATATTGATATACTGTAAACATTCCTAATGGGTCATCTAGTTTCATTGTCCCCCAGAATCTTCCTTTGTGTTGTGAGCGGATTTGCTATGTTTTTTTTTTCTTTTGCACGATTTTTGTTTTTTTTAAGTGTTTTCTGAGTTTGCAGCATGTTACCCGCCACTATATTAAGGTGGGTGATATAGAAAAGCCCAACTTAAATGACTGGTAACCTGTTTTGTGATTGGCCAGGATTATGCTCATTAGATTGATGAACTTTTGCTCTTTCTGAATATACTGGATATTTTCCCTGTTTTTCTGAGCTTGAATTGTCAACCCATATTTTCTAGACCTGAATATTACAATCCAGATTTTCAAGAGCTGAGTTTTACAGCCTGATTTTTTTATTATCACACAAGCAACATAAATTCAAGTTTTGGTAATGAATTCAAATTCTGTATCTTTAATTCAGGTTCAGGTGAACATATTCAAATTTGCATTCTTTAATTCAAGTTCAGGTAGATATTCAAATGTAGGTTCTGGTACTCAGGTAATGAAATTCAAGTTCAGGTAAATAAATTCAAATTCAGGTTGTGATGAGTCTGATTGGATGCCATGCTTTGCCCTTTAGTGCCGTCTACAGTGCCCTCAAGAATTATGAACTTTGTGACAACCAATGTGGATAATAAACCACATTCGTTTGTTATGTTATTTTGAAGTGAATTTAATAAAAATAAGATTTTGATAAACGCACAGTAAAAAAACAAAACAAAGAATGATAGCAATCAGTTGACAATTGTTGACAAAATGTTTATCTGCATATAATCCTTTCAGCAAAGTTACAGTTTTTCTCGGTTGCTTGGGACAAATTCTCAAATGAAAATGGTACTTCTCACAACCATATGTGTAAACCTGCACACGTATAAGTCGGTTTCTCACAACATGATGTCATTTCTCATTGTTTTTCTTCATTTACAAATTATTTAGTTTTGGTAACAGGAAAGGTCACTTTGCATTAGCCCAAAAATCAGTGGTACTAGTAATGTTGTCAAAATTAATTACACACTTCTCATTTTTTTAGATATACTCTGCAAAACATTTAAACGTGTGCACGGTGTAAGTCAACACATGCAAAATTGTTAATGTAGTTGTCAGAAAGGTTCCCTTGATAGTGAAATATAAGGGAAATAGTTCAAAAATAGAGGTTTTATTGAATGATAAAATTAGAAACTGCTTATCACCACCAAACCATGTTTCTTTACTTGCTGCAATGATGACATTCCAGCAGATTCTTATGGCTATATTAGATGGCTGAGGCACTCAAGAAGATTTTTTTCTTATATGCATTGTAAGGGAGAATATCAGGTGTTATGTAGATGAAAGTATGTGGCTAAATCAGCAGGAGCGACAGGACAACACACAATGTAGAATTGGCCACCTTCTTTCCAACATAACTACCAAAAATACAGCGCACGCTTTTACTGTAACTTAATTTTTTCATAGCTTCCAGATTTGTGTATGGTTCTATGTGTGGCGTTGCAATTTCTGTTGCCCAGAAAAAAAAAACATCTTACAAATGTTACAGTATTCCAGTCTTGCAGAAAGCAGATTTGTGGTAAAACCTTGTAAGGGTGTCTAGAACATACGTACATGTGGTTTGGAAAATTCAGCTGGCTATCAAGAAATGATAGTGAAGTAAATTGAGCAACAACTGATCAATTATAATTCTTAAAATGCTTCCGTAATATATTTTAATGTTGACAACATGACTTGACATTTTTCTAGTATACGTCTCTAAGACAATAGTCCAGATTTCGCTTTTTGTGGCATTGACTAAAGGGCTGATAAGAAAATTGCATTTTGAAAAACGAATAAAAGATTTTCTGAATTAATTTCTTCATTTTTGCTGGTTATCCAAATTATTGTGCTGCAGTGTACAAACTGTTTTGAGAAACGCACAAGCAGTTGAGAGAACCTTAAGACTTTCCAGGATAAAATAAGTGTCTCCATTTAATGACCGTCTTTAACCCAAACAAGTCACTAGATGGCGCAACACGACTATTGCTTGTTAGAAATAAAAAATCCTTCTTTATTAATATTGGATTCGTTAAACATAACATTTATACCGTTATTGAGAACCGTGTCTGAAGTCTAATGCATAGATCTGTATTTTATATTTTTATTATAGAGTATCATTAAACACATGGAACTATACTTTTGTATTTTTACCATTGAATAATGTTTAACACATGGCAGGTTTACGTCCAAATGTGTAAATGGAAAACAAGATTGGTATTTTTAGACTTCGGGAAGAAAAATGCACATAGCTAGAGCAGGGAAATCCGGCGTGGTCTTTGACGCGGCCCCACAGATCCCTCCAGTCACTGGGTTTACGAGGCGGAGCGCCGGTGGGGACAGTAGGAGGGACGGAAAAATTACACGTCGCGCATCTGAAATTATCGCTTCCTCAAGGCTTCATTAAGGATCACACACGAGATACGATCGTCTTTCTAAAAAATCAGCAGTTGTAGCTGAAGAGACTTCAATTTCAGCTGGAGATCCGGTAAGTGTACTGCTTTCATCCGCGCGGAATGCGCCACCGGTGATTGTGCAACTCCCACCTCCGCCTTATATGCTTGCCAGATGGGGAGCTTTCTGTGGGCAAAATGTGCACTCTGCCTTTTTTATTTATCGGAGATGGCCAGCTACGACGTGTTTAAAGTCCCTTCTTTCCATCAGTGTGGCATTTCAATGAAAAATGTAGATCGATTTACATGTATATGTGGTCTGAACGCTGGTACTGTAAATGCGATCCACCAGCATGGTGGGGCCGGTGCAACAGCTAATCGTCTATCATTGAAATTTGCAACAATTAATGCATGTGGGGCAACAGGTCTAGCTGAAGTCATTTTAACTGCAGTTTGCGTATTTGCATGTGATGCGGAGGGACGTGTAATGTGGGACTAGCATGCACGGTGACAGTAGGCGTGCTAGCTAGCGATGGGTGCTAAAGCGTGCGCGGTCAGCCGTCTGGCCGCATCCTCGGCGCCCCTATCAGTCCTGCTTGCGTGCGAGATCTGGTAGTCGGGCGCTTTCCAGCTGGAAAGCCGCTGGACCTTAAACAAAGCCCCCGGCGTCCACACGGCACCACCGATCGCCCGGCCGGCGAAGCAGCAGCCTCAGCTGGGCGCCACGTGCGCTAAAGCCGGTTTTGTTCCTTGCAGGGTTTAATAGCTATTAACGCTCCAGTCAAATCAAAATTATTTAGGCTACTCCATCAAAGTGTTGTGGTATTTGAAGCTGTATCACTTTTATAACCGGTAGGACTACTCTCTACTAAGGATCAGCAGTACACAAAAATATCGTGGTGATGTCACTGAATGAAGTCATTAGCAGTATCTGGGTGACATTGCAATAAAAATTTCCCAAAGTATTGAAAACATCAGTATGATTGTAAAAAGATCGAGAATGCAGGCGATCGTGCTACGTTTTAGAAGTTTTCCTCTATATAACTGTACAGGCAACTTCGCCATATTTTTCATGCGTGTATTTTAAATCCCAGGCAGCGGTGAACATGTCGCTTATCTGTTGAACACAAATACTATGCCAGCATTTTGATTAGGCCTTATGCAGTGTATGGTGGGAAAATTAATCTAATGTACCGCATTTGCTTTAACAAGGTATTGTGCGATTTCACCGATATAAAAAGTTTGTTAATGCTCCGTATATTTGGCTCGCACTGCGTTGGAAAGGCCTCTGGAACAATGCAATAAAATTTCAAATGTATTGTAAATGTGTTGCACCCTCTCAGACATTTTAAAATGTATAAGATGTATTTATACCTAAAATCCTAAAGTTACATTTCTCTTGTTATTTATGCGAATTTACTTGGTGATTTCGCATGAGCTGTTTCCCTGAGGGTCACCCGTAAATGGCCCATATGAATTTTAAACGGTGACCCCGTGGTTAGTAGCCCAGAACCACATGTCATCACTTTGGACCCATTACAGCAGATGGTGCTTGGGAGAGACCTTTTGTGGGAATTTCTTGGCTAATAGTGAGTTTCTGTTTTAGATGATTTGACGTCATTGGCAGATGCATTACTTCAATGACAAGATTCATATATTTTATCAGTTCCCAGGTTAAGGCACCAGGCCAGAAATGTTGACTAAGCCTAACAGCTGTTCAGGACAATATGACATGCGTTTGTCTCCCCTTATTAAGATAGTTGTGTGGGGAAAGTGTTGCTAATTTAGTTTGATTGAAATTTAATTATAATTCTATGCTGTTTCTTCTGGGATATTCTTATTTGCACTAATAGGGGATGGTTCCTATCAAAACAGTGCCACAAGACCCTGGATGTGACACCGATTTGTAAAGTATTTTAGGGCTTTTAAAATTAATAAGGTCCTTTTGACCCTCAAATGTCTCAATTCTCTGTCAGGATGGCACAGAAAAACCAGAGGAATCGGCACTTTTCTGTATTCACAGGCAGCCAGGGCCAGTCCCTGTTCATAGCATCTTGCCAAGTGCTGTCACACATAAGGTGGCCTTTCTTGGCAAAATGTGATGAAGCACTCTTGGTTCTTTGCTGTCATTATGCCCATGGCCTGTTCCCCACATGCACCAGCAGCTGTTGGCCAGGTGGGTGCCCAGTGCACTTCAGAAGGTGCCACGCTGAGTCCTCCATTCCCTGGGGCAGCCTATCCCCCTGACGCATGCCCACTTCAAAACACTAAACTCATTTGTTCTTATTCGCTCTTTTTTCCCCCCCTGGCAAGATAACAGGATTTGTCATTGGGCAACATATTCAGTGGTAAGTTTTATTTGCCTTGGTAACGAGTCTTTCATTAGTGATGTGGCTGTTTGTGGATTAAGTGGGTTTATAAATTTTAATCAATTAGACCTAATCTCTTTTAAAGATCATTAAAACATTGTGTTAAGGAACATCCAAACTTCTCACATTTGTGTCCATACAACAGATGACATCTGGGACGATTCAGATTTATTTTTTATTGCATAAAATTGGTCTTTTTATGATTTCCGGCCAGAATACACAATACGCAGGGCCACCAGCTTCATGTGGACACTGTTGTCCCTTGATATTAAGTCCTACTTTCATCACACGATCCTCTTGCCTTAACTGCTTAGGCTTTCTGACTTGCTGAGCCTGTTGACATTAAGCGCAGTTTTGCCCTTTTCCCGCATGTGATTCTGGAGCCCCATCTCAGCTCATGCCTGATGGAGGCTCCCCCTGGCACTGGGGCTAACAGACGTGGTTTCAGCATCGTTTCACAGAAACTCACGTATGGGAGCAATTAATTCTAATCCCTCCCGGAACACACTGGACGTGCCCTTTTACGTCAGCCAGTGTGCAGACTCCGTGAGCCACGTGCGTTTTATGGGCACTTAAGGCAGTGCCTGTCTCAGTTTGGGTTGCCCCTATGGCCCAGCAGCAATTTTTCCCTTTTTATTCCATCTTGTGGTATTTTTTTCCTGTAACATTTTGGCAAAGCACATTGGGTCTTCTGGATCTACTGGCATCTCTGAGGAATTTAGATCTGAGGGATATTTTGGTTTCTTTTTGTTTACACCCTTTGCTTATTAGGTTATTAAGTGTTTCGTGCAGTTATACAACTGCCGCGTATCTCTGTAAGTGAAAGATATATTCTGGGAAGGGGGTGCAACTAGGAATGCCTAGTACCCAGGGCAAGAGCCATGTGTGGGCCTCCAGCTACAAAATATATTGCTTAATACTTTGCTCAGACCCATAGCCGGGCCCCCTTTTGGCCACGTTCCAGGCTCATATTCAGGGTTGTCCTGCTTCTCTCCCTCAACATGATGCCTGTGCTCCAAACACAAATTCCAGTCAGTTGATAGCTGATCCTTACCGTCAGAGTTACGTGACTTTCGAAACATCTTTGGCAGCACACCAGCGACCACAGACACCTAGAGCGTCTCTATATAGGTGTTTCTGTCAGGGTTAGCGGGGATTCTCGGGTACCTAGAGAGCTTTTGTGTCGGGATTACTCAATAATAACAGGGTACCTAGAGGGTCTTAGTGCCAGGCTTAGCTAGGATGCCAGAGTACCAGGAGAGTCTTAGTGCTGTGCTTAGCTGGGGTTACTGGAGTACCTACATGGTCTTAGTGCTGGGGCTTGCCTGGAAATCAGGGTACCTACACTGTCAAAAAAAGTACCAGTTTGTACCTTTGACTGTGCATTCACTTGTCGCTGGGGCTGAACCCTCATGGGTCTGCTAATTGTACCCCAGCTGTAAGTAAATGTACATTTTAGTCTATATACATTACATTCATGTTGTTTGTACCTTGGGGAACAAAACCATACCAGGGCTGTACGGAACTGGTCCGTTTTACGCATGCGCCACACGTCATACGCACAGCAGCTCAGGCAATAGCCTCACAGGCATGTTCACAGCCACACGCTAACAACAGGTTAGCGTGGAGTTCTTCACTGTGAGTGAAGACGACAGAAAGCTTGCAATTTGTAGCACATGTAAAGCCATAGTAAGTCGGGGAAGCCACCAGGAAAACGTGGAAACATCAGAGGTAAACTTTAAATTGATTATGAAACAGATACTAGATAATCTTGAAAAGGAATTGTTAAAATTATTAAAATTGCAAAGCTAGCCAAGGTTTTTCGCTATGACAGAGTGAAAATGTTTTTGGTGAACTTAAACTCTGCGCTATAATGTCCGTACAGAATTGAAAGTAAGAATAAGCCTGATCTTAATCTATCTTATTAGTGATGTAAGAATTGTATGTGCATAACATGCGATGTTGGTGTTAATAATATTACCCTGCACCTATTATTATTTGGAAGAATATAGTACAGTATAGTTTCAATTGGAGCTTTGTAACCTATGGACTTTTTATTTTAAGACGAGTAAAAAAAGGGTCAAAGTCCATATTATCTGTTGAATTTGAACATACTGGAAAATGATATAAGTAACTGATATTTGTTTTGTTATTTAAATCTCTGGCCCCTGCTCTTGTTTGGTAAAGTACAATATGTCAATTAAAGCTGGAGAGACAGCAACTCATTTTCAGTCACTGTTATTTGTACCTCTTTCCAGTCACACAGCACTTTATTTTGAGACTGAAGTGAAAGATGATCCTGTAACTTAGTGCAGTTTGGGCAAAATTGTAAGTTTCACAATTTCTTTTCTCATGAGAATAAAATTTTGCATTGACGAAAAGCTGATTTTTGTTTGTATATGCTCTGAATTACAGTTCTTAGAAAGAAAATCAGAATGGGCAAAAATTAGTATCAGCAGGTCACACTTGCAAAAAAACTGGAAATCGGAATCGGCCAAGAAAATTGCAGTTGGTGCATCTCTATGGGATACTGTTCTCATTTGCCAGCAAAATGACACTGGTTGTGTTTCTTCACTCGATGACACACGCAGCATGGACACAAATCACCATCTGAGCTTTTGCATTCATCCTGTTCTTAAGTTGGGCCGCTCAGCCCACCTTGGTTTAACCCTCCGATAACCTGAAATTCACAAAAGAGGTTTTTAGTGCTGGTTGCCTGAGGCGTCTGTAGGCGATGAACAAAGTGGTGAAATCTACATTAAGCTGCTTGAGCTGCCCTACTTGACTGCTAAGGGGCCACATTAAACTCACAAGGGCTTCAGATCTGTGACTGTGCTGTAAGCTGCAGAGTCTCCTCCCTGTGCCTCTTAGCTGGATCCCGCAGTTCCAGTTCCTGGTTGTGCTGCTGTTCTACCTGAATACGAGACCCACTGAAAACCGCTGTTCCTCTCCATCGCAGTTCCCATGAATCAGTTCAATGGTGAAACAAAATGGTATCCTCATTTTGACCAAGCAGGATGTTTAAATTAAACGTATACAATTAACTCAGGTCTTTAAATCAGTTCCCCCATGTACTGAGAAAATTCACCAGTAGGTGTCACTGAAAAGCTCAAATTCTTCTTTCTTGTAACCATTTTTGTTGGTCAGGGTGTTGGGCAGCATAGGGCACAAGTCTGGGCTATAAGCACAAGTCCCTGGAGGGGATGCTGAGCCATAATAGTGCACTCCTACGTGGACGTGGCACAGCAGAAGGAAACCCACGCGACATGCTGCAGAGGCTGGATTCGAATCCCCAACCACGGTCATGTGAGTCACCATGCCACCCAACTTACAACAAAACTGAATATCGAAACGTGATTGGGTAAAATTTGGTTTTTCCCTAGGCCAGTATTTTAATTGTCCAATTGGATTGCATCATCCAAAATGTAACTTACAGCTGCAGATTATTTTTTTTTTAGTTTTTCTTGCAGCTTTAAGGGGCCTGTCGCGCTGTAGTGCGCGTAGAAGGAATCCACGAATGGTGAACGCGCAGATGTGCCGGTCCGTAGTTACCTGGCGGTGAGAACACAATTATCATGATTAATGGCGGCACTGCAGCAGTAGCTCCCCAGAGGCAAAGCAGTTCTGCCCAGGTTCTACCACGTGACCTGCTTCCCCGCTCCGCAGCAGCACTGCCCTAGAAGAGTGACGTTCCAGGGTCCCGTCGGGTCTTTTTCTGCCCGGAGATTTCTCTGCTGCTGCGCAGGCTGCTTCGTTATATTCGCACTGCCTTTCTCATTATTATTATTATTATTTTCGCGCCGTTGTGGGAAAACGACTGCAAGGCCTGGGCGTTCGGCCAGGAGCACCCGGACCCACTTTGCTATGAGAAACCGGAGCCCTCATTAAAAATAGTGGCCCAAGAGCTGCTGGGCCACGGATCAGCTCCCCCCACTCCCCGAGCGGCTTCGTTGAGGGGCTGCTTTGATTTGGAGCCCGTCCTGGGTAGCGGGGGACTCCTGGGGGGTGCCGGGGGTGCTGTGACAGCCCAGTTCACATGCTTGCACCATATCCGAAATGTTGAGGCTCAGTTTTGCTCACACCGCAGCAAGTCCCTGCAAACACAGACAGGGAGCTGGTCTGGATTTAAACCCTGTGACCCTGGAGTCGTGAGGCAACAGCGCCACCTGCTGATATGCTTCTGATATGCTGTTCTACCTCCTTGATAATCTGACCATGCATATCTAATTTTTAAAGTAACACATCGCCACACCCTGAACAAAAACACCAGCATGGTCTCTCTGCGTGGAATTCCAGCCTCCCCTTAAACTTTCTAAAAGTTCTAGTTAGATGTGCGATGGTTTCTGCATCTTTGACACGTTTTTTCCATATTTTTAGAATTTTTTAACTGAGCGTGGAAGCCTGGAATGATGCTTGAGAAGGTCTGGTGAATTTCGTGTAAGTGCCTTTTGAGACTTTTCAGCAAGGCATGTGATTACTTAACGTTTTAAACTGGAAATCCAAGGATATCCATTTGGCGGGGATCAGTTTGAACGAAATGTAGAGCTTTGCGCGAATTGCTGTGTTTGCAGCCGGCACAGAGCACTGATTTCCAGTGGATGTGAAAGTTTGGCTCTGTATGAAGGTCATGCCAGGCGTGGCTCAAATCTGAGTAGCGTGTACTGCATATGTTTGTGGGGGGGGGGGGGGGTAATCCTTTTTCCTTCCATGCTCAAAAGAGATGCTCTTTGGCTTGATTCGTATCATGTGTATGGGGCTGGCTCTTCTCGGTAGGTGGGTGTCAGATCATCGATACCGTACACAGTGGATCTTAGGACTAAAATGAGTTATTGACCAGGACTTGGTGAGAGAGTGAAGTCTCCATCTCTCCATCTGTAAAGGGTAAAAAAGTAGAGCTGGGTTTCCGGGATGGGTCGTGCTGTCAGAACCAGAGGCAGGCGAGATCAAAGGGCCACGGCGGAAGTTTGCAAGACTCGAACAAACAAGTGTTGTCGTTTTGTTTAGGTATTCCTTCCTGTGCGTGTGATCCTTATCATCCAGCAGCGAAACAAAACAAACAGGCCTTTCTGGTAGCTTTAAAGGCTGCCGGCATCAGCGAGCGCTTAGCCTATAAACGGACAGGGTCATGGGCTGCGTGCCGATAAGAACTGAACCACCTGACGGGGTTGGTGCACGTAACCTTTAGTGACCTCGCTGTGGCACGCGGAGTGTGGACTGACCGTGCGGCACGTGCCGAGAACCCCATACTAAACGGTGTGGACTGCAGGTACAAACAAATTGCGTAATATGACATGCTAAAATATCCCATTTTATAAATGGGTGAATATTGTATATCACTTTTCGTACGTGTCAGCCAAGATATTTAAAAAAGCGTAATAACAATGAAAGCATCCTCCTGTCACGGTTTTATGTTTACTGCAAAAATCTGAGGACAATTTGACTGACGTCTTTATTGTTAATCGTATAGGATTCTGTCCAGCACTAACTGATTACATAATGATATTGAGCTGCTCAGATTTACAGACCATCCTGTTGTTTTGTCATTGTGTTTACCATGATTAAAGTGGCATCTTCAGTACTGAAAAGAGCTGTTCAGTATTATATATTTATTAGTTTTTAAGCAACCTTGCTCTGTGTAACAGCAGCTGTTAACCTTTGGTCTGGGGTTGTTTTGCCGATGTAGTAAATTATCACACCGTAAGTGCCCCGGAAGCATCAGGGCCTGCACAGCTTCCGACTCAGTTCACCGCTAAGAGCCCAGACAACGTGTGTGTTTTTATCTAATGGGCAAGAGGTGTTTGGCAGTCAAGGATGAACATCTAACCATCACCGCAGAAGCTGCCGGTATTAGACAAAGAAACATGATTTTGGATTGTAGTAAAGATGGTATTTAGTGGTGTTTATCACAGCACTCATTTACAGTTGTGACATTCAGTGCTGAGTGTGTTGGTGTCATCCAGTGTTCAGTGTCCAGGTAGAATCATGAAAGCGATGCTGATTTGCTGACCCGCTGGACATTTTCGTAAACAAATTGCAATTGGCTGTTACTTCATTTGTTTTGCTGAATGTTGGACGCTGATGAGCTCCTGCATATCAGTCTGTGAGCTGTTAACATCGCGGTAGCTGCCCAGCAGGGCAGGTGAAGGCTGGACATGTGAAAGTACTTTGTTTTGCACAAGTTGCACATCACCGTTTTGCATATGTTAATTGCACAATGTGGCGTTTAAGTCCTCACCTGATTCAGCTGTTTCTACGGATGCACGTGTGGTGAGAGCAGTGACTCTGGAATGATGCCAAACAGAATCATTCCTAGTTTGTCATCTTGTCCCAGACCTAGACCAGAGCATCCTCATGGCCTGAGACAGAGACCTAGATAGACCTACACAGTCTTGTGTATTTCAGCAATGAGATCAAGACCATATAAAAAGTGCTAAAGCTCCATTATAGAACATATATACACACATTCACACTAGTGGCCAAAATTGTGGAAAGACCTAGCATTTTTGGCATTATACTTTATAAATTACTACAAGAATACTGGCAGTAATGTTTACAAACAATCAAAGAACGATACAAATATCATACATTGACAATTCATTAACTGGAGCTACAGTTGAAAAAAGTCGGTAAAATTTGGAACAATTTTGGCCACTAGCGTATATGAAATGAATTGATAAAATACACATTTTTGCATGTCCTTTAATGGAGCTTTAGCATGGCTAGTGCGCTACAGCGGGGCTCTTTCCCTTCTGCTTCCAGGGCTAAGTCTGTGTTGGCCCGGGCCATACTGACCGCATGTGAGGTGCCTCCACTTAGGAGAAGCCACAGCGGAGCCCCCAGAGCCACTCGGTGACCGTGGGTTCCCAGATCCCCCGGCCCTCCTGGGGAAGCGTGGCCTGTGATTGGGTGCTTGGCCCGGGATGCCCGTGAGACCGCTCCGTGCTGCTTTCCTGGAAACGCGTCCCACTGGATTTAAGCCCCGCCCCCACCCAACCTCACAGAAGCTCAGAAAAGTGGTATTTTTGGAGTTTAGTTCCCTGAAACACTTACTGGCTTTTCTCGACTGGACTGCGTGGCAGATTTTAAACAGGAAAAACAGTCCAGCTGCTTTATTTGGCTGTTTAAATAACAGACTACAAGTCTGGCAGACTGCGTTTAAAAAGCCGACCTGTCGTTCCTTTTGACCTCTTTTATTATTTTAATGCTGATACATTTAGATTTGCCTGATGGAGGGATGTGGCTTGATGACGTCCTGGGGGGGGGGGTGCCCTTGGGGCAGGACAGCCAGCAGTGCGAAGCCCCAGCCTTACAGGTGTCTCTTGCTGTGTTATTTTTTGGTTGTGCAGATAAAAAACATGTTTGTGTGCTTTGCATGAATCTTGTTTTCCTGTTTACACACAGGTTCACCGGGTGACGCTAGCAGACTGCTCTTCATATTCTGTCTGCCCTTCTGTCACTTTCAGTCTTTGATTTCACTGTAACTAATGAGCTTTAGATACTTAATGAAAAACTTCTGCCCATTCAGAAACCAGGCTTGTGAGTTAACGTTTTGACGTTTTCCCGTTTTCACTGTACCATCTGGCTTCATTTGCAGCTGGTTTCTTGGCCTGCTCTTGGATGAGTAGGTCTTTAAGGCCACTTTCCCTGCAAGGTTTTTAATTACTGCTCAGTGGCGTCAGCGTTGAAGACGTCAGCGGACTTTACGATCGCATAAAAGCCCGTCCTTCGATACCGCTGTCCCGGAAAACGAGGCCTAGATCAGCCTGAAAGTACAGCGGGGCGTCTGAGGAGTGATGACCTGAGGAGTGATGACCTGAGGAGTGCGGTGTCTGGAGCGCCGATCTCACCTGTGTATTAATTAGGGAGGCTCCTGCAAGTCGTTAAGGCTGAGAGGCCATCACGCTGATGAGTTCTCATTAGCAAAGCATGTTCAGGTTCACGCTGTTCTGAGAAACTTGACTCCCTCGAAGATCCACTCGCGATGTTATGGCCCTCGGGTGGCTTAGCGGAGCTGGTGAGTGAACCTGGCTTCGTATACTGGCCAGGTCGAGCGAGACGGCCAGCGGCTCGTCAGAGCGTGTGACATGTGGAGCTGGCAGCTTGTTTAGTCAGGCTGTGTGTTTTTGCATCTGTGTTGGGATAACGTGGGGGGGGGGGCTGACACCTCTCCTACGGACGGGGGTCATGGGGTGGGTTGTTTTGGAGCATGGCGGCTTTCCATCTGAAGGGACTTTTTCCTGGAACTCCCCCAATCGTCCAAGCTGCAAGCTGTGGGTGTCCAAGGGTCCCTAGTGGTGCTACAGGCTGGGCAGGAAGGGCCAGTCGGGCGTGCCCCCCCCCCCCCCCCCACTGAGTGCCTGACGTACCTACCAGAGGCGAGCATGGTCATTAGGTAGGGAGGGGGTGGAATAATGGCCAGGGATCAGGAAGCACGGAGTCCCCCACCCCGAGTGGAATCGGAAAGGGGTGTTGGATAGAGGAAGGGACGGACAGGGCTGGTGCCGCAATGAAATGTTGGGGGTGGGGGGGGTAACCAAATATGGGTGTGGGGATATACATGCATATACATACATACATACATACATACATACATACATACATACATACGTATGTACACAAGTACAAATACATGCATTTAAAATAAACTCCATCAAGCAATCAGCTCCCACGGACACATTTCACACGTTTCTGAGGTCCCTCCTGTCCCCTTTGGAGTGATAAATGCGGAGGCTCCTTGGAGGACGCCAGACCTTTTTCTACCTTGACGCAAATCTGGGATTGATATGAAGCGTCTTTGCTGTGGGATGTGTTTGACAGCGCGTCCTATTCACCAGTGACGTCCTGCTTCATCTTCATCCGTGGGTGCGCTTATCGTCATGAGATTACAACCCCCCCCGCCCCCCGCCCCCCCCGCCCCCGGTGTCCTGCCCTGGCTCCTAATAAAAAAATAAAAGAATGACAAACCCGTGGGCAGAGCCCTATTTTATACGTGGGCTGCCTGACCTAACACTGAGCTGGCATTTTAGGTCACTAATTGAAGACAGACGGCACGTTGCTGGCGGCTGCTGCAGGCTCACAGACGCGTACAAGCGCGCGCGCACACACACACACACACACACCCCACACGCACTCGGCGAGAGAGGCAGGAAGGACGTCCTTTAAATAGGGAGCTCCGCTAGGAAGTGCTGTGAGAGTGCCGACTCCCGGGGACTGACCGGCTGCGCGAGGTGAGCCTTCTCCTGCCGGCTGCGCGAGGTGAGCCTTCTCCTGCCGGCTGCGTCGGCACACCCGCCCCGCGGCGCCCAGGGGCGCCGGCTCTGGCCAGATCTCAGCGGCACCCCAGGCTGCGGCTCCTCCTCCACCAGGTAACACGGGACAAGCTATAAACAGCAGCAGACTGTGGATGCCCTGGCTCTCAGTGGCATGCGGGCGGGTTCTCAGACAGGCGTCATGCACCCGTAACGCGTCGGCTGCGCTCTCTGTGATGCGGTCGGTGGTCACCGTGCGCTGGAGTCGGGAGCAAGGTCGCCTGGGATGTCGCGCTAACGCGCTCTGCTCACGGCGCACGTGGGCGCCAAGCTGTAATTGTACAGAATGCAGTGGGAAGTCACAGTGTTTGGGAATGAACCCGGCAGCTCAGGAAGGGTGTGCGCGGATACCTTACAGTTTAATTGGGATAATAAGGAATTTACAGTAACATTAATACAGTAGTCATTACCGTAACGTTTTATATTCTGATTTTGGCGTATGTGATTGTCTGATCTTTTACTGAAAGAAAATGAGCAGAGGCTGTTATCAATGATTCCAGCGTAATTTGAAATTGATTTCTGATGAGTTTCTGATGTTTTGATGATGAGCGGTTTTGCAGGTGGGCGGGGCAAGTGGCCTTAGTTGGGGGGGGGGGGGGGGGGGGGTAAAGTACGGTACATTGAGCTGCAAAGATCCCCCCACCCCCATCGCATGGGCCACTTGCCACACCTGTCCCCTGCTGGCGTTTCCAGTCAGCGGAGTTTTGTGAATCGTGAGCAAAACCGCCAATTCTCGGAAGAAGGTGTTTATGGCTTTAAAAGCGATCCCCATGAGTGTTGAGTTCACCCGCTCGCGTTCAGCTGCGAGAGAAACCGCAAGCGGAAATGAGCATCTCTGTCATCCTCTTCCTGCATAGTGCACAGAGGTGCCCTCACCCTAACCCCACACGGCGTGTTGACGTACCAGAGTGACCCGGCCGCGTACCCTGCTAACCGGCTGGTAACCCACCCTGCCACTCGAGGCTCCGACCTCCTTCATTCCCCAGGTGACTCGTGGCCGCCCCCCTCTGGGGACATGCTCCAAACCTCCCAGGATCCACACCTCTTGCTGTGGGCTCCCGCTCTGTTGACCCGACGGGTATCTGGCTGTGGCCCGGATGTCTCCTTTGATGCACGCCCATTGTTTCAGATCGCCGGTCATGCTAAGATGTTTGTATCAAGCATGCTGCCGGATGAGCCGGGATTAGCTACACTAATGGGACAGCTGGGCCGTGCCGGAGTCCCACGCTGGAGGGGTTTAAAAGCCTTCAGTTTGATGTGGCTACAGGTTCTGAGCTCCATCATATCAGATTCAGGCTCACGACCCCGAAGCTGTGCACGGCATACAGATCAGAAGGTGACCCCTGAGGGTAGATGGGAGAGAGCACGAGGGAGTCTGCACGTACAGCTACTTCAGCGGGGGAGCAGACATCCGTATCGCCCTCTGCAGGACGTCCAACCCCGGGCCCCTTAGGTAACGTGTGATTTAGCTGTGCAGCCTAATTACACCCGGCGGAGCAGACGTATGTCACTAAGTTCTGCGTGTGCTGGTTGGTGATTAGCAGCATGGCAGGCGTGTGGATTGGGCCGCGCTGGTGATACCTCTTATCAGCCGGAGCCTGTGCGGGCGAGCCGTCCGCTGCGACTGGCAGCTGATGCTGGGAAGGGAGGGGCTCACAGCGGCGCAGTGTTGTCTGACGTAAAGCGTGTGTTCCAAAGCAATGCGCTTCTTCTGAGTGGGATGTGCATGCACTGCAGGGGAACTCCTTCCTGAATAACACAGTGTTTGCGTGATGGGTTTTGTCACATGATTTGGGGCTGGGATATGGCGTAATGACTCTATGACCCTCTGCTTCGGGAAGGGTTGGGGAGGCATGGTTGGTGATCGCTCGTCGCACGTAAAGTGCATTTAATCAGTCGTCGCATTGCTGGTCAGCAGTCACCACTAAGCAGAGCTCGTTTCACTTCAGGATTCGTGGGCGGCCCTTAATTGGCGCTGGGCAGCCTCCCATGGGGTGATCACGTGCCCCTATTCTGCTTTTCTGGTCACGCCCGGGTGGAGAGATAACCGCCAGTTTGCGATCCCGCTTTACTGAGTACTGACCAGCCAGAGAAAACCTCCAATCTACCCCGTCTTTAGGCATGATGGAGACGTGCTGGTATAATGGACACTTGGTGCCGGGGAGATGGGCGCCATACAGACGCGGCTCTTTTACGTCGACATGTACGAGGTCCGTCTGCTGCAACAAGATGCTGGGCAAATGCACTGGAAAGCCAGCGATTACACCCTGGATCTCCATGTTCTTGAAAGTGCAGATCTTGCAGATGGCTTCCAGCAGTAGGGGTGGGGAGGAGTGGGGGGGCATTGCTGTCCTGGGGTCCATGCACTGGAGGCAGAGCACTGGGGGTGGGCGTGGTCTGGTAGGGCATCCATCCGTCCATCCATCCACAGGAAAGCATTAGCAGACCCTGGGGGCTGGATCTGCCTGGAGGTCCACTGAACTTTGAGCGAGGCTCTAGTGTTAATCTGCCTTTCTGTAAAGGTTATGTATGACTGGTCTCAATAAACCATTACCCACATGTGAAACTGAGAGCTCCCTGCTGGTTTGAGCTGTAACCGAAAATCGAACCCTGCCTTCATTCATTAAGAGGGTGTTGAGCGTTATCTGAGCTCAGTTCGCGCGTTGGATCATTCCTCCATCTGTGGAACTTGTGCACCCCTGGAAGTGGAAAGCCAGATGGCAGCAGCTGGTGACCTGGGAGCGCACCATGTGACAGGAAGTGCACCAGAAAGGAAGTGGGAAGGGGGGGTTCGCTCAGAACAAAACATGCCAGGGGTCTCTGTGTGAGAAAAGGGCCTGAATGTGATTTTCCGTGGTCACCTTGTGCAGTGACTCATGACAATGTGGAGAGAAGAACTTATAGTGTGTTTCTGCTGTTTATGCAAAGTTACACGTAGCAGATAAAATCAAGCACGCATCTCAAACCAGGGCTGCTTGATGATGATCTGTTTTAATTTCATTCACTGTTTACATTATTGCATTATTAATTCCAATTATTAATTTCTGTAGGAATATGTAGTAATTCTTCATTCACAATATAGTTTGCCCTTTTGAAAGGTCCTAGTTCTGATTGGCTAGTTGAAAACACCTAATTAAAGCCTCTCTATCAGCTACTTGCTGGTGATGTAATCAGTTGAAGTTGGTACCCTGGGGAAACCCAGGGTTTTCCCTGGCTCCTCCTGACCTGAACATAGGGGAAATTCTTCAGATCCCTTGCAGAATTCTGGAATAATAAGATATTCTGTGTAAACATTGTCAGACGTGTTCAGGAATCAAAGTGAAAGAATTACCGGTAGCTCCATGATCTTTTTCTGGTAAGGGAAAAGCCCACGCAGCAAGCGGCAGCCTTGGACCTGTGGAAGCCACAGTGACCATGCTGTGACCTTCTGGTTTATGTTGTCCGATCGATACAGGCCGTGGGTGCATTCGCTGAAGCTTTACTTTTGGGAAAACGAGTTCACCTGGAGTGTGACCGCCTAGTGTCGGGAGGTCCAGGATGAGCGTAAGACAAACCGCGGAGATGAGCTGCATGTTTTCATTGGAAAGACAAACAAGACTGGTTGACAGGTTTAACTTTTAAAAACACATGGTAGAGGTTCAGTTGTATACACTGAGTGACCACATAATCAGGTACACCTGCTTGTTAGCAGCCAAATCAAGAGTAAATCATGTGACTGTGGCTGAATGCATGCAGCACACGGAGAGGGTCAGAAGGTTCGCTTACTGCTCGACGGAGCAGTAGATCAGCTAAGATGTCAGATCGAAGCTATTTCGAACGCGGCTGTTCCAGCATCTCGCAGTCAGCCTCCTGGGATTTTCACACACTATAGTGTCTAGAGTCCAGAGAACAGTGTGATGCCACCCAGTCTGGCATTTGTCTGGCTGAAGACACCTTGTTAACGAGAGCGGTCAGAGGAGAACAGCCAGACTCGTTAAATCTAACAGGAAGGCCACAAGTGCAAAAATAACAGCGCAGTACCACAGTGATGTACAGAATAATCACAGAACTCAGATACTTTTGAAGTGGTTCTGGAGGGAAATGGGTCTTGCCCAGTATTAGCTAGGTGTACCGAATGACACGGCCCCTGAGCGTGTGTATTAAGTCTAACCCTGGTTGAGGTGAAGAAATGAACGATTCAGTTAATCTCGCCATAAACCAACATGAATGGTGTTGTTCTGGCCAAAAATAGAACTGCTCTCCTGACTGGGTTTGGGGCCCATGTCTCAGCTGCTGGTTATGTGACTCTGGATACCCGCCCCCCCGGGGACATGTCGCAATGACCCTCCGGTCTTCCCGGGAGTGGCGTGCCACCATTCCCCTCACCCCTCCCAGCCTGACTTTCCAACCATCATCGGTCATTTTTACACACGCACATGTCGAAACGAGCGTGACAGACTCCTGAATTATACATCCGATTAAAGGTCAGATTCACCCCATGTGACAAACATTTGATTTGGATACATCAAAACCCTGCAGTGCAAATAGTGACTGACCTGCCCTGTATCACAGTCATCTGGAACTAGCGAGGAATCCCGATCTGCACAAGCATGCGTGACAGACACTGAATGCTAAGACTAGTTCTTTTCCAGTGGAGGCCTCTCTGTCCTTATAATGGCTGTTAGTTCTGGAAATCGATCCGTGTAAATGCTGCCACCTTTTTGCACCATTGAGATGTATGCCGGCTGAAGTGAGAGCTCCTTGGCGTGTCACCTGAAACGCCCTGCCTCGCTCCTCCGAAGACACGCGGCGAGTTGCAGCTGGTCACGTCAAATTTAGAAGGCGGGCGCCACGGAAAGCTGTAGTTGCCCTTCCACACGGTGGCGCCATTGTGCGCCGCAGGTTAGCCGGACCCCTCCGGAAGGGTTCTGTAGCTTCGGCTACGCTCTGCACCTACTGTGGGCTAATAGTTCCACGTTTTAAACATTGCGATGTAGCTTCTGCGTCAGCAGGGGGTGCTGTAGATCCCCCCCCCCCCCCCTTTCTTCACAAATCCCCATGCTGATGCCTTTTCTGGTTGGAGATTCCTGGTTCTGGCTGCTGTTTGGGACCTTGGGGTCCTATTTCATCTGCGTAACTGCATGAACTCAAGCAAGAGCACAGGTGTGAAGACGACGGCTAGCTGGGATGGCTGCCAGACAGCATTGCAGTGCGACGACGGCTCGACGCGGCTCCGGCATGCCGGTAGCGCTCCTGTTCCGCTGAGCGCCCCCCGCAGGTTCCTGTCTGGCTCGCAGCCCAGCGCCCTCTTGCTCTTTCCGTCTGTCTCCAGTTTTCCACTTTGCTGAGCTCAAAGGAGTAACACAAGTATTCATGGCAGGCTGCCTCAAAGAGATCCGTTGGCAATTAACCTTATCCAGTATCACAAATATTATTACTATTATTACTAATATGTTATTTAAATTCAGTAGATCGGGTTATACTAAAAATCAGCTATAGAACATTTTGATGCCCTCCTTTTGTAGTTCAATCACTAATAATGCTCTGTAATTCAGCATAAGCATTTATGAACATTCATAGTGGTTGGTAACCATCAGTTTTTCTCTCGGGGGGCTGAAATGTTCCGAGTCGAAGGCAGAGGTGGACAGTTCAGGTCCAGAGATTAAAAGTCCAGACCAAGATTTTGTGTCAGCCAACCAGTTGAGTAAAAAGAGTCACAGTCATGGAGTACTCAAGTGATTGGTTGAAACGGAGTCTGGATTTTTACTTTCTGGACCTGAAATGTGATGATGTGAAGGGCAAGAGATGATGATCCTTGACTTCTTGGCCCTGCACTGGCTCTGAGCTGCGAGGATGGGTTGTTGTTTACCGGTCTGCAGATATTTAGCGATGTTCTCGGGAAACGTCAAACTCCCAGGCCATGGCTGAGCCCGAGGGACCTCCGAGTACATGGTCGTCCAATTACCTTCTCTTTTCAGAATTTAATGGCTGTTCCAGGCCTTCTGGGAGGACTCACCAGGGAGATGAGTCTTTAGGGGCCTGTGTTCTCTCCTCATGGCCTTGCTTGGCCTGCAGTTTGGATTCTCTCCATCGCTCGTATGCATTACTGTTCATTGTGATACAATACAGGCTTTTCCTGGCACTTCACATACAGGATCTTTTCAAACGTCATCTAACATCCTCATGATTAATTAATGCTCTCTTAATTAATGATGATGTCTTTCTCCTGTCACAGTTAATATTGCTGTTTTGTTGCCATTCTGTTTCATGTATTAAGTGTTGATACTATATTTAGAATAAGAATTTTGCTCTTTTGTTTGTATTCAATTTTCTGAGGAATAAGCCAGAGTATTCTATTCCGCATGTCATTTTGCCAAGAAGCGGTACAGAATCTGAGCAGCCTATACCCCTGTTTTTCTATAAACCTCCGTCAGGTTTTCCCTTAAGGTCTCATGAGCTGAGGAGGGAGATGCAGGGCGCCGGGTGGGAAATCTCAGTCGGGAATGAAGTGTGTGGAGGCTGGGCTGATTAGAAAAGCCTCAGCGGAGACAGAGGCGTGGAGCAGTGCGTGGCAGGTGACACGGAATCACGGCTTAGCTGCATGTGAATGTCACGCCGCGTCCTTTGGAAGGCGCAGGGGTGACGAGCCGCTGCCGCGGGTGAGTGGCAGCTCTGGCCTTCGCTGTGGTCACCACTTCATTTAAGTGGCTCTTCCCTCTAGGCGGGTGGAGCCAGTGCATGGCGAGCTGTAAGTAAAGATCGGGTGGCCGTGTGTGTCACCGCTGGGCCGGTTCAGGTGTCCTGTGATCGGAACTGAGGTACAGTTAACGAGAACAACTTAGGCGATGCGATTTTTACAAGCCGCTATAACTCACGATGCCCCACTTGCTGGCTTTCTTCGCACTGAGAATCCGGCCACCCTCTGTCATGGGGGTCCCCTTCCGGTGCCTTCATGAGCCCCCCTCTGCAGGCTTCCGGGCTCTAAAGCCTGCTTCTGAAATAAAGTTGCACATTTTCGGAGGAGCTGCGAGGGACGAGCTGTGGAATCCCCACTGGGAATGACTCGTGTCTTACGTGGCACTTATTTCGTCGCTGTCTGTGCTGAACAAGTTGCTTCGCGGCTTTTGTCCTAGTTGTGATCAGTGCCTCCGGTCGGCAGCTGGTTGATCCCCGGTGCCCCCACCCCCACGTGGACTGTCTGGCATGGGGGCTGGCGGCGCGTGACCCAGATATGTGCCACAGCAGGGACGTCCTGCCCCGATAAGCACCCCTGTCAGGGCAGGGTGGCCGTCACCTCAATTGTTCACGCTCCTTTGTTGGAGGCCAGCTTGGAATCTGATTGGGGGGCCCACGAGCCAGCTGCCACTCCAAGGCTACGAGTGGGGGGGGGGGGGGCATAACGATGTGAGGAATGAAGCTTTGAAGTGCACGGTGGGTGGGTTGCATTCCCATGTCGGTCACAGTCCGCTTTAACTCACTTCCGGGCCGCTTATATTAACGGTTCCTATTGGTGTGATGCAGTCAGCCACTGAAAGTAGAGAAACCACATGCTTGAAGCCTTTTTTCTCTATCCCTCACATTTTTGGGCTTGCCTCTGCCACCTGTCTGGGTGCTTTTCACCATGGACCTGCTCCTTGCAAAGGTCCAGCTCCACGCGATCAAGTCCTGCACTGTGGGCCGGTTAGGGGAGGGGTGTTTGACCACCATCCCTCTGCCAGGCCTGACTCCGCCTCCCAAAATGTCACATGCTTTGCATTGCACAATCAGATAAGCAGGCCTGGCCTCCCCTTTAAAGGATGTTTGGTAAACAAGGTCAAACGCAGCGGCAGTAGGTCGTTATGTAATTAGTGGCGGGAAGATTAACGGGAAGATTGAAATTGCAGGAAACTAATACCTCCTTCTCTTTTAGGGTAATTATATTTGTTCCCCTGCTTTGCTGACTAATAATCTTGTAGGCTGTCACATTAACCAACGTGGCCATTATCACAGAGTCATTGGTTTGGTTTTACCAGATCAACGGTGCAGTATTGGCAGCATATAAGTTTGCAGAAAATGCTTATTGTACATGGTTTGGGATAGAGATGCAGTGTTGACCATAACCAGTAAAAAAATGCTGCAGTAACATCTGCTGATAGTAAAAATATAGAACGGCTAGCAGGAGCACAGAGAGATGAGTGACAGCAGGAATAGTAACAGGAGAAGTGGGAGTGGTGCAGAGACTGCACACGTTTTCCCTGCAGTGTGCAGAGGGGCAGGGCCCCCGTGTGCCTGAGAGAGCGTGAAGTGTGCGTTTGTTTGTGACACGGGCGGAGGAGCCGTCAGTGTCATATGGCAAGGCAGGGTCGGCCTCAACCGGTTCAGAGCGGAGTCGGCGCCTGATATCAGAGGCAGTGGCTGTTCGTGCACCATTCCCCTCTGAACGTGCAAGCGTCGCACGGAGAGAACTGTGGGTTTCTACAGCGGTAAGAGCCGCGGAGGTGGGGGAGCAAAGGCCGCGGGGAGGGGAGGGGGCTGAGGAGGTAAAACACGGACAAAGGTGCCGGTTCTTGTGACATCTGTTCTCTTACATGCCCGGTTTCACCAGCATTTCGAGCAGAGCGCTCCTGCTCCCATGCCGCGTAAACCGTGCCATTCGACCGTGCCGCGGTCTTCCCTGCGAGGTGGCATAGATCGCGTGGCTGGGGGGGGGGGGGGGGAACGTTAGCTAGCCTCCCTCCCTAAACGGGAAGGAATCGAGCTGGAATGCGGCGCTTTGGGCGTTTTTCAGTTCCTGCAGGAGGGTGAGATCACTCTAGCAGTCATGTAAAACTTTCACATCGTCTTTTACTTTCTGCTCCCAGGACTGGAATGAATCATGTTTGGTTTTGTATTTAATACATGCTGGATTTTTGTGTGTACATAGTCTCGGATGAAAATGAGCCACCTGCTGGTCCTCACTGAGGTGTTTTGATCCCGTTTGATCTTTTCCTGATATTTAAATAGCTCCTTACACGCTTCTAAAAACTTTTCCAGTATTCAGCTATCCCAGTCAACTGATACTTTTGCTCCATCCTAGGAAACTGGGACATGACATCAGGCAGTGTTTCTTCACACTGAAGCACAAGTTTGGGCGGGATGTCCTGCCAGACCCCCCCCCCCCCCCCCCAGGTGACAGGAGGCATCAGGACAGCAGTGTGTGTTAGTACCTAACCATCTCTCCTCTTTCTGCTGTGCCGCCCTGCTCCGCAGCACTGCCAGGCAGTTGATGGAGTTCTCGCAGGAAGGAGACTACTGCCGTGCTCAGCATCACAGCGTGTGAGCTCCTGGAAGGACTGCCCTCCACCGAGACACACCCCACCCCCTGTCCACAGCGCCCTTCTGCCCGACCTCTCCTGGACAAACTGATGGGGTAGCGAGTGGTGGCTCCGGCCGGAGGAACTCCACCCGAGCCCCACCAGAGCATCAACTGGAGCAGACTGCCAGCACTGACAAGAGGCGGAGCTTCATCCTTACCCTGTGTCTGGGGGTCGTCAGCAGAAAAGAGGGTGCTATAGAGGTCTGCACCCCAGAGTTAGAAGGACACAAAATCAAGTGGTTGGCGCTGTGGCTGCGGGAATTGGCCCCCAAAGGCGGCTTTTTGTGTGCACACTGGAGAAGGCACCATGGCGCGGATGAACCGGCCTGCCCCGGTGGAAGTCTGCTACAAGAACATGCGCTTCCTCATCACTCACAACCCTACCAACTCCAACCTCAGCTCCTTCATCGAGGTGAGACTCCCCCACCATCCCGCATGTCATGCTCCCCATTCCGGAAATAATCCCTCTGCCTCATGTCCAGCGTGCCTGCACAATCCACCACCTTGCATGCATCCACGAACAGGTCACATTTTCATAACGCCTTGTAACCTCTCGCTGTTTCGGGTACGTGCATGTTGACGGTTAAGGGGAGACGTGTGTGTTTGACTCGGCCTTTAACAGTGATGAGATCCCTTTTCCCGCAGGACCTCAAGAAATATGGAGCAACCACTGTGGTCCGAGTGTGCGAGGTGACATACGACAAGGCACCGCTGGAGAAGGACGGGATCACAGTCGTGGTGAGTCTACGGCCCCTCAGTCGATGGTGACCATTCATCTGCAGGGTGGATATGAAAAACAGCAATGCAGCCTTTGTGAGGAGTGTCACTCCTGTCTTCCACTTGCCCGGAGCTGGGGTATAATTCTGAATTTTTACCATGATTCTCCATGATTAGTTTCCACAGACTATAGGCTATAGTTCCAGTACTTGCCATTACTTTATCCCTACGGCCCTATCTGATGGGAGTCCAAAGTCATGTGAACCTGACCATCAGCTCTTTTGGACTGCATACTACAAGCCCAAGCTCAGCTGACCTGCCCAATAACTCCTCTGGATGGGATGCTGATAACCCAAGCTCATGTTGACCTGATCACTGGTTCCTCCCCCAGCACCAGCTTTAATGCCTTAGAGCAACGACTCACAGTTGAAAGTCCTGTTCCTCATCAGGTATCTCTTTGTACTGCACGGTAAACTACACATGACCAAACGTGGATGAGTGTGACCTTGGATGGGTCCCCCTGAAAGCCGGTCACTTGTCCTGCCAGTAAAGTGTTCCGACATGGTGAGAAATCGCCACATCTTGAGGTCCTGGCAGCCGTCCGAAGATGCGCCGAGGGGGCCCTTACTGACATGCGACAGGTGCCACCAAATTCTCTCCAGAGTATAAGCGTCAAGTTCCCAAATGGAGGCAGATTCTGAGAAGAGCTGAGACCTCCCACCACTTCTTAGATCACCATTGAGAGATAGACCTACTCAACAAGTTGTCTCAGGATAATGATTGTAATTTTTTTTCTGCTGATCTCGGAGATACAAAATGGGTTGAATGAATATTGTTCATGTTGGTTATGTGGAGGCTAAAGGTCCTCCTCCTTGGCTTGTTAACGAGCCAGAGTGTTGGTTTCCTTGCCTTTGTTTGTGTGCAGGGCTGAGCCTAGAGGGACGGCCGTTACAGCTTTTGTCATGTGAGTTTGCAAGGCAACGGCCCTGAAGGGAATGAATGTGATCGGGATGAGTGTCCCCAGTACACTGTATGCTTAGACCGGACTCAGCTATTCCAGGAATCATCTGTAGCATGGCTGACCCGATCTTCTCCGTTTTCACGACACTGTAGAAGCCAGGGAGAATGCAGATAGGAGCCATATGTGTTCTTTGGAGCTAGCCTTGCTTTCTGGGGTCATCCTGACATCTCATGCCACTGCGTAGAAAGAACATTCCACTCTCTGCCACAGGCCCCTCCCATCCTGCCTCCTGCCTGGGCGGAAGGCCGGCAACCTCTGCTTCCAGCTTCCACCCATCTGACGTCAATCACAGGCCCTTTTGGCGGGGCTGTACCCTGTTCCTCCCCTCCTGCCTAGAGGTGGACCAGCTCCAGCTCCCCAACCACCCTGCTGGAATTACATACCCGCATGTTATTGCTCTTCCTATGAAGACCTCAGCCTTAATGGAGTCCTACAGTCTATGCAGTCCTCATGCACAGATTTAGTATGCATGGCCAGAGCTGCGATAATGGTGTATGTTCCTACAGCCCATGTTCCCCTCTAACCACGCCAGAAGTGAGGACATGATCTTTCTGACTCAGGATGTCTTTACTCACAATCCAGTGGGCCTGGCACTTTAAAGACCCCCATCTCGGGGTACTTCTGAATACCACAAACGCAAAGATCGTACATGTGGTCTCGCAAACTTGAGACCCAGCGATGAACTTGGGCTGCAATGAATCATGAGATCGGTCTTGTTTGGTGAGGATGCAACCGATGTATCCTTGATATTTGGGTTGGGGGCAAGAACAACATCCGGGGATTTTTACCATCCTCTGTATTTCTGTTCTTGAGTATTGGAACTGGTCTTTGGCGATGGAAGATGACGTAAAATGGATACGCGAGAACAAGTACGGTCAAGTACACATTGAGAAACATCCATGGTCTCCATCCTGAGCTTGTCCGAACCCTTATAGCCACTCTCGATCTCCTCTTTTCAGGACTGGCCTTTTGATGACGGTGCACCCCCACCCACAAAGGTGGTGGATGACTGGCTCAACCTGCTGAAGAGCAAGTTCTGTGAGGACCCTGGCTGCTGCGTGGCCGTGCACTGTGTGGCCGGCCTGGGCCGGTGAGTGGGCTGGCTCGGTCTGAGGAGTGGGCGGGGTACACTGGCCTGGTGCACGAGCGTGGCAGTGCAGGGTTGCTGGTGTGTGGGATTTCAATAGTGAATAAACGAAGCCGCGTTAATCGCATAGGGCAGGCCTGCATACTGGGTATGTAAGGAGCTTGGAAAGGCATTGCCTTTAATCAGAGTGTGCATGGAGCGCAATCCCTCTCTCTGATTTTGGCACTCTGCCTCAGGAACCCCCTAGTAAAGTAAAGTGTGTAGATCCTGAGAGAGAAAGATTTCGGGGAATGTCTTTAAAAACTGCCCAGAACTTGGGTAAAACCCATTTCCTGTAAGGGGACACTAACTCTCTTTAAATGGAACTGATTGTTCTAGCTGATGTTTGTTTACAGTAGGGGAAACCCTTGATCCTGCCCTTGACCCTGCCGTTGCCCCCCACCCCCAGAAAACCACTATTAACGTAGCCTACTTTAAGGCCGACGGCCCTGGCCTGGTTTTGCCAGCGGGCGGAGCCTCTCTGCTGACCCGTCTCAGCTTGGGTATAGCTCAGTGTCTGACGCACGGCATCGACTCCCTAGGGGCCCGGTGTTCTTGGGAAGGTGCCAGTTTGTTTGTCATTTTAATTTATTTTCTTATTATTCACATGGGAAACGTACTCGGGCAGCCCATGCCAAGGGAACAAGCCCTTGGTTTTAAGCATATATTGGTAAAACGCTACAGGCAGACTGTGCCTGTGTGTATGCGTCTACTTGTCACTTTGGAAATGAGCCATTTATAGTGTTTCAAAATCCTTTCTTCCCAGAGGAAAATTCAAGCCAAGCAATACATCTTGAAATTAATAGCCAAACAGTAGTTCTGCCACGGCCCTTATTAGGTTACCAAGAAAAGCAAGCGGGAGTCACGTCTGGAGGAGATTTGAACGACATATCTAGAGTTCTGTCGCCTCCATCTTAACTGAAGGTGGCGTGAGGAATGTGGCCGCCCCCCCCTCTCACTTAACACTCCAACAGAGTAATTCTATTGGCCTTAATACACAGTCCACAGAAATGCTGATTCAGGGCCGCCGCTTTAAACCCTGCAGTACTCCCAGATTTCAGCCAACGGCAGACCTATTGAAAATCTCACAACTGTACACTAGAGGGCGTTTGTGCTCTGCGGGGAAAATGTTGTAACGGCCCAGCCCTCATTTAATGTGCCTGTTTTTCATTGATGATAATTAATTAATTAATGCTGTCCTTTGCGGCGGTGTTTGGGATGCGTTCCTGTATTTTTTTTGTGTGTGTGACTGATCTCTTCCGGACACCTGCAGGGCCCCTGTTCTGGTGGCACTGGCCTTGATCGAGAGCGGGATGAAATACGAGGACGCCATCCAGTTCATCAGGCAGTGAGTGAACGCTGCTTATGGCCGACTCCGGTCGTCCGCGGGCGGCTCCAGGGCCGTTTGTCTCACAGGCACCTTTTCTTTCTGTTCGGCCAGGAAGCGACGGGGAGCCATAAACAGCAAGCAGCTGACCTACCTAGAGAAATACCGGCCAAAACAGAGACTGCGCTTTAAGAACAAGTGCTGCATCATGTGACCTGGAGCGTGACTGTCGCCGTGGTTCGAACTCGAGCACTTTGAGCTCTGCCTTTTCCCCCGTTACCCTTTTTATTCTTTTTAGATTTGACTCAATGAGCCCCCTGCTGGCAGCACTCAGTCTCACCGGACGGACCTCCTGCCGTCCGTCAGTCCGTTTGTATAAATGAAGTCCGTTTTTGCCAGTTGAGTTGCCTTAGCGTGGAGGATGAGCTGGCCAGCCATGCTTGACTGGGCCTCTCCTTACACACCTTCGAGATATGAAGAAGTTCACAGTCTGTGGACACAGACTGCCTCCCTGATGCGGAGACCACCGGCACGCCATGCTGCAGAGCTCTTAGAGGATGAGGGTGGGCCGTGCTTCTGTGACCCGCGTGCTTTGACCAGCTCTTCCCGCCTCTCTTTGGACCTCGTGCCGTCCAGGAGGGCCCTGGTGCTTTCGGTTTCCATGCTTTCTGCGTGTGACCTGAGCATGCACAGTGTGGAACCTTTCTGTGCCCCTCGAGGAAAGGAGGAGCATTTGGGGGCAGCTGGGTTTAATCAATATGGCTGCTCTTGGGGAAGGGGCGGGGCATCTTTGTTTGTAACTGATGCTTTTCTAAAATTCTTTTCTTCATATAAAAGCTGCTGCATATGCAGAGAGGGGGAGCGGAGTTCAGAGGCTGGGCCAAGTTCACGATGGTGTGTTTTGGCCCCGACTGCACATGTGCTTCTCAGGCTAATACCCCTTCTATTCATTGAGAAGGCTTCGGTTGCCTTTGTGTCTGCCATGAAAATAGCCCACTGAAGATGTTTAAGACATAATAAATGTTTAGATGGTGGACCACTTGTGTGTATGATTGTGTCGCAGGATGGTTGAAGAAAGCATGTTTACATGTTTACAGGGGCACACAAGGCCAAGTTGATAAAATGTCTCCATCTAGTGGACATATGCATGAACTGCTTTACAGAATAACTTTTTGAGTTTTTATTTATTTATTTTTAATGTACCGCCACATCCAGTAATGCAGGGGGTTACGTTTGACATATGAGGAAATCGCTGAACCCAGCTTATTGCTACCCTGTGTGCAGAGTTGTTACGGCGTAGCTATACTCTGTGTTTGATGGCACACTGCCCTGGTGACGGCCCCGAGTTTCACAAAATCGTGCAATATTGCTACCAGTGGAGTTAGGCCAAATTCTCCCTTTCAGAACCACGCTGGGGGCAGAACTGAATCACATCCCGGAAGGCGCGTGACTCGGCCCTGGAGCTGGGTGGCCGCGGACTGGGCTGACCCATTTCCCCTGCCTTCTAGCCCCTGCCCCGTGAGGCCCATAGCTTCGACCTCATTGAGGTCAATGACATTATTGTAAGTCAGAAAAACTTCCTCTTTGCCGGATTCCCATCCTCTTCCTTAGTTTGTTGTGGTTTCCTTTATACTTAAACCATAGGGGAGAAGCTTCCGGGCTTCTGTTCAGAGAATCATGCTGGGAAGTAACTATTTTTTGCACATTCCAGGAGGCTGGAAGACCGACACGTGCAGGTATAGGAGACCTTGTCAGATCACAGTCTCACCGAGGTGTGTCAACAGGGGCCAAAAACTCTCACATTTCTGAAGGATGTCCCACTATAAAGGAGGTGAAGGAGGCTGGGACAGTCAGAGTGCCCTGGTCAGGCTATTGTGCAGAAAGGAGAGATTAAAAGCAGAAGACTGGGGTTGTACTGTGAGATGGTGCCAAAAAGCCCAGGAACATTTATCTGCTCCGTATGGAGCACTAAAACCCATCATTCAGGCGTTGTGCAGAGAAGGGGCTGGTGGTACAGATATGCTTGGGAAATGCTGTGCACCCCCTTTGCCCCCCCCCCACGCGACTAAAACAGGCAGCATCCGTCACATCCTCCATGGACAGCTTGCCTTCCCCTCTACACGCCTCCTGGGGGCTCACTTCCCTATATTGCAGCACTGCACAGGACTGGGACACCTTCGCTCTGACCTCCCCACCCCCCACGATTTTTACACCCCTCCCAGCCCACCCCTAATATCAGCAGAGGAAGGGGTGGGAGTTCAATTTCAGGGCCGGGCACAGAAGACGCGGCCAGGACGGAAGAGGCCTCCCAGAACTCTCCGGAAGGCAGAGAGGCTGGAGGCGGACTGGGCCCCCGTTTCTCCCGTCCACCAATGAAAGGTCTTGCGTATCAAGTTCAACAGAAAGTTCTGTTCACTGTACTTCTTTGTGGCGCTGGAATGCAGGCAGCCCATGAAAGTTCTGTACAGAAATGTGCCCCTTGTGTTTGTGCCAGGAATCCTAATGACAAGCAGGTTCACAGGGATACTTGATGTAATTACTCAATTATCCCGTAAATGCAGTGCATACCTGTGCAACTACAGCCAATCAGAGCTTGTTTTATAATTATTTTGGTTCACCTCCAAAGGAACATCTTCTAACTGAACTTGGGACCTAAGATTAATGGTTAAAAAGAAAATGGACACACAAACACCAGTCTTGTGTAGGGCCGGTTATAGCTCCTGAATACTAAAAGCACTGTTCAGCACCGTTTTCAGCCTGTGTCACCCTGGTGAGTAGCTTGACACAACAGCCTAATTCAGGGGTGGCCAATCTTATCCGCAAAGGGCCGGTGTGTACGCAGGTTTTTGGGATAAACCGTAGGTCAGCTGTTCAAACCCAGGTGTGAGGACTCTTTCAGCCAATCAGTCCTCTAATTAGTAATCTAATTAGGGAGTTGCAGTGAAAACCCGAATACACACCGGCCCTTTGCGGATAAGATTGGCCACCCCTGGCCTAATTGAAGGTTTCCATACACATATGCTGTACGACAGGCCCTATCTATTGAGAACGAACAGAGTTTATGTCTGCCCCACTACCGTGACCTTTTACCTTGCACGCAGACAGATGGGCTCGCACGCATCATTGAAACCCTGTGGCCCCCCTCTCTCCGTGAAGGGAGGTGCCCCACCCTCCCTTTCCAGCAGGTGGCGCCTCCAGTCACGCAGCTCTTCCGTCAGCCGTGGGCCGAGAAACGGCCCGACTGACCTTCACGAACTTCCCATTTCCACTGCGAACATCTGTCACATTTCCCCAGTGGCCACGCTGCCGGCTTTCTGCCCCAATACGGCTCTTCCTGTCCGGCCTGCGGTGGGGAGGGGTGGGGGCCCCTGGGGTGGCCCCGACATCAGGCCACAGCTTCCTGTCCAATCTGGCACATCCCAAGGCCCCTGCGCTGCCTGCGTGCAACATCATTCATAGCAGCTATTGGCTCACATTCAAACTCAAGTCTTTCCTACAGTTGGACATTGTTCTCCTGACTGGCACTTAAAGACAAGGCCTTCTGGTTATGAAAATGCCATTATTAAGTTCTCACTAAATCAGCAGAGGAATCAAACATCTACAAATTCTGTCTGCTGAGACTTACAGATTAGGGAAAAACTCAGAAGTTACATTTTTAACATCACAAGCTCATGACCCGGTATAAGCATTTAAAGATGTACACAAAAAAAACTTTTGAATTAAGCAGCACCTTTGCCCTGTCACACATCTCAGGACAGTCCTGCACTTTTCCACCAAATCATTTTTTTTAATGGAGTAGAAGAATCAGACAAACATGCTGTATAGGGAACAGCTGGTGTTCCACTGAAAGCTTGTTTCCCCCGACTAGCGAGTCTCTGGGAAATCGGGGCACAAAATAGTTTAAGAAAAGAGAAGTATTCTTCCAGAACAGCCCTCCCCTCCAGGAAACACAGAGCCGACTGCAGACAAAGTGCTCACACAGTGAACCCAATGAACCTGTCCGGCATGGAGCCTTCCAACACGGTTGCCATGGTTGGGGCTAAGCTCTCTTCCCAGTTCCCTGACCGCTGAGGTTCTTCAGGACGCTCCTCAAAGCATCCTCAAGAGTGACATTCAGAGAAACGTAACCAGCAGTTAACCCGTCTTTTGTTCACGTGGCATTTCAACACATCTCTGTATAACGGCGGGTCTAACCCAGAGCTGGAAAGCCAGCAACGATGCAGGTTTATTTTGGGTTTCATCCACTGTCCAGCTAAGGTGCATTAGGGCTAACAGTCCAGCTTGGACCAGGAGACACGCACACGGAGACTCTACCCTTTGTTGGCCCCTTTCAGAAGAAAAGTGCGGATTGTGGTTTCAGGAATATGCCAGTTTTTTTCCCCCCTGGTTACCACAAACACTCTATTGTTTCCCCCCCCCCCCCCCCAAATTAATCAGACCGGTGTCTGGATTCCGAACAGATTGGATTGCTTTCAATTCCTTCCGCTGCCAAAAGGAATGGGTCCATAAATGAAAGATGCGCCCAGGCGCAGGTCCGATAAGGACCCTCTCCGGACGCCCATGATGCAGGCCAAGCTGAATCAGCGGAATGATCTGCAATCAGTGGATGGCAGACAGCTTCTAACGGCCAGGGATCATCATATCCTTGCCGGTCGTGGTATAGGTCAGCAGATTAGGGCTCTGTCCAGAAGGTAATGGGTTTGAATCCTGCAGATAAGAGCAATATCACCAACTTGCTTTTGAATAAGGTCCTTAAGGCCAACTGCTACACGGGTGCTGGACTCTGGCCGACCCCAAAACCTGCTCTCATCTGTACATGCTGAACAATGAGTAAAGTCTGTTAAGTGTGTGTGTGTCACAACATACAATTTAGGGAGTTCTGATGTGTTTAATGGTGGTTATGGAACTAAGCTGATTATACAAACAAACCTGACTATGCATTAATTTAAAACGCTAATTTCCTAAACTTTGCATTTTTCTTACCTTCAAGGCTGTTCTCACTGTAAATTTGCAGTTGACCCCAGATATCTAAAGCAGAGTCCAGGTTAATTTGACAGTCGTCCCACAACTAAAAGACCCTTGAAGCACAGAATTGTACAGGCCCCCACCAGAGGGGAACGCACCTCTATTTGCAAGGTCTTACAGCATAAACAGGAACAAATCCTAGCTACTGTGACTTGCCTGTTAAGCAACAGATTATCCAACACAGGGCGATGGTAAATGCAGAGCCTATCCCAGCTGGCACAGGGTACAAAGCTGGGGTCTACCTGCGACGGGAAGCCAGTCCATCGCAGGTCACCTAGCCACATGCACACATTCACCAACTACAGCAAGATGTAAACCCTAACCTAGGTGGCAGTGGTGGCTTAAGGGTTAGGGAAGCGCACTCGTAATCGGAAGATTGCAGGTTCAAATCCCTGACCAGCAAGACACCACTGAGGTACCCTGAGCAAGGTACCGCCCCCAAGCACTGCTCCCCGGGCGCTGAATTAGCTGCCCCCTGCTATGTCACGAAAGTCACAAATGGGTTAAATGCAGAGGACACATTTCGTTGTTGTGCACTGGGTGCTGTGGTGTGTCAACAATAACAAATAAAACAACCACATGGTTTGAGAATAATGGTTCCCCCAAGAGAGAAAACACGATGATCAGACCATGGTGCTTACGCTCTGGCACTCAGATTGTCCAGTTAACCTTGACAGGAATACAATTAATATACCTTAACCATCGTGTTAGAGGCTCCACATCACCAGTAAGGGTTTAGCTACGTGCCATTATCCAAAATGCCCAGATTTCAAACCATTCCCATGATGCTCTACTGCAAGCTTAAGACTCAATATACATAATAATCAGGATTATAACCATATTTCAGAAAATGTCTTGCGTTAAAACTTTAGCTTCACAACCATCAAGGTGGCCGTATGCTTCAGACAAAATTGAAAGAATTGATCTCGTTTCAGTGATGTGTCATTGTAAGATTCGTAACCGTCACGGTGATCGCTGTTGAGGTGCATCGTCTGTTCAGGGTCCCCAAGGCGAACCTTTGTTCTGGTCACTCCCACTGTCTATGACTGGCTGATAAATGAAACTGCATGGGGCTGATCAGCCCGACTCATTATGCAGTTACCAGCATGCACTGGAACGCACTTTAGTGTAAATATGTATATTCATGTATTTCTGCTAATGGTAAATGTCAGTCATGTAATGTTTGTCAAGAAATGCGTGAATTTCGTTAGCATGTAAGAGAGTGTCATATAAATAGCTGTTTTCCCTCTCCGTGCTACTGCTGAGTATCAAAGCAATAGTGGCTGTTAATAGAGAGAACAGCTTCCATTTTAAGAGTGTTGTCATCTCCTTTATTAAAATGACACACTCGCCATGATAAGTTTATTAGCCCCGTTTGTGGGTCTGCTGCATCAAAAACATTCTGCGTGCTCAGGGATTGTGGCATGACATGGAATGAACAGGGTGGAAGTGTCGTTTTAAGTATGCAATAGCTTGTTCTCGCTGACAAGTTCGATTTCGTTTTGTCCAAACATCGTTTGAAGTGTATGGCCACCTTAAAGCAGTAATGAATGTTTTTTCAGGGCTGTAGGAATCATGCGGCATTCAAGCCTTAGAAAACTCGACCACACAGCAGTGTCATTTAGGGACATATAAAATAAATTTTATTATCCATTTTTTCTTATTAATTTCTACAGTGTAGTTGCTTTTCTAGACACGGTCATCAAAGATTGCACCTACATTTAACCCAGACACAGCCGCAACTTAAAACTTGGTGCGTCTGAATCGTATATATAATTATTGTATGGAAAAAAGGAACCTAATTTCTCCTCCTCGAATTCTCAACGTAAAAATGAAGCCCATCCCAGACTTCTGAGCACGGACGTGTGGGGGGAGAGGGATCAGTTCAGGGCTGTGCCCCAGTGGCTGCTGGGACTTGCGTGCCCAGAGAGTTTGGGGAGGAGATGACCGGCGAGCCAGCAATACTCCCCATTGGCTGTGCTGAGGACATCGACGTGATACCTGTGAGAAGACACACAGCAAGACAACACTTGGGTTAGGTCTCTGGTTCTGCCAGGCCACACCCCTTTCAGAAAGCCAAACTTGATTGGCTGAGAGAGACCAGGCACAAAAAGTATTTGTTAGACTGTTTATAGGCTGACAGTGACAAAAAGCCTTCAGATGAGATGTGAGACATGAAGGGAGGTGTGGGAAGCAGCCGGGAAAAGAGCACTTACCCGCCATCATGCTGGAGGAGCTGACAGGGGTGTTCCCCGTGGAGATTCCAGACGTGGAGCCCATTCTCACCTGGTCCTTCACGACAGGATCTGGCGGAAGACGAAGAGAGACAACCGCACGCTGATGGGTGCTGGTTCGAAGCGCGACCCGTCCCATCGGGAAGATCCTCAGGCTCACCGACCCGGTTCCCATGGAAACCCCACGTGGCAGTGGGCAAAATGACACTGCGGCCAGTCCTTATGGCACCGCCTACTCAGGGCCCGGAGAATCGTGGGCCGGTGAAGCTTATGAGACTCCCTATGGTAACATGGACGCTCGATAGCACGGGGTGAAGCGTTTACGCTATAAAGCCCAATCGAACCCACCAGCTGGGCCGCTGTAGGCGTTCTTGGAAGAGGCCGCAGGCCGTAAAAAGGGTACACAGTGTGCTGGACGAGGGAAAGTGCTGCTGAAACTTCTCTACAGTCTGTCGTATTTATATGCTCTGCCTTGAGATGTGAAATGGGCCAGAGCGACGGCTCACTGGTTCTGTAGGTCCAGCAGGACTGCCAGTGTCACACGGCTGATGGACAGCAGATGAGCGTTTCATCAGGGGGACTGATGCGACTTGGGGGTTCAGGGCAATAAAATCTGACCGGAGAAATCCACCAGTTTTAAATCAATGCTACTTACGTCACTGTAGTGAAACTCCCTTACTGAGCAAACAGGCACGTTCACGGGATCCCGTCCACAGTTAACGTTGTCCACATGGCGCGCCGTCTAGCTTAGCCTAGCCCAAACATGCGTTATGTGACCCCGACACGTAGACGCAGAGTGGCAGAGGCACACGGGCACAGACTCACAGAAGTAGGGGTGCTCCATGGCCTCCCGGGCCGTGAGCCGGGCCTGGTGGTCGTATCGCAGCAGCTTGTCCAGGAAGTCAAGAGCCTCGGTGCTGACCAGGTGCTGGTTCTCGCTGTGCACGAACCTCTCCCACCTCTTGCGGGAATGTCTGCCAGCAAAGGGCAGCAGTCAAACAGCTATAGAGAACCTCGCCCCCCCCCCCCCCCCCCGAGAAGCCTCGGCCTCGATGCAGACCCCCCCACCACCCACAGGACTTGCATTTTTTGGATCTCTGAAATGCAACATACCTGCCCAAGATGTCATTGAACCGAGGGTCCAGCTCTATGTTGTATTTGTCAATGTAGTCATACAAGTCCTCCGTGCCCAACACTTTAGCAATGCGGACGAGCTGGCGAAGACAGCATAGAGACACTGATCATGCAACAGCACAATGACCCTCAACTGACAAGAAACCAGTGAATGGACTGAAAGTCTAGTGCGGATTACTGGTCCTCTCAGTACATAATAATATGAAGGACAGCTGTTGACTGGAATCAGCATAGGATGTTATGCCAAAATGAGCCAGGTGTCCACTGACACTGGGTCAGTCGGTCACAGAACGGTAACCCTTGTAGATAGGACAGTACGTGGCGAGTTCCTCACCTGATCGTAGTTGTCATGCCCATGGAAGAAGGGCTCCTTCCGGAAGATCATACTGGCCAACATGCATCCTAAACTCCACATGTCTAAACTGTAGTCATACATCTAACAAATAAGGGAGAAAGGTGTTTAACTCAGCCAATAAGAAACACCAGCTACAGATCTCAAGCTGGCATCCCGCTCAGCTGGTGGCGGCTACACAGGAAGAGCTGCCCACCTGGTAATCTACCAGCAGCTCTGGGCCTTTGAAGTACCGTGAAGCCACTCTGACGTTGTACTCCTGACTCGGGTGGTAGAATTCTGCCAAGCCCCAGTCTATCAGGCGGAGCTGCAAGGGGAACGGGGAGTACGTCAGTTGGATCCATCACTAAGGAAAGCGCTGCATCACACACGTAAAGACTGCGCATCCAACACTGACAGACACCTGGCACAGCTGCTCACAGCCCATTTTCATTAACTGTATCCTGTTAGATCCTGTTAGAAAATTCTCAGAGTAGACCGTAGTGAGGAACCTTAATTGCCTGAACTTTAGACCACCAAGTACTATGGTATTGAAGGACTGGAACTCTTACTAAAAACTTAGTGAAAGCACACTAAGTACCCTGTAGGATGCACTAAGACCAAATGTTTCAGGTCACAAAGCCAGCTGTATAAATAAGTAGAAACGCTCTGGATAAAATCATGGGCTTAAGTAAATAAGGCAGGTATTTTGTACAGGAATTTACCAACATGGCGTCCTTCAGGTTAAGCATTACCTTACTTCAGTCAACAAAAATGACTGGGATAATAACAGACGCAGCCTTTGAGTGTAATAAACAGCAAAAAAAAGGAAACACTCATTTCTTATTAATGACACACAGAGGGGTAGGCCTTAGTTTAATGCATTAATGTGTTATTGCTTGGACTAAACATTTTGAAAAATTAGCAAACCAAAATCATTCTCTATTGAACTTGTCTTACCTCAGAAGGGAACATGCTTTACCTAATTAGCTGAATAAAAGATTGAAATTAGACCTGAGTTAGAATTACTTTGTTCCCTGTGTAGGTAAGACCCCCCCCCATCCACCCCCCACTGCTGGCGTTCAACCGCAAAGAGACCACAAAACAAGGCCTTCCCATAATTCAGCCCATACATCCACATTCACGCAAGCCCTGAAAGGCCTGGGGGGAAACGCACCTTTCTGTGTTCGTGGTCGATCATCACGTTATGCGGTTTCACATCTCGGTGCATTATTCCCATGCTGTGACAGTAGTCCAGCGCCTGGGGGGGGGGGGGGGGCAGGGGGGACAAGACAGTCAGAACCAGGCTGATGAAGCTGCTCTGCATCACAACCAGCCTGATATACAGAATCAGCACTGAAAGCGAGGCGACCATTCAATAAACCTTAGGCAAAATACAGCGGACATATTTATGATGGTCAAATTACTTCACGTTCGCTAAGTCAAACATCTACATGCACAGACCTCAACATCACTCTGGCAAAGCTGCACCTAAAGCAGTGATGAACACAAACATTCCCCACATCATCCAGTTATCATCACATAACCAAAGGCAGAATCACTGAATCAGCTTGCAGCCCGGATTACATCCAGCTCCGGTATATCTTCAGGCATATGAAGCCATTCAACCTACACAAGCTGACTAAAATACGACTCGAGCTAGATCCAAAATAACTTTCAGGAGGGACAGGGGAAAAAATCTGGCGCTGAGTACGGCCAGCAGATCTTCAGAACCGCATATAAAAACTGCACTAGGCTCATCTGACATTTCACGGCAGTCCGATCTTTCTCACTCTCAGTTATTCACGGACAGGCCGTTTAGGGCAGCTTCCCGTTTTACGGACACTCCAGATCAAGCCACATTCGGGGGGGGGGCTCCCTCGAGCAGGGAAATGGAGCCTGCAAGCCCAATCTCATCAAGGGGAGAAAGATTTACCTCAAGAAAAGCCAAGCAGAAAGAAACAGAGTCCTTACCTTCAAGATTTCATACATGTAGAACCGGATGTCATAGTCTGATAGCGTTTGATACAGTTGCTGTAAAAAGGGGGGGGGGGGGGGCAGTCTTTGAGTGAGTCTTTTCCTTCTATGAGGCGAACTACCATGATTAGTGCTGGCGCTGACAGCTTCAATGGGCTAACATTAGAATTAGAAAGAGAGAGAACATAACAAGCCAGGACAAGCTCAAATTCTCACCTTAAAGTCTGTGTTGTTTACATGTTCAAAAACCAGGGCTGGTGTCCGAGACTGAGGAGATTGAGAGAGAGAGACACACACACACACACACAAAGCAGTGAGTGTCATATATTCTGCAGTGCAAACAGAAAGACGAGGAACAACTGTCAAGAACTGACCACGGGATCCTTCACGATGTCTAGAAGTGTGATGATGTTTGGGCCTCCTCTCAAGTTCTCCAGAATCTTAATTTCTCGCTTGATTTTCTTCTTTTTTACTGGCTGCGAGCAAAGAAACGGAAGGAAGGTTAAATGGAGCCGTGCTGGACGAATACCATGAGCAGCTGATGTCACCATTCAGTCAACCGGTGACGTTTCAGGAAAGCATGCCAATCAGCATTGTGAGTTTAACCATATAAAGGCAGATAATTTCATGTACTAGAGCAAATTTACATACTATTAGCATAGGTTTATCTGAAAAGGACAAGCCAGCGAAAACCAGAAGGCAGAAGCACCTTGCAGATGTCATTTTGGTTTAATGTGAACAGAACGTTAAGAAGGTCCTACTACAATAGGACCAATGGGATTTACCAACTATATGGCAATATGCATTTGTGTAACTTTCCCCAGATGGCACAAGCTCATAAAAATCAGATCCATCTGTGATATTTATAAAAATCCCATCTTCTTAAGAGGTCAAACTTAAACTCCAGTACCACTAATATAGAAGGTCTGAGAGATACAACCTGTCTGTCTTTATTTTGGGACAAATGGCACAACAACACTGGCATTCTGGCTCAGTTGTGTGAGAGGACCCTTCCCTCAGGAGTGCGACCATACCTTGAGTATTTTGACGACTACTTTCTCGTTGTTCGTGATGTTTATGGCTTCAAACACTTCACTGTATTTCCCTCTGCCCAGTTTTCGCACCAGTTGGTAATCATCTTGATTCCTGAATCACAAAAAAGGTAACGGAGGTGTCACATACCACATATGTCTGATGACATGTGTGATCTGACAAAAGAACCACAAACGGCTGCAAGCCAAGTGAGTTAAAAGTATAAATGTAATTTGGAAATTGTCTACGTGGAGCTAAATTATAGCTGTTCTTGCTAAAATTAAGCAAGTAACCCAGGTAAAGCACAGAGACACTCCACTGAGGCTGGTTTCATAAGAAATCGAAGGGAAACTAAGGTAATGTGGGCAAATTGTCGGGCAGCTTGTTGGACACCAGCAGATACATTCAGAGTCCCTGGGAATGCTCACCCCCACTCGACAACATGTGACTCGTAGTCCCAGTACTCTCGGGGCCTCTGTGTGTTCACATCTGGATAAACTCGGGATCGGCTCGTGACCGGACCCGACATGTTCCAAAGGTAAACGGGTGGCTCTTGAGATTACCTGGAAACAAGATGGGAAAACATGAAAGCCATCCACCTGCCAGAACATGTCTGACTGCAGGGTTTCTCCTTGAGCAGCCAGCGAGGCATTGCGGCGCAATCTGAACAAAGTCCCATTAGTGCAACGCCACCCTCCCTCAAACTCAGTGAAAGCTCGGTGGCCTTTCCCACAGGGGTCCTCTGTCAATCATGAGTTTCATACGGCTGAAACCCAAGAAACTTGACCTTCTCAGGACCACCAGTGAGAAGACCAGCTCAGGCCTGCACGCTTGGTGAATGAATACATCTAAATCCCATTTCAATCCAACTTAAAACACAAAATTAAGAACATACATAAATCTGTAACAACCAGATACTTTTTGGTGTTTTGCTAAATGCATTCACAATTCCAGGCTTCGGCATAATAGGCTAGTATCATGAGCAGCGTACCTTACATCAAAGGTTCTGAGGATCAAAGTACCAGATTTCTGCAAATCCTACTACCAGTCACCCCAGAAGCCACGCTGACCACTGAACAGAAAGGGGGTCAGATTTGTGGATGCCGCCCGAAACTGAGGGCCTCGTCTACCTGAAACACCTCTCCTTACCTTGGACAGGGCTTTTGGGGCTTTAAATGATTGCTCTGGGGTGTGGGCAGGACGTGCTGGAGCTGTAGGGAGAGTGAAGCACATTATCACTCAAAGCCATTTTACAATGAGAGGGATTACGCATGTGACAAAGTCCCCTTGTCACAGAAACGCCGCATCTCGCCATCATTTCCTCCACACCTCCTTCAGCTGTACTTTGGAAACAAACATCAATTGACCCATCCGCTTACACGTTATGGTTCACCACACCTCAGACGACGACGAATGACAGGTCAGAACATAACACCTGTCTGACGGAGATCAATGCCTTCAGGACCGTATTTGGTGTAGCTATAGAATTACTAGACTGTACAGGTCTTTCATTCAAAAGCTTCATCTGGTAATTCTATAGCTGTGAGCGAAATCTCACTGAGCGCACACTACAAGTTACAAAGCTGGAGTGGTCGACGGAAACCTAATATTACATTATAGTGGTGTGTGTGTGTGTGTGTGTGTGTGTGTGGGGGGGGGTTGTTCTAAATCTTGATTGACAGTCAATATATACATCTATTTGAAACATTTTTCCCCAAATAATGTTTTCACACCCATGACAGAATACCTAAATATTTATGGAAGCATTTAAAAAAATAAAAGTGCACAGAACATTTCAGGGTGAACTAGTTTAATACATTCGATCCCCCCCCCCCCCACACACACACACACACACTCTGAAAAAAGCACATGCCTTCCCATCTCTAAGGGTACATCATGTTCTCAATCATGATACCTTAAAAATTATACATTTTACATGTGAATTACCCAAACCAGGCAGCCAAATGTAAAATTGTATTTATACACGGAGCACATGTCTCTAAAAGCCTGAAATAGGACCATGCTTCAATGTACACTATTACTCATCAGCGGTGGAGGAGTAAAACACTACCATTTTCATACAAACTTGGTGAGATGACAATAACTGAAATCGACCCAAGTGTAATTCAGTAATGAGCTGAAACAGCGACCAACCTAATAAGTGATTCATCAGGAGAATGAGCGGAACTAGTAAATATGCACGGCTTATTTCAAGACATGAAAGCGACACTTTTTTTTTAAGTGGGTCCGAGTAAGCCAACTTTCAACATCGTCTTCAACCACTGATCACAGATGCTATGCAGGAAGCCCAATTTTCAATACAAGGAAATTGCCGCAATATTGTCTAAGAACATGATCAATAAGGACTGTGCACAGCACAGGAGCCAGCTCAGAGGTAGGGCTGCACAATATCCCATTGCAATATGACCGTAATATGTGCGCATGCGCAATTGTCACCAGGGCTATACGAAATGGGCTTAAGAATTCAGATGCTGGCTTTTTGGTGTTATACGGATGTTTACTTACATGCACAATTTGATTAGCAGATTAGGAGTACGCATAAAATATTAATCAGAGGCGCATTGTGTTGTCCAAATGTTAGCAATCTGCAAATGTGGCAGATCCTTACAGTTAGAAGCACGATGATAGATGATAGTGTTTTCATATATCATAGAAACCATATCTTTTTAACAGAGGAGATACTGTGGATAAACAATGTAAAAATGTTGGTGGTGTGATGGTACTTTTTGCATTTTAAAATATGACATTTATTAGACATAAGGATATACACATCACTAACTTTTGGGCATCATGAAACTCCTCTAATATTTTGGGTGTACCATTAATCTGCTTATCAAATTGTGGACGGAAGCAAATGCCCATACAGTACCAAAAAGCTGGTTTCCGGACAAATTTTTACAGCTATTATCTAAAGGCCTGGTGATTATTCTGCATGCGCCATATAAGCATGATGCGATATCATGCAGGACTACTCAGAGGATATGAATTATGTACTGGACAAATAAACAGGCAGCCCCATGAAACCACGGACACTCAAGAGGCTCATTTGTAATAAACTAAATTTGGTTAGACTGATAATTCTAACTATAAACACAAGCAGAGACAGCAATGTGTTCAGCTGGACACAGCACAGACCCAGGAGAGCATCAAACACTGGAACATGGGTGTATTTGGCAGGTATAGGGTTGCAAAGGGCTGGAAAATTTCTGGAAATTTTCCTGAAACTTTCCGTTCCATGGGAAGTTAAGCTGGGGAATTTTGGAAATATTCCACATTAGAAACTTTCCATGGGAATTAACGGGAAAGTATGGGAATTAACAAGAATATTCCTAGAATTTTGCAACCCTAGGCAGGTAAAGTGTCTCCAAGAGTTGGCTATTAATGACGATGAGGTCAGTAAAGGTATTAGACATACTACAAGCAGCAATATGGGGGGTTTGCATTAATGTTTTAAATAACTCCTTAGTAAGTTTAAATCCTTCTTTCCTCAGTTCACCACCCACCCCCCCCCCCCCCAAAAAAATAGCCTTGCCTTGTAATGGAACCTAGAAGCAGAACCTTCTATTAGTAGATCCTCATACTACTGAGAACAGAATTTTAAAAGGAGAATTTGGGGTGCAGGAGGCCTACCCAGAATGGGTGGGTGGGTGGATGGAATGATTGATCTGCGTATAGCAGTTAGCCCACAGTATGCCTTAATGTGGCCTTCTTGGCTACATGAAGTCACAAGGTAATCACCACTTGCACTGATCCCTCTAACGTGCCTACCTTAGGGTCCTCTGTACCCCACCAACAGTAAACGTATCCTTCTAACATTATAACCGTAAAACATACCTCCACGAAAAGGAGATTTCAGACTGCCAATGTGCATGTTTATCGCTGATCTGTCAGCTAAATGCTTTTCTCATAAAATACACACACAAAAGCAGCAGGGCTGTCAATCTGCAATGGACACACAATGGACACAGGTTCACTATATGTATATATTACGCATATTTATGTATTTTGAGTATGCTGCAATTACAATTGACAAGACTAGACAAGATTAAACAACTCACAAACTAATAGAAAATCACTACAAGCCAGTATTTATAATGTGTGTGACTGAAACACTGAATAGAAATGTGTTGTTTGCCCACAGTTTTTGGAGTTTCCACTTCTAAAACCACCCAAGAACTGATAAAGCTTTGCATACTATACTGTATGAATAAAGTGTCATAAGCCTTGACAGATGAAAGCATAGGAATTGGGCAAGACAAAATGGCTTCTACAAGATGTAAATTAGGACCATTCATTTAAAATTGCAAAACTTGCCAGTTGCAGAAGTTGCCATGCAAGCTCTCATGAGATAGCATGCTTGAATCAGTACCAGTCTGTGCTTCCCACCTATCATTCAATTGCTTATACAAGACAGGGTTACAGGAGACAGGGCAGGCTAGAGCACAAGGCAGGGGTACACCCTGGACAGGATCGCAGGGCACGTTACCCTTAACTGACATTTTCCATCTGGAGCCAGAGGGCAGCGGACTTGCGATCTCCAGCTGACTCTCCTTGGGGATCATTACATTAGTACGAGACTGAAGGAGAATTCCAAGCCACATACTGTGTTCAGTGTTTTTTTGTTCAGAACACAATATTTAAAAATAATTTTGTTCTGTTCCCCTTTCGAGGACGCACAGCAGTGTGGCTCAGTAATACACATTCTCACCTATCCACCAACAGATTCTGGCACACATGTGGTGTATCGACCAGGCTGACCAACTCGCGAGCCAAAATAAGGGAGCAGATAGTCCCGTTACGGTAACCAATTAAATGTGTGGTAAATAATCAGGAAATCATATCACACAATTTAAAAAAAAAACATAATATAGGGAGTATGATATCACCCAAACCACAAGCTAGGATTCAAGAATCATGGCCACACAGGAGTATTCCATTTGACTTAACTGACAAGCCAAAATGCATTTAGCTCTCAAATAGAAACCTGCATTTGTGTCGTCTCTTGATTTTAGTTTTAAAAAAATTTAATAAACACTTACTTCTTCAGTTGCAGTACCTTTATTGATAAAGGTTCAGACTTTCCATAATTAAAATCTGTTTATGTCTCTAAAGCACAGACTTGTCCAGCAAAAGTGTGTCCTGTACAAAGCCGTTTTTCTCATGGTTAGTTCTAATAATGTACTGGGATTTTTTTCCTGGATTGTTTAAGAACTCATCTATAATGATGTCTTGTAGAAAAACACCTGCTATGTCCTTGAGTTTCTACCTCAAAGTTCTTTTTGAGACAAGTGAACAAGTGAATACCTGATAATAGTGGTATTTTGCATGTGCTTGGCATTCCACTGTATTTAATGTGATTTAAAACTGGGCACACTGTTTCTATCTTAGTAACTGTGGAGGTGAAGCATATTTTTCAGTTAAACAGGAAAAGGTGACAAAAAATTTGCACTGTATTTCAGGCTCCCACAGAGCCAAATTACCAAATTACATCTAAAAAGCAAGGTTAGGGATCATGCAATCAGTATTTGATAGGATATGAAATGAAGGCACTTTATGCCCCTCAAACAATCATAAGAACTCGTTCAATGTTTAAACACCTAAGAGGCTCCCGGTTAAAATATGTATCCGCATTAAGCACCCAGAAAGATGTTAATTCGCTAATAAAAAAAATACCACTGAAGGCTAAAAAAGTTTAAGGTAATAAGTGCATACACAGGACCAGAGGCTTACATGTTGTCGAAGGAGCCTCCCTTTCAAGTGCAACCCGCAATCGACCCTAAATAAAGACCTTTATCGAACACGTTCAGACTCAGCTTATATTTTTAAATCCAGCTTTAAGTTACTTCTTATATCCAGTATATAGTATCCATTAAAATAGAATGTGGTTTGCTAGCGGTACGGCCAAGATACGGAGTTAGCTACAAAGCGAAGGCACAGATTAAAGGAGAGAAAAAACGTCCTTATTCTAATCCGGCTAAGTCTAAAAGACTGATGTTAACAGTATCAGAATTGCCTTACACACGGCGAAAAGAAAGGGAAACGTGGAAAATGGTCCCGATGGTGCTCAATGGCTAACTAGCTAGCATATGCTACCACACCGCTGAAAGGCCGCAAGCATGGGGTTTTCCTAACCAAAGAGGAGAGAGGGGAGACGGACCGGTTTGTGGCAATCGGGGTCTCCAACTGGCTTTGCTACTGGTCCGGGCTCATAATTGGTTAACGGGGTTAAAATACTGAACCATACCAGAAGCTAAGCACCCCAATTTGACAAATATCTGGGAGAAAGTAAACATTTTAATTTAACCTAGTGATTCTTTTGCACCCACACATAACTATAATGATAAAAAGGAACTCTCGACATCCAGCCACGGCACTAAGCAGCTGGCAAGTCAGCCCGTCAGTAAAATGGAAACGAAGACACCTCGCTCATAAGTAACCGGGAACCAGAGGCAGCCATTCGAACCGAGATGGGTTGGACGGTGCTGGTTCAAACCCACACCACGGTGAGACCCCGCAGCCCTGAGATTACTTGTGTTTCCTCATCTGTAATGACGGTTGCACGCTTTATCCATGCTCTGCATCCCCTCATGACTTTACTAACCACCCCCTGCCTTTTAAGCAGCACCGGTATCCAGATGGCCGGCCGGCCAGTCAGACAATCACCGGTCCCCCTCGACCGCAAGAAAACCGCACACCGCTACCCAGCTTGGCATGCTCACAACTCAGCACCACAATGCCCCCCCCCCACCTATCTAAAAAGGCATTTATAAAACTACCGATTAACACCAGAGTGACTGCAGGCATCTAGAGCGGAGCCTAAGCGTAGCGATACTGTTACCGCTCCGGGTTGCTCGTAATACAGCGGCAGTTACAGCCATGGGGGGAAAAAAACCCCTAACCGACTGGATTTCATGTGCCAGATACTACCTCACATTTCCCCTGTATCTCGACTTTTACAACTATAAACCCAAGTATTAAATTAAAACACACACCACCATGCACAAAATGTAAAATATGGCAGTAGGTTTTTACGTGAATTACACGAATTAAGTTACCTCCTGTACTCCTGAGATGACAATATGGCGGCTCCTGCGCACACAGCGGACTCATGCAGCCGGCTCGGCGATGAAGGAGGCGGCGGGCCTCCGCACCGCAAGGGGCGCCACGCCTCGCTGACAGGCTGGAAATACAGGGTGGCGCAACAATGTTTCCTCATCATCCTCACCATCTTCACCACTCCCATGACAGAAGCATGGATGGATTGGAGGAATTCCCTGAAATGTATGGTTGCTGTAGACAACAATAACGAATTTTAAAAACTGACCCCTAGTGTTTTTCTGTTACCAAATTATCTGAATGCATTGTTACTATTGTTCATAATTTCCATTGTAATGCAAGGATTTTATTTTAGTATTATATTATTGTATTGTATATCTTAAATATCAATTCCCAATACCCCCCAAGACCACTGAATACTTACAATTTTAAGCAATACTGGGACAAAAGCCCAAGTCTAATTTCTAAAATCTGATTTTGCATCAGGCAGGATGTTTAGTTTCAAAATTTATTTCACAAAGCAAGATTAATGTTGGCTAGCTAAAAATTGTCCTATATTCGATATGTTCCATAGGGTCGGCGCTAGGATCTGAGGACATTAAGGGCTTAGGGCAGAGACTGGGGGGAAGGCGTCCTCAACCATAAAATTTGCCTGGACGAGGGGCTCAGTGATTCATGTTTCTTGCACCGCTTACTGCGCTTACTGGTTTTTACACTTAACAAATGAATAGAAACTAGTGTTAGCACAGAACAGGGGTGCTATAAGAGGAGGGGGGAGTTTGGATGATTCTAAGAGCCCCTGAATGACAAAATTTGGAAAATAACTGGATTGGTCTGGACTGGGGGGCCCAGTATGATATGGCATCATGGGGCCCAAAATCTCTCGCAATGCGCCTGGCACAGAAACATTATTCACTAGAAAATTTAACCAGCTAGTTGACTATTTTTTTGCACCGTAACCAACTGAGCAGTTCAGTTAAAAAGTTACTAGGCCAGATAAATTTTTGCTAGCCCATAATGTAATTTTCAAGCATAATGTGTAACTGAAGGCCATGTAAAAGTTGTTTCCCATATATCATTTATTAATTTCCATAATCAGTTTACTCATTCAGAGCACCACAGAGTAACAGGGGTTAGTCAATAGTCAATGCCTGCTAGTCACCCAGCCATCTGATTTATTTATCCTTTTATTCTCCTACCCTCCTGTCTACATTAGGATGCTTCTGCGATGACCTAGTTAGTTTTTTTTTTCCAGTTTTGTTTGGATCTAGGCTCTAGCTAACTGACGCCTTTACTAGTTATTTGCTCTGGAAAAAGTTTAGGGCTGTCAAATGATTATTTTTTTAATCGCAATGGATCACACACTTTAGGGATTAAATATTTAGTAGTCTGTATATACAGTGTAGAAAAGTATTTAATCCAAACGTAAGCTAAATAAAGACAAAATACATATATTACCTTCTCCCTGAGATGGTGTTAATCGAATGTTTTGTAGTCTAGCTGTGAATGCTGGGGGTCTGCATCGCCACGACTGAAGTTCCCACATTGTTTACTTTGCTAATACTATTCTCCCATTTGGGCATCACGATGCAGCGTGTCATAAGGCCCCAAATAATACTAGTAGCATCACAAAGGTTTTGGGAAATGCTGACCTAGACTAGGACTGTTGTCAAGATTATGGAATCGTCAAATCGTGAGTATGGTTGGTAGAACATCTGAGCTAAACAAATCATACAGCGCTCTTTCGACCTTCAGCCCTGATTGGCCAAGCCCAGTGATTTGCCTGCACATAACTGTAATCATGTTTGCAAATGTATTCTGATGGAATTAATATTGTTGTGAAATACATTCATCTTTAATTTATTCCACAAATTAAAACTCAGTGTAATTGTGATATTTCGGCTTGTATATTGTTACTTTTATACCGTTGTAAAACACTGTTCAAAGTAAACGGTACATCATTCCACAAAATCACAGCTGAATTTTGGCACTAGGACTTTAATTTGAGGGTGCTGTTTGGCCCATTTGGAAACTGTCCAGCATTTCTGTTTAAAGTATCACAGCAGCGGACTGGAATGTATTCAAAAGGAATGAGATCCCTCCTTAGGGGGAACATGGCGTTCCTCACTCGCCATCTCAGATGAGGTTGCAGGGAACTTTTTTCTCAGAGCATAAAATAATTTCTGACATATTATTGCTTGCATTTCATTTCGATCGTTCCAATCCTCACAAGTCATGAAATAAGGAACAGAACATGAGCAGTCTTTTGGCATTTCTAACTGCAGCAGATAAATTTTATATTTTTTTATTTCGAAATCACCATTATTGATAACGGTTCAAAAGTTACATCACCTTTGGTCTTCTACATATAGATAAATATACATGCCATTGCCTACTGTAAAATATAAAACTGGCTCGTAGCTGAAAGGTAAACAAAGTGTTCAAAGGTGGTTTGGATAGAGATCACTTTAAACTTGTGAAATCCTTATTGAAAAGTATAAAATAAAAGTATATTCTCCGGATTGTTCTTTCAAATACTCTTCACCGCCATAGAAAGCATACATAGAGCAAATGTCACTGCTGGCAAATGTCTAACAGATGGCAAATTCCTCTCATCGTACACATGATTGTAAAGTGTGTCTGTCTGGTTTAGTATGTCAGTAACACTGTGACCCACTGTGCATTACAGCTGACAAATTGGTGGATAGTCCAAAAACAAAAATTTGGTTCATTGCCTGATATCAGCCAGCTGGGACTGGCAGAATTGTTTTTCTTTGTCTTTAGTTATCACCCCTGTCCTCTAATAAAGAAGATGCTAAGTCGGATTAATTTGAGGCAGAATACTGAAAAGTCATCCAATGCTGGTGGTCTAAGCATATTTTTTTTTTGCAACAATGGAGCAATTTGGAGGTTTTGTGTGAAATTTCACGGATTATATTGCAGGATGTCTCAATGGTCATGAGCTGTTGCCAGTTTAGGCGTTTTTTTTTATGTCATATTCTGTTTGAACCTACACTACCAGTCAAAAGTTTTCACACACCACAGGTTATTACCACTTTTCCATTTATTTCAAAAACTGCAGATTTTCATTCTTGTTTCGCACTGGAAAGTTGAGTGCACACCTATAAATGAAAACATAAGTAAAATAAAAGAAGTTTCATTTATAGCCTGGAAAGAATATGTAACAGTGCATGTCTGACATCCTATTAACTGGTTATGTGGTGATGGCAGAGTCACATTCTAGACTGTCCTTTAACTTTAAATGCGCTAATTAAGTGTTTCATCTAATAAAACAGCAGTATTTAATGTTCCTTGCTGAAAGAATGACTTGAATTTTCTCTGCTGTTATAATTGCTAGAGGAGGTTACTTTGATGAATCAAAGATATAACATTTTCTTGCTAATAAAGGTATCCAAGTGTGAACATGCTGTAAATGTATTTGTTAGCGAAGAATATTGAGTGTCTTTTTAGTAAATGTTTAGTGAGTAACATGCAAATGTAGAAAACCTCAGTGTTTGCAAAAACCTTTGACTGGTAGCGTACCCGAGTGTAACTCATGAAATGTAGTTCCTGGTGCGGTAATTACGTGGGCAAAACAGATGCCCCATTAGATTGGAGATTTCTCTTTTTTCATGCGTTTTTCTTCTCTCGGTAGGGAAAATATCCACTTACTCATCCTTTAACAAAAGAAGAATGTATTAATGAAACAGTCATTCAGAGGGGAAACAGAAGTTTTTCTTTCGTGCATTGCAGTTTTCAGAACATATATACTGTTTGTGAGTGATACTTATTAAAATTCAGAAAACAGTATATTTAAATACTTTAACAGCAGAATAGGTCCACTTTAAAATAAGCCTGAACAGTGTAGGCTGCCAAAGGGACGTCACACCCACATGTGACCTTACTGGCTTTCAAAGCATTTGCAGCCAAATGGCATCCTTTAAAAGAGTCAAAACCACTTGACTGACCACTCCCGACTGGGAAAATGCGGGAGTCTTACTCGGTAATTATCTCTTACGCTTTTAGAGAGCGATCCTTTCAACTAAGCGACACAAGACTCCGTTGACAGGGCGCTGGATTACTGCTAAATAAATAGGAACGTGTGAGAGGTAACTGTAATACCGTGAGCTCCTACCGTTATTATCGTCGTTCTGACCCCTGTACTGTACAGAGAGGGGACCCAACCCATTTACAGTAGAGCTCCATACAAATTCAGGAAACATAAAACCTAGATGGGTTTGACTTCCTGTCTTCACCAAACACTTGTCTATTCATTTCTACTGGCAGTTGTTCAGTCTGATAAAAACAAACTAGGGAATCGAGTGACAGTCATAGGCAGGATTCCGAGGGACTGACAAGGGCACTAGTCTTGGTCACTTATCTGTCAAATAGAGCCACACCTATGCATGTATGGACTGTATTTCTATTCTTCAACATAAATGTCATAAAAGCCTGTTAATGGAAACTGCTTTAGCCAAGCGCTTTAATACCTAACCTTTCTTTGCATATGCGCCGTTAAACATTGTCTACTCAGAGCAGTAATTCACTGGGACATCAGACACATTGTCATCACATTGCCATGATAAAAATAGGCGGTAACAAGAGGCCCCAAAACTCTGTGATGTCAGTCATCGAATTCTGAAATGTTTCTGATGATCTCAATTGTCTAATATTTAGGATGGTGTCTGACATTCAATGCTATATCTGACACTAGAGCAGAACATCTCGGAGATGAGGTTCTAGAAAACATTACAGGATCTATCCAGATGTGTGACTGAATCATGTCAAATGAAGCCGCTTTTGTTAGCAGCTCAAAAGAATATGTTGATGTCAACCATTGTACTGACAGTGACTCAGTTTTACTCCAAGGATTTCGCCACATATGGGCAGTGCTTTGCTTTGTCATGTGACAATAGAAGTATATATGGCTTACAAAACCTTTTTATAAACAATGTCTTTCTTTTGAGAAAACACCCACTGGTCAACAGTATATATTTGTGCCAGGCTAGATCATTTCTCGTAGTCTTAGTAACCATTCTGCTGTATTTGCATCCATCTGATGTAGGGATTCCCCTTCTGAAAGAGAAGCACATCTGTACAGCGTACAAAGGAGCAGCCATCCTTTGCTCGATGCAGTATGGTGCTGTGTGATCAGAAAGGTTGGATTTTGGCATTCAAATCTTGCTGTCATCGGTGCAGTCTGGCGTGGGGTATATGACCTCGTTCCCTGGCACCGGCATTTAAAACTCCTTCAGCTACTGTACCGGAGAATGTGAACTTTGAAGAACTACGGCTTCTCCTTTCCCCCGGAGAAGTGAAGGGACTTTCAGTAGTAGAGGGAAAAAAAACATATATTGTGGAAAAATGGCCCAGGTAACAAAAGGTGTTCTGTGACGTGTAGTTGTGCAGACGGGGATAAGAGGCCCTTTTGACAAAATCTACACAGACAGACACACGGATCCTTACGTTAAGGACGCAATTACTGAAATCCAAGATGGTGCTGTTTTTTTTTTTTTCTTTTTTCACAAGTAAACTACAAAGGGGGGCAGTCCCCTTATCCTTCATGGCATTTGAAAAGATATAAAAGCTGAGGCATCTCTGTGGTCTTGGAAAAAAAAAGATAGGGGTGCAATATTTAGCTGTGTGCTACACTATCAAAGACTCCTCAACCTCCAAAGATGTTCTGCAGGTAAGTACTTAGGACATTCATGCTTTGTGGAATGATCTGGACAAGTATGTCATGTGTGTATATTCTCTGTGTGGTTTTCCATCTTGTCGGGCTGCTTTTAAGGTGATATGCTGTTGCTTTTCTTCATCTAATTTCTAGTCTTGTGAGTTATTATGTCATGTCGGATGTCTGACTTCCACGCTCATCATTACATTAGCACTTGGTAAAAATGCTTATTGCTTGAAAATAATCTCTACAGTCCTACAGCATTACATTTAGCAAAATAAAACTTATAAAGGTCTAATGAATTTCTGTCCATGTGACACCTGAATGCTTTGTGAAATCTTTTTAAAAAGTACCTCAGATCTAAAGAAAAAATCTAAAAATACTTAGTTAGAAGCAATTCTATGGTAGACTTAAATCTTAAATTTTAATTAAACTTGTGACAGTCATGTATGAAAAATTAAGGCTTGGATGCCTACACATCACATGCCTATTCCATCCAACTCCGTCCTCCTGTGTCCTGTGCTATGAACGTATTCATACCTACAGATATCTGTAATCCAGAACAACCACATTAAAATTTAATAAACAACTATTCTGTAAGATCAGAATAGGTTAGTCATTTCAAATATTGAATTTACACCATATTATTAAACATATTATTTTAATTAAGCAGTTATTTTAATTAAATTATAATTTTATAGCTGCTTATTAGGGTAACGATTCCATTTTATAGAGTATTTTATATATGCATCCAAAACGTGACGCTTACCAAGAAGACCAATTTCAAGGTGGACAGATGGACATATATTTGAATTAGCATGCTTTAATTCCGCAAATATAATGATTTCAAAATAGCAAATTAATATCTTGAGGGAAAGTACATTTATCAGTTATTGACCTCATACAGTTATACAGTACTGTGCAAATGTCTTTGGTAATTAAAGAAAATATCTATAGCTCTTTATCTGGGTAGTAAGTGTACAGCTGTAGATAAAATGTAGAGACCACTCTATATTTTTAAACATATCTGCATTTTTAAATCATGGTTTAATCCTGGTTCTGCTGGCAGAAGGCTATGCTGAGCACCAGGATGCTTCCAGGTTCAAAATTTCTAAGACAGCAGTACACAAGAATATGGTGAAGCAGGAGACACTGGGAATGATCAGAAACCAGCCAGGTAAAGGGCAGAAGGGGTATACTAATGCCAGAGATGACCATTAACTTATCTGACAGTTTCTCATGAATCAGACAATGACATCAAGTGACCTTAAAAAGGAATGGGAAACATTAAGTGCAGGTGTGAAGTGCACGGCTAAGACAGTGTGTATCAGGCTCCTAGAAGCAGGGCTGAAGTCCAATAAAGCAAGGAAGAAGCCCTTAATTGATAAGAAACACAGAACCAGGCTGCAGTTTGCTAAAAAATTGGATTATTCACACAACCATAAACTGAGAAATGATTGAAACAAAAAATTGTGCTGCAATCTCTTAATTTTTTCCGTGGCTGTATATTTGCTCAGAAAAAACACATTAGAAGATATGCAAATTACCCATCGCAACAATAACAACTAACAGGGATTTATTCTGTTCTTCAAAATGTTACTGATATCCAGTTGGATGGCTTGATGAACACCGCTTTCAGTTCCCAAACCGCCCCGTAAGGGCACCCCAGCCATTCCATGAGTTTTGTTAAATTTTACAACCAGCTCAAATAATTAATTAGCTTAAATAACTCACTGAGGTATTGATTAGCCAAACAAGGTGTGTTAGTGGTCCAGTCAAAAACTACATGGGTGTATTGGGTGGTTACTGGAAATACTGGGGTGACATTAGGAGAGGTTTTGAATGACTAAGCTGATATAGTTTGACAGACGTAACATCATAGCTTTATGGCAACATGAACATCATTTAAAAATAATTTTCATTGGCTGCCTAAGACTTTTGCACAGTACTGTAGGTATCAAATAATATTCCAAAATGAGTGCTGTCAGCCTTGATATCTACTATAACACATGATAAGGAACAAAACTTATCCAATAGTTAGGGAAAGGTCCAAATTCAACAGTGCAGAAGATGTGCTGAAAGCTACTGACCCACCTCGTGCCAGGCACCTGAACCCCACCAGTGGCTATGCTGCTGTTCGAGCTCACATGCCGGAGGCGAAGGCAGATTTGCAGACAAGGGGTTCAACCCAAAATTGGGCTTTCAGGTTGTGGCAAGTCAATCAGCAAGAGGAGGGTATGGGGTTTGCTTTAAGGAGTCCTGTGCCCCGCGGCTCCCAGAGAATAGTTTTGTTTAGTTATTCATATGACCAGAAAAGATTTCTCCTTCAATTTCTGTGATAAGGGATAACACTGCAGTCATTTTACCATCAGAATCCCCAGTTACCCTATCGATTGAAATGGCTATAATAAAATAATCTACCTTTCACCAAAGCGTTCATTTTACTGGGCCTTGATTTGAGACTGATCATCTGTGGAAAAACTCAACTGTAAATCAAAGACTTATTTCATGGTTTTTATGGCTGTGCAAATTCATGATTAATGGCTTCGGTTACTGTTCACTGTTCATAAATCCTACAATACGATCACCCATTCGGACATGTTCCCATTAGTTGAACTGGATCAAGAAAAGATCAGTGTGTTTTTTTAACTGACTTTTTGCATTCGCATGTCCAGCTTACGGCCATATAACAACACAAACAAAGGAAATGTCACAGTCCAAGTTTATATTTTACAAAGTTATATTTGCATTTCATGGTGTCCTCGTAGATACTTCATTGGTCTTATTTGGTTTTATTCTGCAGGAATATTTTCATCCTCACCGTGGCACTGTTTCTTGTGCAAGGTGATGTTGAGGGAGGTGAGTGTTTGAGGGGTACCTGGTTCAGTTGGGTCTCAGGCACGCACTTGTAAGGGGTGGGTGGTGAGACCACTGATTCAAAAGGTGAAGAGGAGGCAGTTAAGCCAGAGTCATCTTCTGGAACCCCCCCAATTTCCCCACAAGCTTTTCTTTTGTACAGCAGATCTTTCTTAAAAAACAGTTGATTCCTGGGTGCAGAATGCACTTGTGTTGAATGAAGAGTCCCCACAAAGAAAGAAAAAGAGAGCTAAATAAATAAAATCTCTGTGTATGTGAGCTATGCATATATTACATATTACATAAAAGCATGTTATTTTGACCTTGTGGGGACACTTTTTTGGTCCCCACAAGGGGAAACTTAATTTCATAAAAATCTGTGACTGCAATCAAAAAACTAAAAATGCCACATAGCTTGTATTTTGTTTGGCTACTTATGGCTAAGGTTAAGATTGGATAGGGGTTAAGGTTGTGATAGCTGGAATTAAGGTTATGCCCATAGAAATGAATGGAGAGTCCCCAGAATGATATAAATATAAACATCTTGTGTGTGTGTGTTTGTGTTTCAGATGGGGGCACACAAGCCATGTCTACAGGTCAGCAAACTTTCAGTTCTCTAACTACAAACGAATTTTACAAATTCAGGATTCCTTTAAATGTAATTTCTCATTATTATGGTATTAAAACACCTTTATGATTGTACTGTGACGTTTGTTTCAAACGCCCAGAGCTGTAACACAGACAAAAAGCTGTCAATTTACATGTCTTGCAATCTCTTGACGTCCATCTCCTCTCTAACACACAGGCCAAGACTCAACCTCAGAAGAAGCTCCCACGGGTAAAGGCATTCACACTTTCACTGGCTCAGCCATATTCAAAAATATTTAACCTTGTTGCTTGGTAGAAATCAGTGTTTCCCAATTCAGCTCCCTGCCAGGAGCAAAAATGTGGACTGTTTGGTAGGGAGCAAAAACATGGACCGACTGTGGGTCCCTGAGGACCGGATTGGGAAACACTAGTATAAATACCTTAGGCGGTTAATATTATTTTTCTTTTGACTGCATAGGGAGCCTGAACACCATATCCTCCAACCAGCTTAAGGGTAAGTGTGCTGGTAGAGGCAACAGGCCATGTAACACACATACTAAATCCTAAACAGCCCGCGTCAGAAATCATTCTAAAACACCCAGAAAATCTCTTTGACTTCTTTAGTGTTTTCAATGGAATGTGAAACTCACCTGTAGCCCTTCACTTCTGTGTACAACGTCCACCATACCTTAAGTTTAAACAACTGCATGCTGAATCTGACTGCTGAATGGGACTCAGCGACAGGGTATTAAGATTTAGTTATTCAGTATTGTTTCACCCTTAACCCATAGCGTAAAATACTCGATTAATATCAGAAGTAGCCTCTGAATCCTTGCATGCCCTAGTTCAGGGGTACTGCTTATACTAACTGATTATACACTAATATCCCTCTCGGTATATAATATTTCACGCTATATTTCGCTGAACGAGTGGGTAGAATGGCTATTGGGCGCCCTTTCCCAGGGATCTGCCCTATTAGCAGATTAACTTATGAAATGGCACCCTAGGCGACCGCCTATGCTGCTTCAGAGGCTACTTCTGATATTAATCGAGTATTTTACGCTATGGGTTAAGGGTGAAACAATACTTGTGTACGTAGACAAGACAAGCGTAAACAGGTGAATACGTTTTTCAGTAAAGGCCTCACACATAATGCCTAAAAGACTGAAATGTTAATTAAATAAATATCAGTCGCTGTCCTGTTTGCCCTGACACATAACCACAAGCTTATTTAATGCCATTATTTATATTAATACCCTCAAAAACATGAAAGAAAGCAATATATGACGTACAAGTTTTGTGAGTCAGCGGATGTTCATTTCCACAATCCTTTACTGCCATCTAGAGGTATTTTGAAGCATAACATGTCTGAAAATACCCAGAAAAGAATCGCCAGAAGCTAATGGATCAGAAGGTACATACATTGCAGGCAACTGAAAGACCTGTTAACCTGACTGCCTGGGTTTGGACTCATGGAGGATACAAGAGAAGATGAGACAAACATACAAACACACACACACACAGTTGTGTAATGATATCTTTTTGGGGACTGCTCATTCATTTCTATGGGAAAAATGCTAATGCTATGTCAACCTTAACCCCAACCCAGCCCTAACCATAACCATAAGTAACCAAACAAAATACAAGAGTTTTTGCATTTTTAGTTTTTTCATTGCAGTCACAGATTTTTATAAAATAGAGTTTTCCCATATGGGGACCAGGTGGTGCAGGAGGTGAGACCACTGGAAAAAAAAAATAAATATATATATATATAGCTTAATGTTCTATGCCAGTGATTATCCTAATAGCTTGAATAATTAAGAAGGGACCTCGTAGTGATCATTAACATATCCTTACGTTTTATAGATCTAAGCAGCACAAGCTCAGAAACCGCAAACTACGGTGAGTTGATTACTATTATTAGAACGACACCAGCCGGTACTACTACTACCACAGAGACGCTAGTACTCTTGCAAGCCAGTAAATGTAAATCACTCGATGTACTACTACGAGCTGAATCCCTTTAATTTGGTCTCTTTGAAGGACAATATTTCGGCAATGATGTGACTGAAGGTGCAGGTAGGCCTACGTGTTTTGTTTCGCACCGTGTCGTCATACAAAATTCGGCACGGTAATGCGGGCGCGATGAGCTTATAAAGCATAAATACTGTCCGAAATAATATTTAACATATAAGAAACAACAGGACACCTGATCTCTGACGTTAAACGAAAAATATAACAACTAAAATGTGTGTTTTGCATGCACTTAAAGGTTTTGTTTTGTGTAATTAAATTATGCAGTTTGGCAATGCTGTGTAATACAGGTGTAAGTAGGTGTACTTTCTTATCGTGCATTTTATATTATTTCCAAACTGTTCACTAGATGGCAGCAAATCCAGCGTCGAGGACCAAGACGGTAATTAATACACTGATTTCGCTTGGCACTCACTTCTGTCTTAAACTTAATCAGATACGACACATTGAATTACTTGAATTTGACAGTGCTGCAATGAAAGAACCAACTGGGCCAGTTAAAAAATGTAGTCCTATATTAATTTTTTTCCATTAATTCCGGGCTAGTAGTTCTTTGTACTCACTCTTTCTTTTAATCTCTCACCCAAGGAGAGCTTATAATTACCAGCCCTGGTTGGAATGTTATAAATAGCTAACAAATATGTATTATTATGAAGACTGTCTGCATTAAAGATATTTGTCTTTTTTTAGAGAACCAGAGCCGAAACTCAGAGGAAGGTTTGTAAAAATCAACTTAGTTCTGCTCTGCATGGAATTTCTAATAAAAACCGAATAAGTTACACTCCCCCATAGGAAAGCAACAACTACAAAACGAAAGATTTCATAAAAATGATTCAGGCACCCAGCATCGGACAACTCTGCAGATCTCCTATTATTACATTAATCATTGCATTCCACACTCAGAACGGCACCGACGGAAGTCGCCGCATAAGCCAAGTCTTTCTTTTATAGTGCTTTTTAACGTGGAAAAACGTTTCATGATTTGTGTCCCCGAAAACATGTTTTATATTAAACTTCCATGCAGTTTTCTGTAATAAAATGGCATGATTGTTTAAGTCGCCAAAAACATTGCTACTAACCCTAGCCAGATGGCGGCAGTATTATCTCAAATCGGCATTACACAAGAGGAGTAGGCCTACAAATCTTTCGTATTTGTATTTGTCTAAAATCAATTTGCTTTTGCATGCTAGTACGAAATTTAAAACGATGATTATTATATACTCACATATATTTTCATTTATCGTTAGCAGGCAAACGCTAATTGAGGCCCAAGAATCGCAATGGAGTTACCTATGACTGGTGCTTGGTGCTGTCTCCCCGAAGACCGTGTTTTATTTAAAGCTTTAGCGTGTAGCCCTTAGACTACAGACTTTTTGAAAACTTGCTGGTGATAAAAAGTCAGTATTTCAATCAAAAATATTTTTTCTCCCTTTTTCATTTTTTATGCATTCATCATTTTATACATTTTTTAAACAGGACATTTAATTTTTTTTTTTTTTTTTAACAAACCACACAAAATGTATCCCCTTTCTCTCTTACTTTACTCCCTACTTAATAAAATTCAAGCAGACAATTTGCATGGTGGTTTCCAGTATCGTTTTCAATGTTATATAAAATGTTTAACTTTAAACTTTCACAAACACCTTCTAGACCTTTTTAAGGTGCCTCACATAAAATTTAACATCTAAAACCACAAAGTACACTTGCATTACTTAAGAGCCATGTTTATAATAATAATAATAATGATAATAATTCCAGGTACTCTGGTTCACGCAGGCAGGAGTTTACGTCACAGATAGCTGCTTAAATATTTTCAATCTGCCACTCATTGTCATGACAGTAATCCAATCATCATGAATGCAACATGACCTTCCTGAATAGACTGTATTCACTCTCATGATTTTCAGAACAAACATAACTGAAATTATAAAAACTCTATACCTTATTCGTCACACCTTGACAATTATCCTCCACTATCATACTACCATTTCCCAGTAGCTCGCTTAGTTTCATGAATGATATTCCCCAAATGCTATTGGATACGATACTAACTTCCTACGATGTGAATGAACGCATCTAAGTTCCTTCTGGTTTCTCATTAGACGTAAAGAGCCCTCAGATCTGAGAGCCCTCAGACCCAATCCCGGAAGGCAACAGCCTGTTCTTCCTTTTTACCCATGTCACCCAGGTCCCAAATACCTGCTTACTTAATCTAACCTTCGAACCTGCAGTTATGCTGTGCTGACTCTGTTCCTCTTTAACATCAAAAAGTAGCCAGAAGACGCTCCATTCCACAGCCTTTCCCAGTTCAGTGATCCCTCCTGTGATTTTACCTTCTTGGGTTTTCTTTGAGCTGCTCTTCAGAATCACAAAGCGAGATATAGCAGTTATTTGGTGAACGTCTCTCTCGATACCACAGGATATGTGATAATCTCTCGCAGAATTGAGCTCTAGAGGTTACAAACATCCTCTGCTCAAATTACATAATTTGTTTATTTATTTTTTTTGGGGGGAACATTCAATGGAGGATTCAGGCTTCCTGTAATATCTACTGAGAAACAGCCTGGAAAAGTACCCTGGGTTAGTATTTTAGACTGGGAGCTGATGGTTCTCCTACACAATGCCAGCTCTTCACACAAGCCAAAGGGGGGAATTAGAAAGGAAGTCAAAAGGCATTATTAGGGGCATTATACAGTGCACCATGCTGACAATGAAAGAGGGAATAAAAAAGGCATCTTCACAGGCATCTCAGCAGAGACCTAAAAAGACATCATGATAGCTTCTAATGAAGAAAGGCGAGAATAAATCGGAGTCTGGCGGCACGTCACTCCTTACGTCACTCCTTACTGACAGGCAGTCACCTGTTTGTCAAACAAAGATTGACAAACAGATTGACCTGAACAGAATGTAATCAGGGAGATTATCTAGGAAGTAAAATGTATCGACGGGATGATGTGCACTCCCTGAAGTATCTGGGAGCACTGGGAAACTTATTACACACCAGAGGGCCTCGGAACATGCCGGACGCTGAACATAAGCGTCTAGGAGCAGTTCAGGCCGCGCTGCACTAATTATCGTGCTCTTCGGAGGTACGGGAATCCCCTCACAATGCAGCTCTGTTACCCCGGTAATCAAGCGCAGCTTCCCCCCAATATCTGTTTCAACAGGCACCATATTGGGATCAGGAGGATCAGAATTACAAGCAGTCATTTGGGCTGCGGTCACAGCCCTTCCGCTCTGGGGTGCAACTCTAACCTGAAACGCAGCAAACTCATCTTTGACCATTTGCTCCTACTTAATTTTAACTTATGCCCAGTCTAGTGTTACCTCAGCAGTGGGATTTATAAAGTTACCATGCTGCTTTTATACAGTTATTTTAGCTCTTTTGCGTAAGGGAGAAAATGGCACTTCAGATATCCATCCATGTTTCCTTACATTCTTTCTGTACATACTCAATCATATGTATGAAATGGTGATTACCCTACACCTCTTTTTTTACTATTAAAAATCCTGATCCATCTAGAACCATTCTGCACCATTCTTACCAGACCACATATGCTTTATGCGGCTTAGATATTTTAGACGAAAGACAGAGAAACTGAATAAATACTCAGAGTATTGTTTTCATTCATTAGGTAGGGATTTCCTGTAAATGGAAGTCAATGGCATTGCAGATTTTTTTTTTTAAGCATTAACTTCAAGTCTGTGAAACAGGGCTCTCTTTCACATAAGAGTGAGTCTGAAATAAGCCATTTAATGTGAATTTTCATGAAATGCCAATATAGTATTTTAAACTGAAATGCCCTATGATTCAAGATGAAAACAAAGAATGCTGGTGTAAGTTCAAATGACCACATGGGTTTTGTAAGACATACAGAGCACTGTTGAGGCTAATTATTTGAATGAAGCCCAGTGCTGGTCTTTACAATCCATAGTGTGTTGTTTTTGTTCAGTTTAACAAAATTAAGTTTTACAAAATTAGCCTTAATTCGACAGTCGATTATGATTCAAATGATATTAAACCAAACCCATATTTAATGACTCCTACTGTTTTTCAATTAATTTCAGTCATTAGGTCTCAATTGATTTAGGTCACTGCTGTTTTGTTGTTCAAATTTTATTCTGCTCAATACGTAATTAAATTAAATAAATTCATTATTTTATTGAAATAATTATCATTGCAGGTTATTAGTCCTAGGGGTGAAGTATGAGCTAATCAAAAGTGCATGAAAAAGCCGTCGTACAAAGCTGACTAAATAGCCAACTAATGTAAACTCCTTATAAAGACACAAATGGAACAACAACAAGGGAATGTTGTTTGAAAAGCACATACACACTACAGGTGCTTCATGCTATATATTTTTTCATCACCACAAAGAACTTTCTGGAACAGCTTCTAACTTATGTACATTAGACCTGTGAATCTAATTAATAGCTAATTATCAATATTAAGATTATTTATTTGCCTTTTGTACATCCATATATATGAATTGTTATTCTAACCCTCCAGTCAGTAACATATTACATCTGACCAGATTAGACAGCACAAAACTACACAAAGGCACTTAAAAACTAGACATTGATTTAGACATTAAATAGTTCACATTAAAGTAGACAGTAAATAAAACTGAATTAATATAATATCAGCCTTGATTAGCCTTGTAGCAAATTCTGTTTTTGTATATTTTTCTTAAATGAGAATGAAACACAGGTGGTATATGAAACTTATATGGCGAATATGTCATGATCTAAAATGACTTGGATTCATTTGATATTTGGATACACGCAGGCAAATTTTAAAGCGATACGTGTCACCGGTTCGCATTATAGGCTGCATTTAATCCAAAGTGTTTTTTCTTGGTGTTTGTGTAGTCAAAAGGCCGCCAGCTAGAAGCTCTGTTTATGGGAAAAAGTAGGCAAAATCCGGAGACTGACGGGCCCCATTCAAGGACACATAAAAATAAATAACACCTACGGCTCAGTCACACGCTGCGCGTTTCTCTGAGGAAGGAAAGCAAGAACGGGGCAAAAAGAAAATTCTGGAACTGAAATAAATCACCTGTCCAATAAAACAATGCAATTGATTATATTCATTAATGTTTAGTAAGTATCTGTCAGACTCTTGGGTGAATTTGCTCATTTTCCACAACGTCATCCAAACAATTTTTTCATTCCTTTAGATTTAGTGTGCTGATCTTGAGGGATGAAGCTTTTTTTTTTACCTGAAAATAATATTGCTTAGAAGCTCTTTACAGTTAAATAAACAATATAATTATGACTCAATACATATTTGGGTATATTTTTATTATGCCACTTGTAGCAGGAGAGTTCTCACTTTCCGCAGTCTAATTACCAATTATATTTGAGTGTAACAGATCAGGGTTAGTGGAATATAATACAAACTGGCACCCTTAAGATTGTTGAGGCGTTCTTGATTGTCGGCATGTACAGTTCTTAAAACATGCCCAGAGGATGCCAAAAAATGCACAAATATTTTTCCGTGTGCCTTCAACATGACTAGGCACAACTGCCCGGGTACGATTCGTGCCTTGGAAGGACACATTCGTCAGAGAGCACGTCTTTCACCGTGTCAGGAAGTATTGTCCCTTTCATGAACACTGTAGCCATTGACTTCTCACAAAAGGGGGTTGAAGCCAGCCAGTGGACAGCCCGTTGGCAGTGTGAAGCTCCTGGCAGACAAAGGGACGAAAAGGGGCATTATTTAAGGCAAAACTGCGTGGGAGTCTGACTGAACTTGCAAATGGCCTTGTCAGCATGCAAGGGAACTGCAAGCTGAGTTTAGGCACAAAGTTGTGACGCGGGGCTCTTGTTGCTATGAAACCGCGGAGACAAGACTATGTGTGCTTGGCTGAAATGATTCTTACCAAAACAAGATCGCAGCCAGTGAGAATGCAACATTTTAATAAATTCGGCAGTGTGCTCTGAATTGATGCGGTTTTCATCTCTCTTCTCTCGATATGGCGGTTCCAAGGAGTGCCAGCAGTTACCCACAAACCTCTCAGCTTACATTTGAACACACATGTGCCATAATATCCATCGGCAACAAACATGTTGCTGTCTGTGTAGCAAACATGCTGTGGTCTCCGTGAGACCAACATGCTGAGGTGTCTGTCTGTTTAATCAATGCGCTGTGGTGTTTGTCCATATAATGAAACTGTTGTGGTCTCCGTTTCATGAATGTGTTGTGGTCTGTCTACATACCGGATGTGGTCTCTGCCTGTTTATTGAATCTGCCATGATCTCTATCTGTATACTAAACTTGCTGCGTTCTCGTGTATTAGGCTCTGTTTGAAACCAGCCTTTTTTCAGCACTCAAATGGCGCTCCCGCACCATTCAGGTGTAATTTTTAAGCTGTGAAAGTCTCAATTACATGCATCCAATCTCAACAAAATGAAAGGAATTATATTCAGCACAATAAAGAACTAGCCACGTAAGTAGGAGGAACGAGGAACTGTAAAGGGCAGGGATGGTAAATTCCCCAGAGTCATTGGCAAGATAAAGTGCTCTTTTTAAGTCCTTCTCCACGCTTGTTTCCTTCATGCTTTTGGCCGTAAGCGTACTCACCTAACACCAAGGACACACCCCATCATGTAAACCCCTGGGTACCTCATGCCACGAGTTGGGTTGGGGCTCCTGGATGGATGAGTGAAGTCTTTGTCTGAATGACTGTGGCTTTGTTCCTTTGTTTGGCTCTGCATTCCTTCAGAGACAGGTAATGCAGAATCGCCCATGGACCTTCCCTTACATAGAGGGCCACACTGAGGGTCAGCTGAAAGGTCACATGTACAGCACCATGTCCTGGTAGCCGCCCTCAGCAGTGGCAAGGAGTGCTGATCTGTGACCAGCTAATAGTGTCAGAAAAAGCAGAGAGCCAAGAATCAGCACTTTGAGCGGGATAAGCTTCTCTCTGTGCTACCTGTTCCATTCCACCTCAGCTGGGACGCGGTCCTCGAGTTCACACGCTGGACTTCGCGCGCTAACGCCGGTCTTTGCCTTTGGCACACGCTTCAGCTATACCTCCTCCGTTCTCAGGTGTCGTCGATGTTCCTTTCTCAACCCTTAAGGGACAGAATTGCTACCAGTGGCGGTAACCCAATCCAGTGCTAGGGTAGGATCAGGGAGAATTCATCGCCCGTATTCTGTACTTCTGTAACAGTAAGTCTGGAAGCTCTTACAGAAAGCACTGGACACAAGACTGGGCACACCCTGAATGGGGTTCTGGCTCATCTCAGGCCATAGTTACACACAAAAGCACCTGAGAGTGAAAATTATAGAGCTCACACGTCTTCAGGCTGTGGGAGGAGCTCCTATTGAACATGGGAAGATCTCCGCACGCATAGAGCTGGGCTAGAAATCGAACCCACAGCCCAGGAACTGTCAGATCCCCATCTTCTCTAAACCTGTATAACTTTCACCAGTTGTTATTAATGACTTCATCAGCACCAAGTTGAGTAACAAATCAATATCAAGCTCCATCAATAGCGAGTATTGTAGCAGGTAAGGTAATAATTAGCTTAGTCAATTATCTGATTATGTAGGTCTCTGCATCTTCCCCAGTTATTAACGCGTTTTGTTCTGCTTATCAGATCAAGGGTTGTTCCCTTTGAAATCCAACCCTGTAGAATTTAATACCATCCAATGCTGTGAGTGTGACAGTGCCGGCAGAAGTATTGGGATGTGCAACAAATTTACCAATGAAGACAATTTAAATGCTCGCCTTTCAGAGGCCGCCGTTCCAGTGCCCCATAAAGTCCCCGGAGATGCCCGAGGTACCTTTGTCCTGGATTGCCTCAGACCCGCTGACTTAACCGGCTCATTCATGCAGAATTTTAGCCCACTGGCTGGGCCCCCATCCTCTGAGAAAAACAGACTGGAGCTAGCAGGCATCTGCACAGCTAAGCTCAGCACAGACCATCATACATGTCAATGTATCTGCTATATTTCTAATACTTTATTCTACATTTTCACTCCTTTGTAGAATTTAATATCTAGCTACATATTTCTTAGCAAGACTGAAAACAAGGCCACAAAAACACACCCATCTGGCACGATGGTCTGAAAAAGCAATACCCATAGCTTTTGTAATCCTTACATGACTATACACTTCCTTTTAATATTCCTATAAGCACAAGACTAATCATGTGCTGCATATGATTTCAGCCACTACATACAATCTTACTTTTTATTCATCCGATGCATTTTAGAGAAACTTTTGACTTAAACATTAACCATTCTGAGACTTTTTTGATTTATATTCTTAGAAATCCTGTCACATCTCGAATCATGTTACAAAGCAGGGCACATTTCCGAAATGTTTACATGACATGAAAAGTGAGAATACGAGCTACACAAGTAACGTTAACATACAATCACAGACAGAACATGGTCTGACCTTCTCCGTATATCTATTTATTTTCAGTTCTTACACCTACTATGTGTGCTTAACATCTCTTGTGTTCGTCTAAAAGTCTGACCACACATGGCTGAGTAAGACTTAATATCGTTACTGGTCGCAAAAATGGAAGATAAATTTGGACATGTTTATAAAGAACAAACCATTTGTTCTACTAATGCTGATAAAAAAAACTTTATGCTGGAAACAGTCCTTTGTATACAAAGGGCTTAAGGTCTCCATGGAAAAGGTAGCTTTTCATATCACTTGTTTTTCTTAGTGCCTCAGATGGCACAGGCCTCTGTTTGCATGCGAATTAACTTGTAATCTTAGTGCGAACCGAAGGGCCAGTTTTCCAGCAATTTCCCTTTATCGTCCTCGGCGTCTCTTGAAAGTAACATTGCAAAATCAGCCTTTCAGTCAACACAAGTCCCCCTCCCTGGTGTGTGGAGATTGCATGCTTCCTAACTCACATCTCTGCAGCATATCTATGCGCCAGTCTCACATCACCGTGAGAGTGCCGACAAAACCATGACAGAACCTGCGACACTTAAGATGACGATATTATCCTATCGAGTAGCTTGATGTTTTCCCAAACAGCAAAGCGATGTAACCTTGATGGATGAAAACAAGGTGTAATGACTACTGTACAATTATTAAGTGACACAAATCTGCTCATGCGGGGGTGAGGTTAGACCTTGCTTACAAGGGCTGTTTCAAAACACAGACAAAGGCAGTGAACCCCGTATTCTTAACCCTCTTTTAATTAATGTAATCTTAGAAGGTTCCTTGCGACGCCTCTCCCGATCTGGCTCTGCCCACTTCAAGCAGGAGGAGCAGGGAAAGTATAAAACCTGATTTGTCCAGTGAAGCTTTAGACTACTGGGAGACTTGGGAGAAGTTTGTGTGCAGCCGTATATCTCAGCCACCAGCACTGTCACCACCATGCAACCGCGGTAAGTGAGAAAGGTTTGTGGCTGGGTCTCGTCCGATTGTACGGTGAGCTTTCCGAGTGGAGTTGGACTAGAGTGCTTTCATCTAACCTGATCTCTGACAGGACCTATTGTTGCAGAAAACTGCAGTGCTTGAATTTAGACACTGAGGTAATTCATTGTTGAGGTACAGGGGAGTTCATTTGAATGTTTACCTGAAGTCCAGAATGCTCACAAGAGTATTAGGACGCTTACCTGAACATTAGAATGGTCACATAAACCTTATGTATATATAGTATTTGTAACCCTGAAGTCTTAGAATATTCTTGGTCTTAATGAACAGGAATGAGAAGAATGGTTAAATGTATATTATTTTTGAGATCAGTTTGTTTTGAGACTGTAAACAATAAACATGAGGTTAATTATCACATAATTCCTCATAATTCCTACATGTTTAATTTGTATCATTAGCATTGCAATACAATTGTTTTGTCATGTTGGCATGGATCTTGCCATTAATAATCTTTGACAGATGATGGAATACTGCAGAGTTTACAGTCGTCGTGTAGTTTTAATTGGTGTAGTATACATGCCCTCCTTGTTTTCAGTACAGAGTTTGTGTCTTTGAATTATGGTATCTGGGATATTTGTAAATTAATTTTGGGACTGATTCTATTGGCAATTCTCAGGGGAAAATTAGCCTGCAGTTTTCTTGATTATTATAATAATATATATTATTTCAGTTTAAAATGGTGAATTTGTTTTTTTTTGTTAAAAAGTTCAAACTGTCTGCATTCATCGTTTTAAAGGATATGAGATATTTAAAGGAAACTATCAAAATCTGCTGTTTCCAGGAGGGAAGGTCCAGCTCAGTGTATGTGCTTGATCGTTTCAGATTGTTCTTTACGCTGCAATGTTTGGCCTTGGTGGCTCCTGCATTTTCGGCTCCGCTAGCCGGTAAGTCGCCCATTTCTCCGTTGTCCTCCTTCTTCACATATCTACGCGAAAACTCTTCATCCTGACTCTCTCTGGGCCGTGTGGCTCCTGCAGAGTTTTACATTACACCGTGTCCTTTCCAATCCCCAAAGCTTCCTCTTCACATATCGGAGCTCCCTGAAAAGGCCCTTCACGGGATACCTTCCCGATAAAATGTGGGAGGTTCGTACTGTGACTGCTAGCTGAATTTCTCTGCTCTGCTCCTCTGAGATCAGTCTGTAACAGGAGCTGCTGCCTATCCATAGCTCTCAATAGGTTTTGTTCATTTGTGCCTGATGTGCTAGCTAAAGGCTTGCTGGCCAGAGAGGGCCTTTCACACAGACTGTGGCCACTGCCGTGTGCCACATTCACACAGATGGAATCCTTTCCATTGGCCCTAACGCTGTTACATGCCTCTATCAACCTACAGGCATTATGACGTAACAAAGAGCCGTATCTATACCTGAAAATGCAGCGTGCACAGTGATGAGGTGATTTCTTGGTTAGACTGTAACTGTAAAAGGGTCACTCAGTATGCCATAACAAAGGGGTGACCCACTAACATACACCACACTATAGCTCAGCCAATGAGATAACGTATGACATCATAAAGGAATCACCCAATGAGATGTATTCCATTAAAAAGAGGTCACATAGTGACATATATGACATCATAGATTATTATAATGTTTGTCACTCACATACCTTATGTATGAGATTTTGGACTCATGACATCATATCATATTGGGCCCCCAATTAATTACAAATTTTTAGGCCCCCTGTCAATTCTTCTGATCCCCTCCTCCCTTTAAGGTTTTGGACTGGAATTGTCCTAATTTCCTACCACCACTAATGCACGTATGATCTGATAATGGGGTCATGCAATCAATTTAAATGTACTGCACCGGTAAAGGCAGTGTCCCTGGGGCAAGTCAGTCTCTCTGTACTGGTGAAACAAGCTCCTGCATTACCTTAAATTAAGGGGGGAGATGGGGGGGGGGGGATTGTAACCCCCCCAATAATCAAAGCTGGCCAATACAACCCCCCCCAGGACCCCCCTATATGGGTGGAGATTTCAACCCCCCCCCCCCCCCCCTGCCCTCAATATTATGCCCATGTGCTCCCAGCTCACAAGAACAAAACAGGAGAACAAATAAGCAAGCAAACAAATTAAAGTAAATAACACAAAATTAGATATAGTCTCCAGTATAAACTGGGAGAGGGAAAGCATGCATATACTGATCAGTCTAGTCAAGGTGATTTTACTCTAATGTACTACTCCAATGGCTGCCCATATTTACTCCAAGAAACAGCAGGAATCCAATTCAAACACAAGGCTGCCACGTTTTTAGGAGTAAAAACGACATTTACAAACAGTACCGCAAACACTGCTTTTTCCGTGTAACAAGATAGAATGAGAAACGGGCCCTGTTATTAACTTCCAGGTGTGGTGGACGTCTCCTCCGGGAAGTCAGATGTGACAGGTAAGCTAAGTCAAAGATTCCCGTTTGCTACATTTTAAACCCAAAGTGCAAAGATTTCACCACTTTCTGAATTCTGGTCAGGGATTGTTATTTACAGGCATGGATTCTGTTTATATTCTATACCAATTAATAACATTTTATTAATGCATAATAATGCTGTGGCTATTTTCTCTTTGAAATGCATACATCAACTTCATGTTTTTAGCAATGACTATTTGGGCTGAATATATTCTCAATAGCATACTCTAGTAAAGTCACACAGAGATGACAATGCCTGAGAGTATGACTTCCTGCAAGTTGCTTCTAAAGAATTTGTCCGGCACATGAGCCCAAATCTGCCGCAGTGAAATCAGTGACAAGGCATAAGCATAAAGTATGTTAAATTAAAACAATAGGAAATGTTTTTTAAACTTAAAAAGTTCCACTGAAGTACCTCTAGGTGAATTGAAGATTGAGATATATTACTGTGCAAAAGGCTTAGGCGGTCAAAGAAACTATCTAAAGCTATTTATCTGGGTAGTAATCGTATATAGCTCAGAAAAAAAACACAATTTAACATTAGAAGATATGCATATTAACAGTAACAGTAATAAAAACTAACAGGGATTTCTTCTGTTCTCCAAAGAGTTACTGATATCCAGTTGGATGGCTAGATGAACGCCGCTTTCAGTTACCAAACCTCTCCTCAGGGGCACCTCAGCCATTGAATTTCACAACAAGCTCAATTAATCAATTAGCTTGATTAGTTAAATAACTCACTGAAGTATTGATTAGCCAAACAAGGTGTGTTAGTGGTCCAGTCAAAAACTACATGGGTGTATTGGGTGGTTACTGGAAATACTGGGGTGACATTAGGAGAGGTTTTAAATGACTAAGCTAATACAGTTTGATAGATGTAACATCATAGCTTTATGGCAACATGAACATCATTTAAACATCATTTTCATGCTGCCTAGGACTTTAGCACAATACTGCATGTATGAATTAGTTATGCATTATTATATCTTTTATACATGCAGTATTTTAATATCCAAGTGGGAGAAGAGCATGAACAAAGATTTTTAATCTTTAGTCCTATAATATTCCTTCCTGGTTTGAAACAATGTGAGAGTTTAGGTCATGACATCATGCAGAGTCCTTCAAAGGTAAAATCGAAACGTTTTCAGTTAGCCTTTAATGGTAAAGCTGATGTAATCAGTTAGTTCATTTTAAAAAATTGCCAGAAGGAGGCATACTTACGATAAAAATATAATTTGCAGTGTTCCCTTTATTTTGTTGAAGGCGTATGCCTCAAAATCTTCAGACCTTTCATATTATTATGTGTTTTTTCATTGGTTGTAAAGCTTCTGTTTTTAGATTAATCACGTGACAGGGACTCTGCATGTTGAGTATCTGCAAGTATATGTACATGTGGTATATGCCATTAACCACCAAGTTGTGCAATTTAAAAAATCGCTCTCACAAACATCCCACAACTTATAACACAATTTACTCTCTTGACTTTTTGCTGTCTGTGAATCTAGCTTTGAAAGGATCAAAATTCAGATTGTACTTGCTTGCAATTAGTATTTTTGTTGGAAATGAATAATCTGTACATTACAAGTTTAAGTTAAACCATTAGACAAATATTAAAGTATAGTTTATTCTCACAAACTTGAATTTAAAAAAAAAAAAGTTACAATGAATCACATTTTTTTGTGTAGAGCAACTGTAACTATGTAAACTTTTAGATATGTAAAATTATGCCCATGATGGGTTTTTTTCCAACCATTTTCCCTACGTGAGTAGCCAAAAATAGAAGAACACAAAACTAGATATTTTTTTTATCTTTCAACTTCATTACATGTGATACATAATCAATCAATTGGCATGATAAGATATATACTTTTGCTCAATTTTTGGTCATCTCCGTAACTCTTGCCATGGATTTGATTAAATATTTATGTTTAATACCACCCTAGAGGCCAAATTAACAGTTAAACAATAAAGTTTAACTATATGTATAATTTGAATCTGTCTACAAACTAATTTCAAAAATGAACGAAATCCATATGTTACAATAAGGAGTTCACGAAAATGAACCTAAGTTAATTTTACATTAATTTAAGGATTGTGTAAATATTTATGATTGTAAGTTTTAATGTTAGGCCAGAGTAATCATGATTAATCACAGATCACTGTGCAATTAATTCATTAAATTTATTGTGAAATGTATTGCCAAAGATACTTACACCTACAGTCAATAGCATCTACAGTCAATAAAGAGATTCTACATTACTTATCTGAACCTGAGCATATGTGAACAATCCTTAATTAGACAAGTAACAGGCTAAAAACTAATGGTCTGAATCTCTTCCAAGTCGTTAAGAACAATTATCTGGTCTTTGAAGAAATCCACTCTTCAGAAGTTACAGGTAAGGTTTCATGTAGATAGAATAGTGTAGGTAGTTTTAAGCACTTCCCATAAAGTGTAAACCTGACCGTTGAGCATGAGATTCTTACTGATGTGGTCCTATGATTTTTTGCTGACATCAGGAGCAGATGACCATACTGGAGATGAATCTTCACATCGTAAGTTTGTGTCCAAATTCATGAATATTAACAAATATGCAGGTCTAGTCAATCTCTCTGTGCCATGTCTGTCTTTCTGGATATGTACCTGGGCCTAGGAAATGTGTTCTGTCTTATACGTTTCAGATTCTGACAGTTCACACCATGACCATGACAACAAACATGAAAGTATGGATCATGACATAAGTCATAGCCATGACAGTGACAGTCACCGTGACAGTGACAGCCACCATGACAGTGATGATCATCATCACAAGAGCAGTGAGGAAAAGGACCACAGTGACAGTCACCATGACAGTGACAGCCACCATGACAGTGACAGCCACCATGACAGTGACAGCCACGATGACGATCACCATCACAAGAGCAGTGAGGAAAAGGACCACAGTGACAGTCACCATGACAGTGACAGTGACAGTCATCATCACAAGAGCAGTGAGGAAAAGGACCATAGTGACAGGCACCATGACAGTGACAGCCATCATGACAGTGACGATCATCATCACAAGAGCAGTGAGGAAAAGGATCACGATGATAGTCACCATGACAGTGATAGCGACAGCCACCAGGACAGTGATAGCAAACATCACAAGAGCAGTGAAGAAAAGGACCACAGTGACGACAGTGATAGTCACCATGACGATGACAGGAAACATCACAAGAGCAGTGAGGAAGATGACCACAGTGACAGTCACCATGACAGTGATGATCACCATCACAAGAGCAGTGAGGAAAAGGACCACAGTGACAGTCACCATGACAGTGACAGTGACAGTCACCAAGACAGTGATCATCACCATCACAAGAGCAGTGAGGAAAAGGACCACAGTGATAGTCACCATGACAGTGACAGTGATAGTCACCATGACAGTGACAGCCACCAGGAGAGTGACAGTGACAGCCACCATGACAGGGAAAGCAAACATCACAAGAGCAGTGAAGAAAAGGACCATAGTGATGACAGTGATAGTCACCACGACGATGACAAGAAACATCACAAGAGCAGTGAGGAAGATGACCACAGTGACAGTCACCATGACGATGATAATCACCATCACAAGAGCAGTAAGGAAGATGATCACAGTGACAGTCACCATGACAGTGATCATCACCATCACAAGAGCAGTGAGGAAAAGGACCACAGTGACAGTCACCATGACAGTGACAGTGACAGTCACCATGACAGTGATCATCATCATCACAAGAACAGCGAGGAAAAGGACCATAGTGACAGTCACCATGACAGTGACAGTGACAGTCATCATGACAGTGATCATCACCATCACAAGAGCAGTGAGGAAGATGACCACAGTGATCATCACCATGACAGTGACAGTGACAGTCACCACCAAAAGAGCAGTGAGGAAAAGGACCACGGTGATAATCACCATCACAAGAGCAATGAGGATGATGACCACAGTGATAGTCACCATGACAGTGACAGTCACCATGACAGTGACAGTGACAGTGACAGTCATCATGATGATGATCATCACCATCACAAGAGCAGTGAGGAAAAGGACCACAGTGATAATCACCATCACAAGAGCAATGAGGAAGATGACCACAGTGATAGTCACCATGACAGTGACAGTCACCATGACAGTGACAGTCACCATGACAGTGATAGTGACAGTCACCATGACAGTGACAGTCACCATGACAGTGACAGTGACAGTCACCATGACAGTGACAGTCACCATCACAAGGACAGTGAGGAAAAGGACAGTGACAGTCACCATGACAGTGATCATCACCATGAGAGTGACAGGCATCATGACAGTGACAGTCATCATGACAGTGACAGTGACAGTCATCATGGCAGTCACAGCAAAGAGAATGGTGGGGACTCCGAAAATGGCCATGATCACGATGACAGCAATGAGCTGGAGCACACAAGTAAACCGCACAGGAGCACCACGGAAAGCCATTCTACTGGTATGTGCTCAGTCAGTGTCACATGACTCCACAGTGTCACATGATTCAGCAACACATACAACCCATGTTGTCAGATACTATCATTTGGAACCACTCCATTTATCAACATATTTCTGACCATTACATGAAATCCATCCATCCATCCATCTATCCATCCATTCATCCATCCATCCATCCATCCATCCCTTGTCTAATCGCTTATCCTGGTCAGGGTGACAGGTTTCTTCCTGCAGTCCAAAGACTTGCAGATATTGCATAAAATGATTTGTACAAAATGTAAAAACAAATAGTCTTGCATTCAAAATTGGAATTTCTTAATCATTTTCTAATATATAATTCAGTATAAAACTTACGGAACAGGGTTTTTGTGCTCCTGCAGGCTAAATCATAAAATTACTGCCAACTGTCTGTTCTAGTCTCATATGAGACAAAAAATTGCCCTGAGCTCAAAAAATTGACATTGATCACCAAATGTTTGAACTAAATTGTAAATCAGGCGTAAATATTTTATTTTGTCTTTGTGTCTTTAGAAAAAAAAGGATCTATAATTGTCTCTCTCAGCATTGGCTCTGCCCAGATTCACCAGAATATCTCATGTTTGTGATAGAGATTTCAAACAAAACAAGAATATGCTTAATATTCTTAATAATAATAATAATAATAATAATAATAATAATAATAATAATAAAATTGTGGACATAGTCTGGATGATTTATGATGGACTGTAATGTCCATGAATTATCTCTGTGTCTCATTGACAGCACACAGAGTCCAAATATGTGTGACAATAGTCCAAAGTCACACGACCCGTAACATCCTTCCACTGTGCATTGATCAGCTGTACTTTCGTTTGTCTTGTACTGAATAAGAGGAAAGTGCTGGAGATAATGGATCAGCAGCCTAAAGAATGTACGTGGAATAAAAAAGATGAGTTTAAATGCTGTGACAGAGATACATTGACTGACAGCAAAGGCTCGCAACCGGTGAAGTCTTTTGCTCTTTATTTTATTAGGCGTTACTGATCAACATGGTGAGCACGACCATACAGAAATCACCACACACAGCCCCTCCCATGGTAAGGCCATGCGCTCTCAGGCTGACTGTCCTCTGGTGCGTCCGCCTTCAGACTTGCACAGCAGCTCCTCCCCCCAATTAGTCCATTTCCAGTGCAGACTCTGTCAGAAACACCACAAACTACGGCACAATACAGATACCTAGAGCAATACAGTGTAAGAAATGTGCATAATTAGCAACACATTACATTGTGTGACATATTCCAGAGGGACACAAAAGAGGGTCCAAAATCTTTAATCATTTTGGTAACACTTTACTTGACAGGGCACAAATAGTATAGTACTATGCTATTACTTATGTATTAATTAACTACAAACTAAGTCTTAGTTACCTACTGATTTCATGTTAATTTATTATTAATAAATAGCGATGCGTGTTTTATCTCAAGTAGTTACTGTATTTGTTACTGTTAATTCTGTGAAGCTTTATGGACTACTGAAGGGAAATACTGATATATTTGTTCATTAATGAATCGTAATGCATGTTTTATCTAGAGTAGCAACTATATTTGTTCATGATTTGTGCATAATTTGTAGTTCAGGAGAAACTGAGTTATTAATAAGTATTTGTGGCCCATCAAATAACGTGTTACCACAATTTGTTTAGCCACTACGGCCTCTGTAACTGTACCCTTTCTCTGTTTCCGCCTTATCAGCCTAAGTCTGAGTGGCCAGGAGACACAGCGGGATCCTGATCGATCTACAGGTAGCTTACAATTCAAATACGATAAGCAGGAGTCCGAGCAGGTCCTCTCGTGTCCCGACCGCGGTGCCGCTGCCCTTCACCTGAGAACTGAAATGACTTGTTCTCTCCCACAGATGTGTACTGAAGGTCACAGACAAGAATCTGACCCTACGCAGCTGGATTTCCACGACGTGAAAACTAGAGGAGTATACACAATCTCCTTCGTAATCCTTGGATCTTTCCTCAAAAACACAAGGAACATGTTTCTCTAGGTCTATGGGGAATTCTCAAATGATTCCACTTTTAATGCACATTTTAACAGAATTCTTTCAACATGTGACAATCGGCTAACTCATGGCAAAAAAAAAAACAAAACAAAACTACAGATTTACCCAGGTTATCATTTTTATCTTCACTAATTGGTTAAAAAAAAATCTGTAAAACCAAGAAAGTAAAAAAAAAAATGTGTTACCATTGCACATATGGACTGAATAGTTTCTGAAAATCACTCGATTGAGTTTTCTAATAATTCCTTACAATATGTTTTGTTGCTGTACAGCTGTCACGCCTTAGCAAAACCAGTTACTGCAGCAACGGACTGTCATACTGACCACAGAGTTGATGTTTCCTGAGTGTGAATGTCAGGCAGACCTTCTAGCACGGGGATTTTGGATGGGGCTTTTAAATGATTCCTTTTTTTCTTACTTTAAAACCAGTTTTGGGAAAATATCTCAAATTCTAGTTTTTATTGCTGTAAGGTGTGTTAAATAATTAGAATCTTTTAATGGCAGTAACATAGATCACAAAGTCCTTTCTCAAACGTGTATAGTGAATAAATTAAATAAAACCTGAGATGTCAGACAAGTTCAAGTCTTGGTGTTTTTACGGCCAGGTAAGAACACAGTGGGTATGGTGCTGTGTGTGGAGGTCAAAGTGGATACAGGGCTGATATATACAGAAGCAAATAAGATTGAAACTGAAAAGCCCACTTTCTACCAAAATGAAGAGACATTTACTTCCCAGCATTCCACGTATTTCCTCAGTCCATCTTCCATGACTACTTCTCCAGTTTTGATAAATTTGTATCCTGTCCTGGGAAGAACAGGGCACAGGGCCGGGTACAGCCGGAAGGGTTTTGGCATTTTTACTTTTTTGATTGCAGTCAAAGATTTTGTGGGGACCTGAAAATGGTCCAGACAACATCAAAATAACAAGTTTTTATCACGTTGTGGGGAACATTTAGTCCCCACAATATAATATAAACATAATCCACACACCACACACACACACGCAAGCATGCGCGCACGCGCAGACACACACACACACAAACAGGTTGTGTCTTTGTGTGGACTCTCCATTCATTTCTATGGAAAAGCCCTAATCCCAACAATGACGACCTTAACCCCTATCCAGCCCTAACTTTAGCCATCAGTAACTAAACAAAATATGAAACTTTCGGCATTTTTAGTTTTTTGAGTGCATTCACAGATCTTTGTGGGGACCCGACAAATGGTCCCCACAACATAAAAAAAACTGTTTTTTATTACATTGTGGGGGACATTTGGTCACAAAGTAATATAAACCTAATCCACATGCACACACAAAATTTAACCACCCATTTGGTTAATCGCAGGAGGAAGCTCATGTAAAAGGCGATAAACATGCAAACCCACACCCACAGTGCGAGGATTAGAACCCCATACCCTGTAGGTGTGAGGCTGCAGTACTCCATAGCAACCTACCGCCTATCCAAACTCATCACCTTTTGAAATGTAGCTATAATCTATTATATCCTTCAGTAACATTGGGACTGCACCCATTAAGGCACCACATGACTGACTGGTGACCATTTAATTTTCATTGTGAACTCTTGAAGTCACCAGTACAATGTGTTGGGTGGAAGCATGATCTTACGGCTAGCACCAACGCATGAGTAGTGCCCTATAAATCTGACACCCACACCTTCTTTATTTGTATATAATTCTTCCTGGAGACAATATCCAACAACACACAGGACGTTTTAACTGCTGCCCCATCCCATGAAGACTGCAAAAGAAGATGAAGATTTGAACTCAAACATCTCAAGGAGATCTGATGAATTATCAGAAACGAAAAGTCATAAAAATCTGCATGGCTGCTAACTTTCAGTGCTAAATTGAGGTATGAGAAAATAGCACATCTGAAAAATCCTGAGTCAGATCATCAGGGTTTGTATTCAGCCTTGGCCCCTGCAGTATAGTGGCTTAGGCCATGAACTCATGACCCAAAGTCCCAAGACAGTGCTGGAGTCACAACCTGGACACCGCAAACCACTTGGCTGTGAAAATTCATGAAGATAAAAAGTCACACCAGCAGAGCAAGTCAATCCTACATATTCCTGACAATCAGTCAGTAACATGTGGGTGAAATCCTTGAAATCCACTCCAGCAGTCATATTCAAGGTAGCACTTGTGCTTCTAAGAACCAAAGTAATGTACTTTTGATGATGATGATACTTTTATTATATGAAAACTTGATTACTTTAATTTTTGCTATCGGAATGCATCCACATCATGTTAGATGCATTTGCAATTTAATTTGTCAGGTGTGAGATATATTGTGGAACTGTAACAGAATTGGTTATGTGTAGCTTAGAAAGGAATGTGTGAAACAAGGGGAATGATGAAGCACTGAAAGAGTATGTTTAAGTATATAAAGTATGTGAATCAGCTGATATGATATTAGTCTCTCAAAAAAGGGTAACAATTTGTACCTTTGCATGTCACTGGGGCTGTACCCTTGTAATTGTACCTTTAAAGGTTCAGAAATGGACTCTGAGGAACATCCCAAATGTACAAACAGCATTAATGTACCATCAATGGCACAGAAATGTTCCTTGGTCCATTTCTGTGCCTTAAAAGGTACATTTACCTACAGCTAAGGGTACAATTGGCAGACCCTTGAGGCTACAGCCCCAGTAATAAGCAAAGGTACAAATTTCTACCCTTTTTTCTGAGAAGGTTGCTGGTTCGAATCTTGTAAATGCCAGGAGTGATTCTCCTGTGTTGGGACCTTGAGCAAGGCGGTTAACCTGCACGTGCTTCATCCTGGGTATGACGTTAATCCAAAACCAGCCCTATAAGGAGGTCCTCCAACTTACAGGGAAAATTTGGTGGTTGGTGGCAGGATTGGCACTCCAGTCACTGTTCCATTCGGACTTGGGTGGTGCTGAGGTATCACCGGCTGCAGGGTTGCACTCAGGCTCTCATCCCTGAGCTGGTTTGTCGTGTGGTGGTGCAGGAACGCGCTATAATCAGTGCATCCTTACCATACCTGTGTATGAGGAGGTAGATGTAGAAAAAATATGTTGTGATATATTGGCATGGGTATGGAAAGCATGAAATTAACTTTAATTAAGTTTTAGCAAATTGAATCTGGCTGTGAGTAAGTAGTATTGCGTGAGAATGTAGTATTAGAAGTAGTGCTCAGCATGATCATATACTCATGGATATACCTAGAAAGTCTGAAGTGTGTGACCAGGGCTGTACGCAGCCAAAAGCAACATCCTGAATCACAGTGACACAAAAACAACACCCGCAGCAACCCGACTGTGCAGTCTGCCCGCATGAACGATCGCATCGGCTAGGCAGTTCACCTCCTTGCGCAATAAGTTATTCCTGTGATTCCTGGAAGCCGAATGATTTCACTTGTTTCCTGCTCAGTCACAATAATTGATATTTGTCTAGGGGATGGTGGCGCATTTCTTGCGACGAGACACGACCGCTTTCTCTGGCCAGGATATTATCCACGGACAGCTACGGAGTGCCGTAAGCAGCGATGGAAACGCAATTTCCTGAAAACAAAGCAGTAAATCTGTATTGTAAAGTGGCCAAGTGCTAGGCATAGACAAAAACTATTGCATAGCCTGACACATTATGTTAGACAAATTTAATAAAACAAATACAAATATAATTTATATTTTGAATTACGTTAAAGTTAAAGTAAAATGCAAAGGCCTTAAATCAACAGAGGGAGGAGAATGTCTTTAATATTTATGTTCTGTTGCAGACAGTCTGTGATAATGGTACATTTACCACACATTCCTGTTTGCAATGGGGTCTGGAGAACTCTGCTCCAAAACAGCCAGTTAATTTCTTTTTATACTTTTCCATTAAGGTCTAATGGCAAAACATCCCATAGTATGAGGGAGGAGGAGGATCCTCTGGGGCAATGGCACACTGAGGACAAAGCTGATTTGTGCATTGGCCACAAACAACCTTTTTGAGGACTTGTTTCACTTTGAAATTGCCCGAACCCCTCCCCCCCTTCCCTTTGATGTTTTCCGTGTGGCTAGATATCTAATGGCAACTGGAAAGGACTGGCCCAAATCCTCTCACAAGGGGGGTTTCCACGGCCTGCGGTAGGCCGGACCCAGTGGGTCCTGGCTGCACTGTGGAGACATCAACCTTCCAGTGAATGGAGCAGTGCTGCAGGCCAGGTCGCTCTGCTCTTAGCTTGAATTCTGTAAGGATGCTTTCAGTCTAATTAGTAAGGCCAATGGCAAAGTTCATATATTTCCTTACATTGCTATTATTCGGCCAAACAAAACGTAGAATCTTGATAGAGATTCCATTGTAAGTAATGTCCATGCCAGGAAACTGAAAATTTATCAGACACCAACACTTTGGTCTCATTTTTCTCATTTTCTCTACTGTGTAGCAATAATAAAATAAAGAACTTGGTAAAGATGTGCAAAGAGAACCCAGGAACAGGATTCCCTCAGTAGCTGGTTGAAGTAGACTAGATCGCTTGACCCCTAGAAGCTGTTAACGGTGCTTAAATTTCTGTACACTCTTCAAAAGGCCCACGGTTCAACTTCTGCTCGAGTTACAAATAAACTGAGCCCAGTGGTCCGGACCCTGCATGAGGAAGCAGGGGAGGCACATCGAACAAAAACCCCAAACAGCTCCTAACAATGGCCTGGCTCCTGCCAACAGAAAGGTCATATTTATGGCTGTATGCGAATGGCAGGTCATCTCAGACCAGACCGACGAGAAGCTGAAGGGCGGCTGCCTCCAGTCTCCAAATGCGAGGCCACTGATGCCTGACCCGGCGGTGCATTAGCGAGCCCGGTCCACTTTCTCAGAGCAACGGGACGGCCGGCACGCAGCCACAGAAATATTATACTTTAATCCAGGATGCGTGGGTTTCATGCTCACACCAGCCGAAAGTATGATATCTGTGAGAAAACAAGCGCTAGCCTTAACGGAAAAAAAACAAAACAAATGTTTGCTAGGATTTCTGGATTTCTGCTCATTTCCTGACCTGTGCAAAATATAAAACGGCAAGAATAAGGGCGGACATTATGATAACTTGGACCATATTTACGAGTCACACAAAGTTTCCCTGATCTTAGATGGAGATGGTGAAACTGAACCGAAAAGGCAAGGGCTCAAGTAGCTTCAAATGGCAAAATGGCCAAACTTGCCAGATGACCTAGAAGAATCTCCTAAGCAGGAACTGCTCATGGAAGAATAGGCTATTGCAATGCCTTTAATGCCTCCTCATCATACAGCCATACCTTTAAATGCATCCAAATTGTTCCCACCTACCATTGGTTATACCCCAAGATCTCCTCCTTGTTAACTTCTAGAAAAGTCTTTTGAAAAGCCATAATGCATTAGATCAAACACTATGCAGCCCTTGCTATTGCTTGCAACGAGAGCTGTATAGCATGGAGATGTTACCCATGATATCTCTGGCGTGGAAAAGGCAAACGAACAAATGAACGTTCATGTAAATCAACATGGACCAAGGTTCACCCATAGATGATCTATGAAGTGCATTAAACAAACCTTCTCTTAGAAATGATATTAGGACAAGAGAATATTCACAGCAATTTATGGTTGGCCGAGAATTCATTAGCAAAAACAACAATGAACTCACAGATGAGTGGAATTGCGCTGTTATGGAGATGTGGGTGTTATATAAACTGACCACAGGCCACATCGATTTTATCATGGTGATTACTGAAGGAGGTTCATAAATAGATCTTGAGTAGCTAAATACTGTAAAATACAAACAGTACTCTTGGCACAGAAGAAACTCCTTATAACTTAAATAAGTGAATACTTTACCTCATATAAGTACTCTAACTGCCTATCTGACTTTATACTCTGCAGTTGTTCCCAACAGCAGGTAATTATAGGTGAGCCTTGGAACAAATCTGTCTGCAATTTCATAGATTGTGTTTCTCAGTGAAATGAGCCTTTTATGATCATAGGGGGCTGGTGACCTTAAAAGCCTCAGCAGACCCTGGGATCGGCCTGAGATCGTGAAGCAACCTGAGAAGGTAGCTGGAATTTGAATGAAGAAATCTGCGGGTAAATAGCGTGATGATAAAATGAAGAATGAAAATGGCGAGAACAAGAGGGGGAACCCTTTGTCTAACTGCTCTCAAGTTTTAAGGTGTGTTCCTTTCCAGCGTTGAAACCTCCTAAGAGGAGATAAGGCCTCAACCAACAGATAACACACTGATTGTAAATAGTGTTAGCTAGTCTCACTAGCTATGATTTGCTTTAAGCAGGGTTGATAGTCCAAATGAAAAATATGCAATGCAATATCACAGAATATAGAATACTTTTCTTGGGTAGTTCACAAATATCCTTTATGATAATGGTCGGTTCTAGTAAGAATTAAGTCTGCAGGTATTTTATCCATAGCACCTAGATTAAACAGCTATGAGGACATAACATCAGAATGGTCAGCTTGTAGTTCACTCTATCTACTGTACAAGTTGGCCATTGCCAGCAGAAGGACTCTGGGATAGTAAGCTCTTTAAATCCAACCTTGACCCTTAGGCAGGAGTAGGACATCCTGTACCTACTCGCTATATATGGCAGATCAATGAGGACAGTTTTCATTAGACATAATCCTGAAACATGCTGGCCCAGAAACTCTGCACGAGCCAGTCGGCGCATGAGTTGGACGGCCTGGCCATCGCAAGGGCTTCTAATCTCGTCACCCAAGGCTGCCTCTGCTGCTATGGTTTCACTCCATAACAAGAACTCATTGTCTCAGTGCAGAAACCCAGGAACCTAAAGGATGTGACATCGGTAGGGCTAAAAGGAATCTTGGCAAGTCACTAAGGGGTCAATAACACACGATAATGCAGCCTTTCTATATGTCCTCCTCCTCAACTCTGTTATTTTGATATAAAATAGAGAAGGAGCCCATAGCTTTGGGCGGTTTCATCTGGTCCCACCGGCTCCTGGGCGGACAGTTTCTCAAGATGTGTTTGCTACTGCAACCTTGAGCATAAACTTAACCTGCAGATCTCGCAAGCATGAGCGCCAAAGGCTACGTCGAGCCCACGTTTACATTCAAAGGGAAAACAAGGGCAGTCAGTGGCCTTAAAGTTTTTAACTTGTCTGTTTTGTAGCTTTTCGAGGAGAGCCTTGAACCTTGAACCTTGCCGAGTGCTGGTGTTCCAACGTCGACGAAACAGAGGGAGTGAAAGGCTGACATGCGTTGGGGTGTTTTAATTAATGTTTAAGTCACCAGTGCATTCAGTGTATTACCTCCTATGCAGCCATAGAATTTCATCTGGGAATTTAATTACCTCCATCACATCATGCTATCTAGATGTATAATGAGTGAAGAAAGAATACAAGACCCCTTGGAAGAATGCCATCCATATGGTTGCCAGGAGTTAACATCGACTTGACAGCACCTAATAACAATGTAATTGCACCTATGTGCAGCGCTGGTAGAGAAAATGCAGTAGTAATTTTGACAATAAGTTTCATATGTTGTGAAATAAAAACATCATTCAATATCAATAACAAACAGGAGCTTTATTCAAAAGGAAAATGAAAGAATGTTAAATTTTAATGTAAAAAACCAATGCCCATTAAAAAACCTATACAATGATCTACCTCGTAAAGGATATTGTTAAAAATTATCAGGGAACATTTATTAAATGAACCTTAAGCATCAAAAAATCCTTTGAGCCCAAATGAGAACACACATGGTTGGCATACTAAGCCTAACCTTACCCTTAACCTTAATCCTAACCCTAACCCTAACCGCATGTACTGTAAATGAACAAGTTACATATTAGGAAAAATCATTGTAAGTATGGTATCACTTGAAATGTCTTTTTTTATGGAAATCTTTATATCCAACTTGGTCAGGGTCGTGAGGGGGATCAGGAGCTTATCCCAGGTAGCACAGGGCACAAGACTGGGGTACACCCTGGGTGGGGTACACCCTGACTGGGGTATATCCTGCCTGGGGTACACCCTCGGTGGGCTACACCCCAGCTTGGGTACACCTTGACTGGGGTACACCCTGGCTGGGCTACACCCTGACTCGGGTACACCCTCGGTGGGCTACACCCCAGCTTGGGTACACCTTGACTGGGGTACACCCTGGGTGGGCTACACCCTGACTCGGGTATACCCTGGGTGGGGTACAACCTGACTGGGGTACACCCTGGGTGGGCTACACCCCAGCTGGGCTACACCCTGACTGGGGTACACCCTGGCTGGGCTACACCCTGACTGGGGTATACCCTGGGTGGGCTACACCCCAGCTGGGGTACACCTTGACTGGTGTACATCCTGCCTGGGGTACACCCTGGGTGGGCTACACCCTGACTGGGGTACACCCTGGGTGGTGTGCCAGTCCATAACAGGTTCCCTGTAGTTATTTTATGAAAATGTACAGTATGATTGGTGTTTTGATGAAATGTTCTCACAGAAACAGATGAGTACATGATGAGGGTGAGAGAATAATGCAGTATGTTCAGTATGTTAGTTAGTCTCACTAGAAAATAAAAGGCCTAATTTTACAATGAATACCTACAATTATGATTTTATCACACTTTTCCATTTTAGACTTAACATCTCATTATTATGAACTGCCTTCGAAATATTTTAAAAAGCCCAGTCCAAATATCTGACAAAGTCACTGTCCAGAATGCATAGAGTCAGGTGTTAGGTGGTAGGGTTTGCTTGGTGCTCGTCCGCTGGCCTTTAAAGCATTCACACCACGTCATGCCGCTGAACCTTGGGACAGGTCAAATGCAGCACCTGTCTCCATTTCACAGAGCTTCGACACTGTCATTAAGCAGGAAATGAGGGCATGTGGCTCACTTCCCGTCTCCCCAGGTGCAAAAACTAAAAGCAGGTTGCCTGTGCCCTCCACCGGCCGCCCACCTTAACTGTTGATCCCTTTTAGGGATCACGGGAGTCATTTAGTCCCAGGGGCTGGGGCCTTCACCCAAACCCCGCCCTTTCTCAAGATGGGCGGCTGTGAGAGTATAAAACTTATAGGGGTGCTCAATCAAGCATAAGGAAGTCAAAAATCTGAATGTTCCCTGCTCTATGTCCACACCAGGGCTGCCGACATAACAAAACCATGTTGTCTCGGTAAGTGAACAGTGACGGTTCTCTGAACAGCACGTTATCTGTAACCAGGTCAACGAGCAGATTGTGGGGTTTATGAAGCAGGCAAACCATAATTAAATCAAGTGGGGGGGTTGCGTTTCTTTGTCCTGATGGGTATTATTCACCTGAACAGGGGAGCATTGATATGCCTTTCATGGCTTCTAAATTTAAATCATTTAAAAATTGTTTTTTTTGGCTAAAAGTTATGATAATAGTACTATTGTTTTGAAGTATTTTACAATCATTAAAAAGTGTGTGTTAATTCAAAATAAGTTCAACTGATATTTTTGCATCATATTATAGGAAAGATTTGTACAGGCCGCTAACAAGTTTGTCAATAATTTTCATTGCAATGGAAGTGAATATCCTCTCAATAAATATGTATGTTATACATGTATGGTTTGTGAATGCTTATGGTTAATGAATTAATTTTTTGATCATCGTTATTTTGCATTATAATTAGGATAATATCCATTCTTTTCATGCTGTCATTAATGTAATGCATTTCAAAACATTTATTAAATTTGTAATATAAATTTATCCATTTTTGATCCCACTTTTTCATTATAGGGTTGCAGTGTAACGTGTCACATAAATCAGTCAAGATGTTGTAATTGGATTTTTTTATATATTTATGTTGTCAATGAAGGAATAAAAAAGTCTTTAAATGTCTCACTGGTAATATTTTTAAAGCAAGAAACAAGAATAATTACAGCCATTATTTGCCTCATTAAATAAATGCAGCTTTGCCAACATTCAAAAGTGTTTTAAAAATATATTGCCTTTAGCATTTTAGTGACTGCGCTCCCTTTGCCTTCCAGAAACGTTTTGATATTTTCAGCAGTGATGTGTTTGGCAGCGGTTACGGCAGCTGCTCCTGTTGAAGGTAGGAAAGTGTTCAGTCATAAATGGTTGCGCTTTCCATGAATCTGCATGTTCCTCTGCGTTCTTTGTGAGCAGCAGGCAAGGAAGAGCATCTAATCTCAGGGATCCTTCTCAAACGTTTATTAACGTGAAGGCTTCTGTTCCATCTAATCGGCTTAATAAGGGCATTGACTGAATTGTGACTATGATTTGAAATATTTGAATGTGTTAATGAAAAGATAAGTTGTTTTCTCTTTTGTCACACATGTTAAACTGTAACACTTTGGTCTATAAAATATGTTGTTAAATAGCCATTTTTAATTAATGTATTCTTGTCTTGAAAAATAGACAAAAGATTGACTTGTTACCTATAGTTATGTAATTAAGTTAATGAAATACTTGGGAGCTACTTAGCTGTAATTTTTCCAAAATTCACTTTGAATGATTGTCTATAGTGTTTAGAGGATTTGTATCTTGCAAAGTAACTGAGGCTGGCTGGAATGTGGCCCAGTCTGAATGATTGCCTGGGCTGGGACCAAGGAAGCCTTTAGAGAAACGTTCTGTGTGGGGCTCACACTTCACGGACAAGGGCGAGGGGCTATCAGTGTCCCCAGCAAGTTCCAGTTTCTCCCCATCACTAGTGTTCCAGAGACCACATTGTTATACATCAAAATGCAATGAAAAGGTTGATTAACGATGGAAACAAAAAACTTCCTGGCACGGGACATGATTTTTCTAGCCTTATGTTTTATTTTCAGAGAAAGAAGCGGAGGAATCTGATATTGAACGAGAAGAGGGTGAAGAAGAGCTGTCTGAAGAGGAGGAAGGTAGGTGGAAAGTGTCCCACCCTGGGCTGCTGAGGTCTCAGCAGATCTAGACCACGGGCTGCGGTGGCTGGACCAGGCACCTGGATGTCAGTTTCTCGAGCGAAATGTAGCCAAACTAAACAAACGATTGCCTGGACTGACTCATGTTGACTGAAACATGGATAATGGACTTTTCAACATATGCAGCTTGTGCACATCGCTGCAAATATAAACAGGTCTGTAAAATATAATAAAATGATAGGAGTCAAATAGATATTATAAAATAAATATAACAAAATTTAAACAATTTGTAATTTGATTTGAATTTTTTAACGATGCATGATTTTGACTTTATGTTGAACAATGGATTAAATGCAACTTTACTATCAATAATATATTTTAAACTAAGTGTTTAAATACCATTTAAAATAGACCACACATTCAGATCCTGATCCAATACTCCTGCAGGGTGATTATACATTAACTGCTATTAAATTCTTTTTTGTGCCACACGCACATAATTTTAAAATTGACAGCAAATAAAGTAATAGTCGAAAAAGGTAATGGAATAACACGTCAGTTTGTTTTTTGAGTTATAACCCAGCAGTCTTACAAACTGCCAACACTTCTCCTCTACGCCTTTGCAACACGATCTTCAGGAAGAAGGAAACATGTGAACAGTTTATGAACTGTTATCAATTTCCTTTTTTTTCAGATGATGATGACTCCAATATTCAGGATATGAATATGGGTGAGAAGTTAATAACTTGCCACCAATATAAAGATGCTCTCCTTCTTTTAGCTATTCAAACAATGAAGCAATTGAGGTTTTTTAATGCCTCTTAGCAATGTAATCACTCATTTTTATTGAGAAAAATGAGCCCTGACTGAAAAACTTTACTTCAGATCACTCTGTTTTTCATTTTTTGGTTTATTTCATTATTGCATAGAATACCAATACCAAATATATTACTGCATTCAGAATTTATTGGACATAGAAAGAAATGGGAGACAATTCTATGCAAGCGTAGAATTGTGTCAGCAACACAACACTAATCGTAAAAACATTTCCATTGAATAAGAAGATACATAAAATAACTTTAAAAAGATGATAAAACAACAAACACATACTATAATTTTATAATATTTTACTCTAAATGTTTTAACTATTTTAATTTCAATTTTAACGTTTAATTTAATCAGGTTTTAAAATAAATTGATGGCAAAAATTTGGTTAGCCATGGACACAAATGCATGTGTTCCAGGAGAAACTTGCTTGGTTAATGAGATTGGAGGGAAACAATTGAGAAATAGTTGAAGATCCATATTTGACAAGTAGATGATGCCTCATTAACATGTAGATTAAGCAATTTGCTGGACAGTAGCACTTTTATTATGGTGTGATGTGTGACAGGTCTGCACAATGTCACAGAAAAAGCTTGATACGGTTTTTACAAACTCCGCATTTCCATCCAGTCTTTGAATTCCTGCAAGTTTCAAGTGTTATTTAAATGAGAATTAATCAATAATCCCATTCAGTACATGCCAAAAACATGACTAAAGGAACACTTTATAATGTGCATGAAAAATGATTTATTTTAATGTAAACAATGCATAAATACATACATAATTACATGTGTTAATGTAAATGAAGTAAAGCTTTATATTAAAAAACGAAATGCACTGGGAAACCACAGTAACTTCAAAGACTGGTAGCATGTGTTACAAACATTTATTGCCTTTTAAAAACAACAAAAGTTTTGTCGTTGTTTTCCGAAGAAAAGCACATAACTTACTGATGTTTGCGTGGCGACATGCCCCCCCCCCACAGGACATTCAATAAAATAGCCATTTGGTGCTGTGGGACATTATGGAAGAGATTAATAAATAAATAAATAAAAATCTTTCTCTCAGGAATTGGAGGTCGGCAACCTTCCACGGCATCAAAAGATCGGGGTAAGTTAAAGCTAATCCACTCTTAGCCTGAACAGGTCTTTTATTCACTGCAGCACAGGTCTTAATTGTAATGAAGGGCTCACAGTGTGCAGCTGAAGCTGGTGAAATTCAAGGTGGTAAGATTAACTTGGATTTTACTTTGGTAAACAAAAAAACCTCTCACACTGGAACCATTGTATAAAAGACGTGGTATGAGTGACCAGCTTACTGCTCTACAGAATCTAATTGTAAAGGGATAATTCCGATATACTTCTATGATGACTTTTCAAAGATCACGTATGTGGCAATATGAATCCTCATTTCTGAGAAATCCTGCATTTCTTTCAAGATCCATCTGGTCCACAAGAAGCCTCATTGGAAGGTGACCCTATAAACGGTAATAGTGGGACCTTCTGAAATTTTACTCTATGCCAAATGAATTCGTATGACGCATCACTGCCAGTCTATCACCTTCAATTTCATGCGAGCATAAGTTTCAGAAAGGTGTCGCTGTCTTTCTTTTGCAGGACAGAAACTGATTGGATCTAGACCGTCACATGGGGGCAGCCATGACGGTGAGTGTCAGAGACCTGTGACCTGTGGAGAAAGCAGATTGCCTTGAACAATTAGATAAGCATTGTCTCTCCCCACCAGTATCCGTCATGGACTCAGCTGTGGAGGAAGGAAATGGTAAAAAAATATTGTGCACACCTGTGCGGTATCCTACTCAAAAATCACACACACTCACGCACCTCGAGTGCTGATTCACCATTGAGCTTTCTAATCAGATACCTGCTCTCCACTCTGCGCTGTGTCTCTGCCGCAGGTGACAATGGGGCGGACGCACTAGCTCTGGATGCCGGCACTGCTTTTGACGGTGAGAAGGCCGGTCTCTCTCGATCCGTTGTGTCTCCCGTTCCCTCAGTTTTTCACAGTTTTCCAACATGCTGGTGTCATTGTTGCCAGGCGCGGTTGAACATGCCAGTATGGCCACTCAGCTGGAGCCCCCAGGTACCCCCCCCCAACATGCCACACCAAGCAGTAAGACCTACAACACCCACAGCTAGGGGACGGCCATACTTTCACAATAACGTGATTCATTGCCAAGTCTTAGCCATACATCTCCTCACATAATCAGGATAGCACTTTATTCACACTATTTTCCAAAGCTGAGGATTTTGCCACTTCTTTGCCAAACACCAGTGGTGTGATTTCCATCCATTCAGGAGGTGAACCAGGACATATTCCCAGCATGATGTCTGAGGTCCACATGTTAGCAGAAGGTGAGCGAAACTGCCCGAAAAGTCGTCCCTCTGCAGTAGCCGCAGTACCAGTCAAAAGTTTGGACACACAAGCCGCCTACAAAAGACAGTGACAGTGTTGCACCCCGTGATTTGGCCAGAGAGTGAAGTAAAGTGCTCAGCATATGTGACACCTCCTTCAGGACAGCTGGAAAAGCATCCCAGGAGGCCACCTCATAAACTTGTCACATAGGAGACAGTAGGGTCAGCCGGTCCCTGGAGTAATTGGGGTTAAGGGCCTTGCTCAAGGGCCTGATCATGAGATCACTCTGCCAACCCAGGGCTTTGAACCGGCAACCTTCTGTGTCCCATCCCACAGAGCTGTGTCCCAATAAATAATTTACTTTTTTTGGTCAGTGCACTATTGCACACATGTTATTTTATAGTTTTGGTGTCTTAATAATTGTTCTACAATGTAGGGAATAATACAAATAAACCTTTCTATTGGTAGGTGTGTCCAAACTTTTCACTGGTACTGGAGGTTACTGCTGTGTTGTGTTTTCCCTAAGAGCTGGGACCAGCAGGCCAATTTAAATCCCGGCAGTGAACCATTGAACCAGTAACACAACAAATCATATTCACTAGGCAGTCAAAGAAAATTATGGTTAAAGGATCTCATTGTTGGTGTTAAACTAAGATATTACACCTGTCAAAGTTTGCCAGCTTAGCCATTTCAAAACCTCCCCTAAAATCACCCAAATACCATCCTATACACCCATGCCTTTTTTGACTTGACCACTATGCAATCTTGTTTAGCTAATCAATACTTCATTGAGTTACAAATTTAGTCAATTAATTAAGTGAGCTAGCGGAGAAAACACATGGAATGGCTGAGGTGCCCCTGAGGAGAGGTTTGGGAACCAAAGCCGTGTTCATCTAGCCATCCAACAAGATTTCAGTAAGTTTTTGAAGAAAGGAAGAAATTATTGGTAATCGATTCACGTAAGGGGCAGAGTGGTGGCTCTGAGGCTAGGGCTCTGTGCCGGCACTTGGAAGGTTGCTGGTTTGAATGCCAGGAGTGATTCTACTCCATTGGGCCTTTGAGCAAAGCCCTTCACCTGCAATTGCTCTATCCTGAATGTGACGTTAGCCTACCAGCCCTGCAAGCAGGTCCTCCAACTTCCAGGGGAAACGGGGGGGGGGCAGTAGGATTGGAAAGCACTGGAAACTTCACACTGTTCCATTCCATTGAAAGTAGTGTGGTGCTGAGGTATTACCTACCGCACGGCTGCGCTCAGGTTCCCATCCCTGAGGTGGTTCCTCATTTCCTGGGTGCAGCAACGTGTCGTCATCGGCATGCGCTCCTTCCCTCATTCATGCAGCGTGAAAACTCTGGTGTTGATGCATTCTGTGGTTACTGACAGCATGTTTTGCATTCTGTTGAATTCCAGGGCCTCATCAAATGACACACCAAGCTGAGATATACTCCGCCGGTAGGTACAGAAGCTTCCAATGTTCGTTTTAGGCCAAAGCACAACAGTGACACTCACGCAAATGTTACTGTACACATACAGATATTGAAAGGACAGCATGATTTAGCTCAGATCGAATAAAACACGCACTAGGGTGACCTCAAGTGAGAAATCACAGTATGATTTCATTCAGATCAAATAAAACATGCACTCGGATGACCTCATCTGAGAAGTCACTGAAAAGACTGTTCTGTCTGAAAAGCCGGTCTCATCTTTTAGGGAGTGGACCCCCTTTGGGCTCCAGCTCTCATGGGGATCTTACAGGTGGGATCATTTATTAATGCTTGTCAGATATAGTGTTGTGTCATGGTAACAAGCCTCTTAAAGGGGAAGGCTGCGATGTGCGTGTACCTCCTGCACCGTACTGTTCACCTTCTCAGATTTTTAAGGATCTATTCGTTTGTATTAGGTGGATTGTGATATTTGCCTTATGTTATTGACGTGCCACTTTGCACAGGTGCGGAGGCGAACGGTTCGGAAGGCCCAGAAACGGAGTCCAATGGTAAGGTGGCACCGGGAGGGCGGTAAAAGTGCCCACGCCCCCCCTCGTGCTGCCGCTTCGACGATGTCACCTAAGCGGCACTCGGGTTTCACTGACACTTTGTCGTTTCACAGGAAACAACCATAAGCTGCTGGTAGGGGGGTCGTTGGCTGGACACGCAGGTAAGACATGGGGGGGGGGGGGGGCTTTGCACATTTGACATTTACATTTATCTGTTTACCGGATGCTTTTCTCCAATGTGAGGTGCAAGTGAAGCAGACAGAACAAGCAGTGTTGCCCATTTCAGGTCCAGAAGTTACACATCCAGACCAAGATTATGTTACTACCAACCAGTTGAGTAATCTGTGACTGTGACTCTTTATGCTCAACTGGTTGGTTGGAACAAAATCTTGGTCTCGGTTTGTAGCTTCTGGACCGGAAATGGGCAACACTGAGTACAGGCATACTGCCGTCAAGGAGCCAGCTTAGCTACAAGTGCTACAAGGCTGATCGACCAGAAACAAGTGCAAGATCGTTGTGGTGGAAAGAAATATATGAGCATTGCTAAAAACCTCGCATCAGGAATGCTATACACACAAATATAACCCAAGAGGGACTCCATTCAGAAATCAAGTCTGTGTGCAATATACAGCTAGAAAGAGCATCCTGTAGTCAAGCAAACCGCTTCATTTGACTGGTGGGCATATTGGAGTTTGGGCAATGTCAACGATGAATGGCTGATCTGGTTTTCTGTGTCTGTACAGTCTCTGATCTTCCCCTGGCTGATACCTTCTATGGCGGATATCCAGGTACAGCAGAGACACCTCGGCCCGGGAACACAATCAGAACCATGCACACACGCCCCCAGAAGATCGAATGCATTCCATATGTGCCGGCTTCCGTGAGACAAAAACATCTGGCTGTCGTTTTCATCGGGGGGCCTCTGACAAATGAGAGATAATCGCTTCTTTAAAGAAAAAAAAAGAATACACGAGAATTACGATGCACTTTACGGTTAGGTTAGCAGGATTCTGACATGCTCTAATTGCATGATAGAATTCTGGGCGTTAGCTTATGCTAACCACTACAACGAGTCAGTTGAATGACGTTAGTATTAATATAGCGAGGCGGCTTAACTGGCACATAGCTAAACGGATAAGCAAGGTAGTTCAGCATCTAAACATCTGCTTGTGTTGGATCCTGTGGGCCTCCCAGAACTAGGCGTGATTTCTGTGTTTCTGCACACCTGCCACATATTTCATACCATCACCTCTTCATACCATCTTATGATTACTCAGGCGAGGCATCTGTTATGAGACATACTGGAGCGGTAATTGGATCTAACTTAAAACAATGTCCTAATATGTTTCAGATATAACAGACCATTATATTTCTGACCCCAATATGGACTTGTCAGGTAGGTCCTGCTTAAATTAAAAAAGGGTTATAGTTCCTGCTAACTTGACCATGTGTCAGAATAATACTTTTTCATAATTAAATCCAGGACGAACGTAAATGCCCGAAATCTTAATCTTTTTGAACGTATGGTACTTTTATAGATTGAAAGCATGAATGATGTTGAGTGATTGATCTCCTCATATGCCCATAGATTACGATTTGATATTTTTTCCCGTAAGCTGGTAATTATCTCTGGTCTGCGAGACTAAATAGTTGAGCTGCTATCTCAAGGCTGTTGTCCGCGTGTAAGGAAATTTGGTTTTAATCAGGCCGCTATTTCTCGCTGGTCTTTAATTCCAGTCCTTGGCCTCACTCCAGGAGAGCCCGCTGGTAGCAATGCTCAGTCACATGCTGCAGGTACTTGCTGGCACTGCACTCTCCACTAGGAGCCGTAAATCTCCCTGCCTCCTCTCCATGTGTCGTCTCTCACAGGCTTGACTTGCTGTACCGCACCTGCGAGACCGTTTTCAGACTTGTAATCATGACAGAGATTTCAGAGCGCCGGGCTAAATTTACGGCCGTTTTTTGGGCCAAGGTATCATTACATCCATGTGTTCCACAAAGCCTTGAACCCCGAGTATCAGTTTGCATGTCTGTGCTTATAAAGGAGATTGAATGAAGATTTTATCCTGAAGGTCATTCTGACTCTTTTCCCTTCACACGTTTCAGGTGGTTTCACTGGGAATGACGCCCTCACTGAAAGACTGGGTCAGTTGCTACCTCCGAGACTTATGTTCACTGATGTAGGACAATATGCACAGGAGAGTCTAACTGAGTTGGAGAACATGTCACCACCTTCAAGGGACACATAATGAGAAAGACTGTTAGAATCTCTTGCCATCATATTTGTTTATATCATTGTAAATTCAGATAGATCAACTTAAGCCAGGATATGTTCATTATACATATGAGATTGAATACAAAAGATGCCTAATTAATTATGTGCACCATAGTGATTCACATTAGAATCATCCTAAGATTGTATTTCTGCCAGTAAAGAGATTTAGAAGTAAAAAATATCAGTCTATAAGAACAAATTGGTATTTTGTTCTAAAAAGATTCCAGAAGCCATTTTGCACATTTTATCACATTTTTCCAAGAAACAAAGCAGTTATTTTTAATTTACTGCTGAACCGTCAAACCTTGGAGAGAATTCCATGGAAATATGAAACATCTTATTTCTTGAATCTCGTTTTTTTTTGTCAATAACAGGACTTGCTGGAGACCTGGGCATTCCACAGATGGCCTCTACAGGTTTACTGCATATTTACCTATACAATGACTGACCTATAAATTTGCGAGTTATGCCTTACAAGGTTGTATATATACGGCAAATTCTCACTCCTGTCTGTATCTACAGCCCATCCATCAGAAGGTGAGCACACACCTGTGAATGTTTGGCACATTTATTTATGCAGATTGTTTATTATTTTTTTTACATCTAATCACTATTGTTATCTAATTATTTATATGATTTTCATAATGCTTAACAGTTGCAGTGTTACACAATTCTCTCTGATAAATGCATATATAGAAAGAGTTATTTTCAAAGACTCATTTTCAAGCAAGCACGGGACTGGTCTCTGCAGGGGCCCCATAAGGGGCAGGGGGGGGGGGGGTAGGGGTGGGGGATTAGGACGATTCGAAGGGCCCCTGAGTGACAGGGGCCCTAAAAAATTGGAACATAACTGGATTGGTGTGGATTGGGGGGCCCTATATGATATGCTTGTATGGGGCCCAGAATGTCGACCCCTGGTTTTCTGAAACATTATTGTGATCTTTTCATTATCTGTATCTTTGTCTTCAAATATAAATATTTCTGTCCAGCAGATCCCAAGTTAAGAACGTCCGTTAACAGACAACTAAAATCTGTCATATTAAAAATCTGAGTTAAATACATTGGTTCATAATAAGAATACACATTGTACTTTGTGACAGTCATGACAACATTGCATGGTTTCTGTGGTTCGTCAGCTCAAGGTGCAGTACAGTATTTTTCCAACTTAAATACAAACTCTACTTAAAGACAGGCATGGGGAGTGAATCTCCTTTGTCGCTTGGGAACTGCCTGTAACTACATTTTACAGAAATGATCCACAGAAACACCCAGTGCTTTCTTCCACCCCTCTGTCACCAGGCTCCAGAATTCCAGGCAGTTTTAGTGACCATTTCCACTCCATTAGTTATACTGGTAAGGAGGATATTTCAAATCCGCGGCTTTAGACGATACGTTGCACCTTCTGATCGGATGTCTTCAATTAAAGAAATTCTTGCTTATATTTGTTTCTTGGTAACTTAGACGGTGGGGATCACGCTGCTGTGACTGGTGTCCATGGTGCCACGACAGGTAAATAAGCACCGACTGACTGGATAATCCTCAGTGTGACTTGTGCTGCATCCCTCTCCAGGAAAAACAGCCCGAAGGTGCTATTATCCATCCTTCTTCCAACCTCTTATCCGGTGCCTGTCCCAGGCAGAGGTGGACATTTCAGGTCCGGAAAGTAAAAATCCAGACCAGGATTTTGTTTCAACCAACCTGCTGAGTATAAAGATTCACAGCCATATTTACTCAGCTGGTTGGTTGAAACAAAATCCTGGTTTGGATTTTTACTTTCTGGACCTGAAATGTCCACCTCTGGTCCCAGGCAGCACAGGGCACAAACCCTTCTCCCCACACAGAATTCCAGTCCATCACAGGGCACAAACCCTTCTCCCCACACAGAATTCCAGTCCATCACAGGGCACAAACCCCTCTCCCCACACAGAATTCCAGTCCATCACAGGGCACACTCATGCACACATGGAAAAATTGCACTCTATAGGAAATTTAAAAGCATCAGTTTGGAATGTAGGAGAATGCCTGCATACCCCCACACACTCCAGCCCCACCCACAGAGGTGTGAGGAAATCACAGTTATTCACGCAGAAAGAGCTTTTCAGCATAATAAGACTAGAAATCACAAAAAAAGAGAACCTCACCCAATTCCTAGGCAGTACCACTAGATGTTAATGGTGACTTCTTCGTTGACTGAAGTGTTAGGAATACTCTATTATTATAATTATTATTGTTGTTGTTGTTGTTGTTTTAAAGATCCGCATGCAGAAATGGCCATGATATCACATACCGAATATCTGAGTACACATGATCCAGGTACGTTCATGTAAAGTCAACAAAACAAAAAATATAAGATTATATAATTTCCTTGACTCCTGGAGTCACTGTATCAAATCATGGCAAAAAATAAGGCGTTGAAAATGGACTGTTCTAAATAGTTCCAATTTAAAAAGACATTGTGTTTAAATTGTAGAGGGTGGCTCTGATGTAGTGCATATAGAGTCATCAAATCCCAATGGTAAGTGATGACTGATATCCCTATTTCAGTTCTGTTTTTAAAATACCGAGGAACTGCTGATGGACATTATTACCAACATATACAAACAGTTATCAAATGGTACCAAACTTGCTCTCGAAACATCAACTTGTTTTTTTCATTAGGAAATGGTCGCCAAAGACCGATCACAGAGATGCACAATAGAGGTAATCGGTTATTTTTTTAGCATAGCTGAAGAAACTTTGTTATTCCACATCAGCTAATATATTCTGTTTCACCATTTACAGGAGATCAGCCTTTCACTGACCATCATGACAGAATAAGTAAGACAAGGGTTCATATTAATAATAATAATAATTATTATTATTATTATTAACAATCTATCAACACTGTCGTGAATAAGCAGATGTCTGAGAAGTGTGGTACTATTTCCACACAGTTTTCTTTAAACCCAGGCATTAATTCAGGGTTACAAACTGAGTCTAATCATAATAATGGTGTCGTATTGTGAAATTTATGCCTTATTATTATGTGGAAAAAGTTACCATGGATCCTGCATGGCCACTTCTGGCTGCGTTAAAAAAGTCAGCGATGGAAAATCTGCAGGCTTCCATCACCCCAAAAGACATCAAAAAGGGGAAGAATCTTTAACTATTCCAAAAACTATCCATCATTGCCCCCCCCCCCATGCACACAGGTGACCTGCACAGCGCTTCACATCTCAGTTCAGCAGGTGAGTTGAGTGGCTGCTGTGACATTTTCTGAAACACCTCCCGCGACGATGTACTTGACGGTGTTGTTACAGCGGGGGCTGTCTTGCTGCGTATACGCCAGTACTGTGTTTATTTTGCTTTGTTGAGAGAACAGAGCTTTCGTAACACAGAGGCCTTCTGTTCACCACTCACAGGTGGAGGGAGTCCGCACGTCAATCCTCACACGGGCACCGATGGTCAGTCTTAAAACATAAAAGTATATTCAAGTAAATTTAAACAATAAGACCTGAAGTTCCCTTAATTTCTATCAAATGTATGCATGCAGCATGCGCGCCTGTCCAGTAACACGTGTCGCTGTTTCCTGGGTTTGGCAGTGGCCCCGATCGCAGGAGAGATGAGTTCACTGAATGCACTTTCTCACATGGACCATTCAGGTAGCATCACTTCTTTCACGGTGACACCAAGCATGTGCTTCGGTTAAAATATCCAAGAAGCGATTTCTCGTCCCCAGTAGTCACTACACTTGTTACACCCATTTCTTTATACTCAACAGAACCGTTTATATTCCCCTGACTGTGACTCCCAATCTTACTGCCCTTGCTGACTGACATAGAAAAGTGTCCTGTTTCAATAGGTTTGAGTGGAGAACCTGTGACCAGTTCCCACCTACAGCTGGAAGTAACTGGTAAGAGACAATGATATGGAGTTTGAGGATACTCCAGGGAAACTAGCTGGCACATTCATTTCTGATGATTTAGTCTTTACATGAACCTTCTATTTTGAAGAAGGTTGGCCTCAAAACATTTAATAAGTTTTGCAAACATGCATATAATAATATATATTTTTACTAGTCTGAGTTTGGTTTCTCCCGGAGTTCATTGAGCAAGCCTGATGTGTCCTTTTAAATGTGTAACTCTCTCCCGCCAAATAAATGTTTGGCTTTTACACTGTAGCTCCAGGCTCTGCATTCAGCTCCAGCACACCAGATATAGGTATGTATCCATAAATTTCCTCACCCCCGGAGGTGATTTTCCAGTGTGCTGTTTATGGCGTTTGGACAAAGTTGCAAGGAGATAAAGGACAAAAGCCAGCCAGCTTTTTTTATGCAAGTGCGTTGCTAGGAGAGTTTATTAGGATCACTTTCCACTCCACAAATGTGTCCTGAGCGATGAGAATAGCTCTCAGAAGAAGCCATTGCACAATACAGAATATTATCCTGCCTCAAACTCAAGAAGGAATTACAGACATTCGAACTGAAGATTTTTAGCCAAACATCCCACCAATCAGGCAGCACCCTGTGACCCCGCCCCCCACTCTTCCTCCCTAGCCTTCAGTGGAGAACCCGTGACCAGCAACCAAATAAATTCCACAGGTCAGTGGGCCTTTCATACATCTATCGACCTATTCATCTTCCAATCACTTATCCTGCTCAGGGTCACATGGGGGCCTGGAGCCAATCCTAGGCAGCACAGGGTACATGGCTGGGGTGCACCCTGGATGGGATGCCAGTATATCACAGGGCACATACCCACGCAACATGGGGAGACACATAAACTTCAGGAAAACAGAGCGGAGGTGGGATTCAAAGCCCAAACCCTGGACATGTGATGCCACAGCGCCTCCCTGTGGGCCTTTCAAGGTCCAGCCACAGGCCTAGACCATGGTGCCAAAGACTGGCCAGCGGCCAACACACAGTGAGAAGGGAGGAAGGTTTATGAATGAAATAGGCCTTACAGGTACTACACCAGCAAAGCTTTAGCGCATACACCATTTACCCAGCAAAGGGTTACACCACTTAGTGTCTTTCTAGAAACATTGTTCATTCTGGATTCATATTCATTGTCATAGATTTTACTGTCCATGCATTCATTCATGTTCAGTGTTTACTATGGTTAAGCAATGGTTACCGTAATTAAGACTGATTCGCGTTCAAGCAAAGGGCATCGATTATGCCTTAATGGTCCAGGGTATTTGTGGTTTGTGAGGTCCACGCTGTCATCTTCCTGACTTAGGGGGGGCAGAGCTGCACGGTGTGCTCTTTCAGACTGGATCCCCAGGTGGGTTCGCCCCTACATGGTCGCTACACCTCAGCTTCTCAGCACTCACAGCCATGCTCATGCCTCATGGTAGGGGGGCGGGGGGCGGGGGCGTCCATCTCACTGTTCTGAGTGTGGTGTTTCAGTTACAGGGAACCCGCTTAAAATCTCCCCCCACACGGACACCGTTGACGGGGGTGAGTCCCATCACCAGGACTCCTTGGCCGCTGGCCTCTATCTGTCCTGTGTATGTCCACCTAAAGGGGTTTGGTCGCTATGCTCTTTGGGCGTCAACCCAATGCTCAATGCTGATGCCGTCATAATTCCTAACCGTTCTTTCTGTTCTGTTATAGTTTCTGCTGATCCCCGAGGAACCAATGAAGGTTTCAGTAAGTCTGAACAACCACGTCCCACACACTTCAGGAGTTACTACACAAATAACAGAAATACTAACAAAGGAGAGAGGAATCAGGTCACACTTTACTTGAGGGGACATGAATAATATAGTAGTACATGCTTCACTTAATGCTTACTTAACCAGTAACTAAGTGTTAGTTACTAATCCCATGTTCATTCATCATTAATAAATCATGACAGTTCATTTATTTCATTCAGGCACCATACTAGTTAACAGTCAATTAATTAGTTAATAATGGTAAGACTTCACTTGAGGGGGCAAAAATTACTCAACCCATTTACTACTCAAGAACAAATCATGAACTAATATAGGTTTCTCCATGAAATACATGAACTGTCCTGATTGAATAATGATGAATGAACATGGGTTCAGTACTTAAACACTTAGCTACTGGTTAATTAATGAATTTAGTAAATGTGTACTACTACATTATTCATGTCCCCTCAAGTAAAGTTAGCGGGAATCAGTATAAAACCCAGCAACATGTTTATTTCTTGCTATTATGTTTGGCATATAAGCTTTTTTAACAGATGCATTTGATCACAGAGTATCTCTGCTTCAGTAGGTCATCAAGACACTACGATGCAGACCCAATCAGCTGGTAAGTTTAATGGCAGTTTAACGGCAAAATCAAGTCCCTGGTCACGTGACTGATGCTTTAGCCCACAGAGGGCTCTGATCATCCCCCCTGCCCGAGCAGTTGATCAATAGCTCTTCGTTTTTTCTCTGTTTTGCCTGCTTTTTTCAGTTCCCGCAGGTGAACAGTACATCACTTCTGGTCAGGGTCCTCAAGGTGAGATCTCTCGTTTTTTAGGCTTGTGTAGCTACACTGAAACCACTCCTCTCCAGACAGGCCACATGACTTGCTCCCTCCCAGCTCTCAGCACATTCAAAAATGAACCAAACAATTAAGAGCACTGAATACTTGGTTCAGGTCTGTTTGGAGACTGGCTGCACGATATTACATTGTGATTTTATGGCACATGCGCAAAAATCACCAGGCCTTCATATGACGGGTGTAAACATTTGTCCAGTCGCTGAATGAGTTAGTAATCTGTATAAATTCAGCATATACTTATGTTAAATAAACATGTCGGACTTAAAGCTGCAAAAAGTACCACCACACCACCGATGTCCTTTTACCTTGTTTATCCACAATATTTAATGTTCATCAGATGTTCTGGCTGCTGATCTGTCCCTTTCTTCACCGCCACTTCAGTGCTCATCCCTTCCATGATTTACCAAAACAGTCATGTGTGATGTGCTCCGCTAACTGAAGTTAATAAACATAAGGATACGCCGAATTTATACAGATTACTAACTTTTGGGTGTCACAATACACATCTGATTAATATTTTAGGCATACTACTAATCCATACTACTAATCCATACTACTAAACCAAATTGTGGGTGTAAGTAAACATTCGTATAGTGCTGAAAAGCCGATGTCTAGACAAATGTTTATGCCCGTCATCTAAAGCCCTGGTGATTATTGCGCATTCGCCATATCGCAATGTGATATACCCCTAGTTATGAGTTGGTAGGGAGCAATGATGTAGACCAGGAGTAGGTAAACCTGATCATGGAGGGCCGGTATCCAGCAGGCTTTCTGTCCTACCGGATGAGTCACTATCTGCCTGAGATCAGGTGTGGCTCATCAGAGACCAGGTAGGATGGAAAACCTGCTGGATGCTGTTACTCCGGGATCAGGGCCTGCCAAGCTCTACTGCAGACTGTCTGCGGCTCCCTGAGGGCTGGTTAGAGAAATGCTGACATGAAACACTAAGACGCCCATTACATGAAACCGAATAGTGTAATTAAAAGCATAAGGGGATTAAAAAACAAAGCATTTTAATTAGTCAAAAATATAGTCAGAGCTGTTGCAGTTTCTCCAATAAATATGGCTGTCGTCTTGATCTGATTCTGCCTGGGTTTTGTGCTGTGAAACTTGCCAGATGTTTGACATATCAGGTGGAGACTGAACCATGCTAAGGTACAGTATGAATTACAGTGTGTTGCAGCGAGTGCTGGCCCTCACTCCCTGTATTTCACATGCCTTTCGGCTGAAAGAACGAAACGTGAGGCCGCCGTTTCTGTAACCACCCACAGGTGCAGAAAATGTGGAACTGGAGGATACCTGCTGACTTGCACATCAAGCCTCGTGTCAAGATCATACGCTACAGATTCCAATGCAAGGAAGAGTGGATGAACAGAGACCCCCTACACTAGCGACGAGCATTTATGTCCGTTCTGCCGTTTAAACACTAAGATAAAGAGCAAGTTCACTAATACATCTGTCCATGCCTACCCTGCAGTTTACTTTTGTCTTACATTGAAGATTTTGGGGATTCAGAGGGGAGATTGCTTTCTTAAGAATGCAGAATGGAAGGTATTGTCATCCTTTCTGACAATTTTGTGCAAAAATGTTTTTACAGTGCCTGCAGATACTGCATTTCTTTTGCTTTTAAAAAAATATTTGAGAAACATTCATTACTGGTGTGACCAAGAGTTAATTGCCAAATGAGTCATTTTAAAATATGCTTTAATTAATCATCTGTCTACACCCTCAACCTCCACACACATCCTGTTCTCCATCTCATGAGGGCTCAGCTTTGTCATGTTGTTGGGATTTTAATTCAGTGCCGTTATTCCATGTGGGTCTTACGAGTAGTAGCTGGTCAAATTAGTCAGTGGGAGGGCTTGCTACATCTCTCCCGTCCCCAGTGCCTCAAACCAATTAGATATTATCCGGTTGCTCATACATAGATGGTGCCTCAAGTAAACGGCATTGTGCCCTTATGTCTCTGGGCCTTTGGGCTTGATACCGGCCCGACGTGCGAGCATCCTCCCGTAGCCTGCAGACATGCCGAGAGGCTAAACAGGTGTGTCAACTTGTGATGATGTCATTCCAGAGAGAGGCTCCAAGCTCACCTTAACTCTGAAGGGGTTGCACAGTTCTGAGAAATGAATGAACAAATGACATGAGCTTGTTACACGTGAAACCATGGTAACAGGTTCATTAAGGTGCATCAATGAATCGCTTAACCTTTAGGTGACCTCCATTTATGACAACAGAAGTAGTAATGGTGGGGTTTTTGATCCGTATGTCACAGAAGTAATGTAAAATACCAGTTACATTACTGCTTGTTTGTGATTTTTGGATACAGAATTGACTTGACACATTTCCTCTGGAATGACTACAATTAAAACTTCAACCACTGTAAGGGGTCAGACAAACCCCGGCGTTAGGTGCTTTCAACTTGCGTGTTTGCCATATTTATACTGTACTGCTACTTTTCAAGTGTTGTTGGCCGTTACAGCTGTACACGTTCTGTTCTTACATGTTTGCATGTAATTTTCACTGAATAAATATACCATACAGTACAGAGGTTTGGTGATTTCAGTCGGGCGACTCCATCCTGTCACACGAGTCTATAGCTGGTGTCTTACAGACATATCGGTGACACAGAACGCTTTTTTGGAACTAACATATCCCTGACTGGGGCGGCATTGTGGTGCAGTGGTTAGCACTGCTGCCTCACACCTCTGGGACCTGGGTTCGAGCCTCCGCCTGGGTTACGTGTGTGGAGTTTGCATGTTCTCCCCATGTCGTCGTGGGGTTTCCTCTGGGTACTCCGGTTTCCCCCCACAGTCCAAAGACATGCTGAGGCTTATTCCCTGCCTCATGCCCTTAGCTTCCAGGATAGGACCCAAACCCCCTATAACCCAGAAGGATAAGCGGTTTGGAAGACGGATATTCCTCAGAATGTCTTTTGAACAAATGGCAACCTTGTCAGTGTATAGAGCAATTTATTAACCAATAACCACAAACATATTTCTAAGTGTTAAGCAAGCATTACTCTCCGGGTGGCGCTGTTAGCCAGTAAAATGAGCATTCAGAGTCCTTCTATCAGAGACTTCTCTTCACTGACATAACACACAGGAAAGGCAGCCGTCCCACTCTCTGTTTGAATCCTTAAACAGGAACAGGTGAAAGAGAGGACACAAAGGTTATCAAGAAAATTCTGAGGACATTATAATTAATTTATGGTCAAATGAACACTTTTACAAATAGTGGCTGGGCTAAACCGTGAATGTATATATTTTTAAATTCAGAACTAATAACTTAAAAACATAAATACAAGATTGACTATATCAATATATACTTAGTGGCCACATTATTAGGTATAACTAATGCAATCAGCCTGGTCTTCCAAACAGCAATTGTCACTGGGTACACACACCACAGAGACAGGGACAAGATTTCACTTACTGACAATGACAACCACCATGATGCCGGATATAAGTGATTCTGAAAGTGGTGAGACTTGGTGGCAGACAGGGTGATTTTACAATTAATCTGAGTGCACAACTCATCAGTCCTTAAAGTGGTTCTGGACTCAAATGAGGGTCCGTTAACCAGACTACATAGGGGTGCCTAATAAAGTGGCCAATAAAGCGTTACTTAAAATACAGATTTGCTCTATTACACTATTTTAAAACATCGCTCGTGCCTGTATATAGTGATTACAATTCTGTCCATGAGTGAAAGTTTAATTTGAATAGGAACGCTGGGGAAAAGCACAGATAATTATGAAAAGAAAAACAGAATAATCTGCTTAATACTTAATATTGAAAACACTTCAAAAGCAAACACAGCTGTTAGGAATCTCAGCTGGACATACTGGAGGAAGGGGAATCTTAAAGGTGAAATGTTTGTGTTTTTGCTGTGCCAACAGAAACAAGAATATAAGAAAATTGGTGAAATAAAACAGCTCTTACTGACTAGTAAAAAGACCTAAACAGTTGTTCTTGCTTATAGAATTTGTCAGTAAGTCTGTCCACACTCCTTCCATTTGATGTCATTCTACATGAACATTTTGAACAAATTTACCCGACTCCTCACCGCAAGCCAGTCCCGATGCTTACTTTTGAAATATGCAGACCATAATATTTAAAAGTCGGAGGCTCTTTTAGGTTTCCTGGAAAATTGGGCCACAGTCAATTCTACTCAAGCAGATTTAAACAGCCAGTTTATGGAATCAATTGTCAGTCCGGGAATAATTTTACCGTGGTACACATGGAATTCACTTCATTCACTTTCACTCCATCTGATAGGTAACTGCCAGCACAAATATTTCAGATGTTCTGTTTAATAGGCATAACAATGACAGCAGAATAAATTCAGTATTCAGGGAGTGCATTTCAGCAGTTGTAGTAATCCCCCCCCCAAAGGTCATCTTCAAAACATTCACGCAGGAAATTTGTTCGCTTAAAAATAATTCCCTAGTACTGCTGAAAAAGCCAACCGTAAATGAGTCAAATCCAAAAAAAAGAATGAAATGCTCAACAAAAACGCTTAAGTATATTAAACAATATTTATGTAAAAATCAAAAATACATTAATATTATTAACACATTGTAAATATACAAGCAGCACTGGATAAAAGGGAAAAAAAAAAAACATGAACCACAAAGAACCGGTATATATACAGTGGTACCTCAGAACTCTAACTTAATCCGTTCAGAACTCTGGTTCAAATCCTAAAAAGTTCGAGCCATTAAGAAAAATCGAATTTTCCCCATAAGAAATAATGGAAAACCAATTAATTGGTTCCTGGCCCCAAAAAATAATTACACCTAAATATGTTTTTTTTTTTTTTGCATTTAAACACAAAATGAACCGGATAAAACAAGACGACCATTTTTTTCTTAATGGCTTCCAAAACGATAAAGAATGTATCCCAACACTACCCCTGTCCTGCCCTGATCGTCCGCTCCTTCCGTGTGCCATGCCCCCTCGATAACCCCGTGTGGAATCCCCGTGTGATCAGCTGTTTCTCGTTGTTGTCATTAGTCCTCTGTATTTAGTCTGCGTTTCAGTTTGTTTCCCCAGTCCAGTCATTGTAATGTCATTGTGTTGTTCTGCCTGTTCTGAATTAAACCCTGCGTTTCCCGATCGCTTGAGTCCTGTCCCAGCATCCCCAGTCCCGGCTCAGCAGATTGTGACATCATCAAGCCATGCCCCAACACTAGACTATGCCATGCGGTCCATTGTATATTTTTATTATTAGTCTGTATTCGTTAATTTGTTTGTAAATCGCAAACTTTTAGGTTTTAACTACTGCGTAACTTTTTGGTGAGCAATGGCTACCAAAATGATATAAAGTACAGTGTATTACCTAATATTTCCAATAAAAAAAGCACTATCACCAACAAACAATGCTATTACAGTGAATGCGATGCTGAGACTGAAGCGTTACCCTTTATTTCCGCAGAGAGACGTGCCGCGTGACTCATTTCCCCGCACATACAAGTTATCTTAGGTCAGCGTTCACGGTTCCACTTCTGGATTCAGATCGAGTTCTAGGTCATTTTTTTTCGGAACTGGTTGGTTCGACTTCTAAGAAATGAGTTCTAGAACTGAGGTACCACTGTATTTGCCAAGAGTTATATTGAAACTATTTCAATACAATCATGTTTACTTGAAACTTAATATAAACCAAGTCTTGCCCACATGCGTAATGAGATACTCATACAAGTGTTTCCACACAATGACATTTATTGGATGGCTAATTTTGTTATTGGAAAGTTAAGTGTATATATATCAGTGATTTATCAGCAAGTGTGGGAACACACGCGTGTGCACACACATGCGCACACACACACGCGCAGACATAGCAGCAGTCACACGTCCCAGAATTCCAGGGGGCCGGGAGTAAGAATGTTTAAAATCAAAGCCCTCAAGTCGGGATTAGCCTGTTTGCAGAAAGCAAATGCACACACCCCAGCGAACAAGTGAGAATAAATGAGGAAGGGAGGACCCTGTGAAATCCACGGCGGCCGGGGGGAGACTGGTCACCACGAGCCCCCATTACCACAGAGCGTGCATCACTCACCAAGTTGGCGGTCAAGAAACGAGGGAAAGGAAGGATGACCTATACTCGCTTTAAAAAAGTAATGTATAAATGTATGGTATATAACAAATATATACAGAGCTCTGCGTTCAAGGGGACCCCAAACTTTTTAAAAAACCACGCTCCCTTTATACTCTTTGCAGTTCATCGATCACGGTACGGTTTAGCTTACAAAAATAGTACTCTTTAAACACTCCGTCTGTGACATTATATCTAAAATAAATACATTTATTAGGCTAACTGAGCCATCACTAGAAACGTGTTCGTATACCTCTGTGCACAGATGCTTGAGAACTGAACTGGGAGACTATGCAGAGGAAAGGATTATTCGGCACGCTACGCTAAGAGTCCGCGTGTTGTCTCTGTCTCCTTAATCCCAAATGCAATACCTTTTCTTGGTATTTAAACATATGCAAAACAAATAACGATGATGACCCATCCTTGCATAAAATGGGTCCAAGTCGTACTGTACCTATGCTTCTCCGTCGCCCGTAGCAACTGTAACCCAGCAGGAAGGGAAAGCAAACTAGCCACTGTGTCCGGATATTTCGGAAGGATTATGACCGGAGAGGGCTTGGAAACTACGGCTGCAGTCTAGCGGGCTTAGCGCGGCACAAAGACTCAGAACCCGAAGTGTGTGTTAAGTAAGCGGTTGTGGTTTTTTAGGTGTCCCCCAAAAGGAGCCTCAGCAGAACCAGGCAGGCAGCCCCTCCTTTAACACCCGTGTTCGACTTCCTGTCCCCCATTTCGCCGGCACGGCAATGACGATCAGAACCGGCTGGGTGCGTCCACACGCCCGACACACCGACGCCCCACCTAGGACAGCTGGGTGTCTTCGGTGACGTTGCTCTGGTAGTCGGAGGAGAGCAGGGAGCTGGCGGGGTCCTCGGCATCACTGCCGAAGTAGGAATCCCCTTCCAGCTCCAGGAGAATGGGCAAGTCCTCGCCGGCGTTGTCGACGCTGACCGGGTCCGCCAGGAGCACAGGCTGGGCGGTATACTGGACCAGCTGCTTCCCTGCACCACCCAGGGAACACAAGCACCCCTCACTCTCAGCAGCTACACGTTGCCATGGTTACAGGTAACCCCTATTGGGGGTGCCCTGGACTGCCAGAAATAGCCAACTGTACTTACATCATGTAGTACTCTGTGCGACCCAGAACACAACTTATAGACAAATCTAGAGCCAGAATGAGTTTAGCTCTAATCCAAGGGGATTTAGTGTCCGGTCATTTTCATTACAAGAGAATCCAAAAGACACCTAATCTACGGCAGAGGTACACATTTCAGGTCCAGAAAGTAAAAATCCAGACCAAAATTTACTCTGTGACTGTGACTCTTTATACTCAACTGGTTGGTTGAAACAAAATCTTGGTCTGGATTTTTATTCTGTGGACCTGAAGTGTCCACCTCTGCCCAAGAGTGTACATGGGTTGGCCACTGGGTTTTTTCCCTTACCAGCATCACTGGGACTGGTACTGGTCTCAGCTGCCTTTTGATCTTGAACCAGCAAGTCCTGAATCTTTGGGGGGGGGAAGGGTAGAGGGGAAAAGGATCAAGAGTTCAAAAAAGTATACACAACAAAGCGTTGACTGAAAGATTATTAGATGCAGGTTAGTCAAACACACTCACGCTTGCAAGACTTGAATCCAGATCTGGTAGGCTGAATTCTGTGTTAGACAGTGAAGTGCTGAAGATCTGGAAAAACCCACAATGTTAAATGATAATTGGGGGAAAAACTACAGCAGCGTTTCTCAACCTGGTCCTCAGGGACTCCCAGGACTCCCTGGAGCAAAAATGTGGACTGTCTGGCAGGGAGCAAAAATGTGGACTGTCTGGCAGGGAGCAAAAATGTGGACTGTCTGGCAGGGAGCAAAAATGTGGACTGTCTGGCAGGGAGCAAAAATGTGGACACTTTTTAGTTTTTTTTAATGCAGTCGCAGATTTTTGTAAAAATTAATTTCCCTTTAATTTCCCAGGACTCCCTGGAGCAAAAACGTGGACTGTCTGGCAGGGAGCAAAAACGTGGACTGTCTGGCAGGGAGCAAAAATGTGGACTGTCTGGCAGGGAGCAAAAATGTGGACTGTCTGGCAGGGAGCAAAAATGTGGACTGTCTGGCAGGGAGCAAAAATGTGGACTGTCTGGCAGGGAGCAAAAATGTGGACTGTCTGGCAGGGAGCAAAAATGTGGACTGTCTGGGGGTCCCTGGGGATCAGGTTAGGAAACAGTGAACTACAGGATAACAATGACATACTATGGCTGCTGAAAAGGATCAAAAGGCACCTACGTCAAAAAGTGGAGATGGGTCGAAATTGATGGACTGTCCATTCAAGATTGCCTGAAGGTTCTCCAAGCCAGTGTCGATGGATTCCAAATGGTCGGCAAGCTCACTCCTGATGGGTTTACAGGGGAGTACAAAACCATTAACGGGTTTAAATAATCAATAAATCAACAGTAAAAAAAAATTAAAAATCCACAAAATAATCCACGTTTAAACGATAGTGTTTCTATAAATAGCCACATGGGATGGCATAGCAAATACAGACATGTGTACCGGGACCCAGCTGGACCTGAGAGACCAGGCTTATCTCTGACAGACCTTCACAACATAGGAAGCCAGGAGTCGTGACAAAACCTTTATACACCTCTATCTCAGCCCCAACATCTTACCAACAATGCTTTAGCGCACAAAAATGTAATCTGTTAATGCATACAGACGTATGAACATTCCCAGACTAGCCTCTGACTTGAAAACACTAATAAAAGAAATCACATTTTTAAGGAGAGAATGCCACATTATAGCTGGCTCCTCCTTCTCCTTTCCCTGCCCGAATCCAGATCTGCTGACCCAGCTGTGTACTCAGCTGTGCCAAGCCCTCCTAACAGACGCCAAGTACACATCCCACAGTGGGGGTCACGTTTCATGCTCAAACGGGGGAGCCAGGGATGACTGTAGCACTCGAGCTTCCCCCAGTGCACGCGGCTTCGCCAGCGACAGGTGGCGATAGAAACAATGTGCTGATTATTCTGCGGTCAGCCCCCAACCCCCTCCCCCCCCCGCCCCCAATGGCCCAGCTAAACGCGGCACTGCTAACAAACTGGAATTCCCGCATGCCTTTAGGGGCGGAGCCAAAATGCAACTCCCCAGCCAATCAGATTCTTCGGACACCCCGGCGAATCACTCGCAATGGCGGTGTGACAATGACAACCGTAGACCTCGAGTGTGTCTCTGAACGGGCTCAAAGGTTGGGGCGGGTTCCATCTACCATATTAGCTAAAGACGGCCTTGCCAGGACAGGCGTGATGACACCGCGGGGGACAAGTGCCGCGTGTGCTGTGAGGGGCGGTACGAACACAGAAAATGCTGACCCCGGAGGCGCTCTGGGATGAGGGGAAGGACTTGGGATAACACAAGAGATTCCCAACATCTGTGGGGATCTGAAAGACAGAACAACAAAGCAGCGGTTCACAGATTCGACAGGACTGTGGGGCAGCTGCACAGCTGACAAACAGAGAAGCAAGGCCCCTCCCCTCCCCCCCCCCCGGGCACGCTCAGATGCACAGCGGGCCGCGACGGGTCACGGAACAAAAGGCGTCCCAGTCCAAAAGGTGGGCGGGCCAACATCTCGCCTCAGCTAGTCTCTGATCTGGGAACAACCAGTTGCGTGTTCCGGGTGGGAATCGAACATGCCTCTGGACCTTTGGGATTGAAGCTGCCCATCACTGTACACAACACAACAAGCCTACAACTGCAGGGAAGCGATACACTGCTGAAATCGGACCATGGCCCAGTCAAGCCGGAACACATACAACGGACCTGTCGCGTCATGGGCCGGATTACATAAATAAAAACAGTTTGGAGGACTGATTTAAAAACACTGTACAAATAGCACCTACGGAACACGCAAGATCCCAAAGCCATTAGCGGTGTTTTCTGGTAATACTTCAAGTGTTCCTTAAATGTGGTGTAATACTTCCATGCGAACCGTAGAGGGCACTAATCATTATCTGGAGCATTGCCACTGCGGGATAACGCAACCAGTTGTGGCACCTGCTGGACAAAAAAAATGCTTTACGAAAGGCACATTATACAAGAAACCGAATTAATAAAAGAAATAAGCAAAAATGATGTTTATTTTTGCCCTGTCATGGGTTATTCCCCGCTGTGTGACTGTTGTTTCCGGGATAGACTCTGGATCCTTGCAACCCTGCACAGGGTAAGTGGGTATGGGAGATGAATGAATGAACGGATGTTTATTTTTGAAAATTAGTTGGCAAGGAGATTCAGCAGTGAATAGGCAGGTTTGATCCCTTGGGTGTCAATGATGGAAAGCACATTCCTGGTGTGACAAAATGAGATTTACCCAAAAACTATTTTACTTGTTGATGCCTATCACGAAGGGGAAAAAAAATCCTAAAGATTGATAAAATAATAAAAGTCACACACAGGCTAGACAGGGGGCGCTGTGACTTGCGGCTCTTGATTTCTGGCCCGGGGCCTAGGTGTTTGCGGTATGGGGGTCTGGTATTCCATCCAGAGTGTCCAAAGCTGGTTAGGATAGACTCCAGACTCACCGCAACCGTGCTGGATATAGGGCTGACGGAGATGGATGGACGATGGATGGATGGATGATTTATATACTGTGAGGAAGATAAACCTGCTATGGGTGCCCTCAGTCCAACACCGACCCGTCACCCTGTCTCAACACACAGCCGCATCCGACTAAAAAGCCCCGTGTTTGGGTAATACGCATTGTAAAGTGATTAAAACCCGGCAAACTGACTGGCTGACGACAGATAATCTGCTTCCAAACAACGGACCGGCTCCCTGCTTCAGGCGGGGACCAAGCAAAGGAGCAGATGTCCTGGATAGGCTGGCTGAGACCACCAAGGGTAGAGAGAGTGGCGCGCCTGGTACAACTGCAGGCCGGGGGGGGGGGTGTGTGTGTGGGGGCGAGGCTCTTACTTGTCTAGGCGGGCCACACTCAGACACTTGGGCCCCTGCAGCTCAATGGGGGCCGGAGCTGGCGCGGGGGTGGGGGTAGGGGTCGGCGTTGGGGTTGGGATGGGCTCATTGTCCTGCAGGATGGAGTTGATGAAGGTGGTGGGGGACAGAGGGGTGTCCGCAGGAACGCAGACCCCCACCTCGCCCACCGGCTCCTCCTCGGGGCTGCAGGCAGGACTGCCGGGCTCTTCCTTAATGTGCACCAGCGGACTCATCCTGTAGGGGGCGACCAGGGACACATGCTTCATTGCTCACCCTTACCTGCTAAACTTCCTTAATGATGACCCTGATCACAGAGCTGACGCTTACTGCGTTCACCAGCCGGATTACAAAATACCCCAGCATGCACACACGGCACCGACCTCTCCTCCGTCCACTCATCAGCGATCTCACTGGGGCTGGACTGTGACATGTCAGTAACATCAGAGATGATTGGGCCTGATTTCATAGGATCATCCGACGAGAAGAGGTTTGCCGCCCCGAATGTTGTGGGTGCCTGCAACATGCAATTAACAACAACATCATGATTAAGGTCAGGAAACGGCAGTTAGCCTCTCAACAAACAGGCACACTCTGGACACCTAAAATAAAGATAGCGGCCCTACCGAGAAAGCTGAGGTGCCCTGCATGTGCTCCAGCGAGTACTGCCGGCTGAACTTGGGCATGGAGTGGGTTGAGCTGCTGTCGTTCAGCATTAGGGGGCTGCCGAGAGAGCAGGGGCACGTCAAACCCAAAGCCAGCCAGCTCCAGGGCTCGGGAAAGGCCCCGGGGACGGAGAACGGTGGGGACTTACATCTTCCTCTTCATGCCCAAGACTCTGTTGGACTGAACCAGCGTAATCAGGAACTGGATGAGCTGTGGGGACATGAGGGCGGCGGAGAGACGGACGTTGAGTCACGGGGCGGCCAAGCCTGACGCCGCTGACAAACTACGGAGCAGGACTGTAATCACGGCACAGCTGCAACCATCGCCCATCCATGCTGCTAGCTGCTAGAGCCTCACTGCTCCGTGGTTCTGTGTCTGACTGACGGGCGTTTTGCCCTCGGTTTACCTTGTTGACGACTTTCTGCTGCTGGGAGTGTTTCTGCCGAAGGGTGGCCACCTCCCTCCAGAGAGCTTCGTTCTCCCTACGGAAAAACAGGGTGGACGTCAAGCAGCCGAAACGCCGGGAAACTTACGGTACAGGCAACAGCGTGAAGCTCTAACTTCAGAAGCACAGGATACAAGCAAAGTCGTTTTAGGACAATAATGCTGCTCACTGTTCCAGCAGCCAATGATTTTACACGTTTGTGACTTACCACACGCCAACAAGGACGGCTGCCATTGGCTATAGGCTGCAGAGGCCCAAGAACTTGTTAAGCCCATATTAGAGGCCTTCCTTACTGTTCTTTTAGTAGATCATGGACAAGACCTCCAACATGTCACCAGGAAAGTGAAGGATCAATTTATCTGCTGGTTTAGCATTTAGCATCACCTGTCCCTATGGGCCGTTACTCTCCACCTTTGGATCACTACCAACATAGCTACATGCAAAAAGCTAAACTGTAAAGCTAAGGTCATACTTAAAGGCATCGAGTGTTGAGTAAAAAAAAAAAAAAGAAAGATCTTTTTTCCTTACCTCCAAGCCATTGAAATTTACCAGTTTAATTTCAGCATTTGCTAATCATAAACATGCACTTCCTACATGGCCCTCTAGGGGGTGCTAAGCACAACCATGCCGCTGCAACCCCTTCGCAATTTGAGGAATTCTAACAAGGCTGATAAAATGTCCCCGGCTTTTACGGTACAGGAAAACAGGGCACGAAAGATTTGAGGGATACTTCAGAACGTTTATTTTGCTAAGTTAATGGCTATCGAAAGATCTTAGCGGCCTTTATTTATTCAGCCTTTTAGTGTGGCCTTGAAAGCGCTGCCTTCCACCTGGCCCTCTTAAAGTCAGTCCCTGGGTCCTTTTAAAGCTGCCTGCTGTGGGCTCACAGGCCGTGCCGTCCTCCGACACACACGGCTTGCATTAAAAACGGGCCCGGACGGCACCGATGCAGGCGGACGAGGCCTCCCTCCTCGCCGCATGACGACAGGCACCTTTAAAAACAGCCTTTGCCTTCTCATGACATCCTGTCAGTAGTCTGTAGCTTTTTTTCCCCCCATCTGCCTTCCCTTCAGAATTATAGTTTTCCTGTCAATCAAACCACCCAATGAGTTGCATGTGTGAGTCGGGAATAAAACTAAATTCAAATTGATACCATGTGCAACCATTATGAGGAAAAAAATAATTGGTTTACAATAATATAGGTCTTTTCAATATGTGGGACAGAGCTTTTAAATAGCCTGGCCTCCAAATTGTACCCTAATCCTCTACTGAGCCCGCGTCTTCTTAACCATGAAGACACGCGGCTGTGGGTCAAAGGTCATTTGGTGTGTAAAATGGCGTTCAGTCAGGCCAAAGTCGGACAGAACTCCAACTCAATACTGCTACAAAGAAAACAGCGAAGGGAAAGCCAGGCTCATTTAGTCTGTACACTCCTCTAACCTGTCAATAATTCACACCAGTAAACAATTGTAAATATTTTATGTGATGCTGTGCTTCCATTTAGTTCAGAATCAATTTTTGGAAAAATACAGAGAAGCTACCGGGAGGTGTGCATTTGTTAAGATAGGGTGACCAGATAATCCATGTCAGGGAGGGGACTTTGAGCTGGGACAGGGTTTCTAAACTACCATTTCAATTATGAGGACCTGGATTTCACTTAAGCACTGAGTTCTTGCTGTGTGCTGATTGGTCAGTCTCCTATAATCGTGCATGTGTCACTAATGCTAATGTGAAACAGCTGGATGAGTCTTTCAATCAAGAAAACACACCAGTCAAAGCACAAGAAGAGTTGAACTATTTAGCCAAGCACAGGAGACTTTCAATTTGAAAGTAGTTTGTAAAACCTGAAGTAGCTCAAAGTGTCCTCCCTGACATGGATTATCTGGTCACCCTAGTTAAGATGGCAAATTTCAAACAGGCAAAATGTATTTTCTGTAGATTATAAAGAAGCTGAAACGGCTGGCGCCGTATTGCCTCCTCAAGATGGCTGGTAGTAACACGACCGGGGGTTTGCAAACAGTCACTGATTGATCACTAATCGACAAGAGAGGCAGATCTGCCAATGGCTAACGGTTTTATAGCTAGTAGGCAGTGAATGAGGAATGAGGAATGAGCAGAGGTGAGAGTGGGGGGGGGCTGCCTCAGATGGGCCATCCTACATCTTTCTTTACTGACCTCATCAGGTGGCTCTGGTCTTTCCCGTAAAAGTGGTCCGAGAGCCGTGGGCGACCACTAATAGCTCCTCAGACTGTCAACTCTTGCCTGACCCCGTGGTGGGGAAAAGGGGGGGTAGCCTGGGGGTGTTTATGGGGACAGGTGCGGATTCCGAGGCAGCCGGATGGTTGCCCCCCCCCTCCCTTTGGTATCACGTTCCCACCTCCCACGTGGGGGTGCATCCGGCTGCGCCGAGCTCGCTGACCCCTCGCCACGATGTTCAGAAGCGACTGATGCTCGAGTCCCAGGGCTCGCCATGTCCAAGCCATGAATCTGCTCGCGTTACTGTTGATGAGCCTAAAGTCCGACGGGTCCGACTAAGTGATACAGCCAAATGGAGTACAGAGAATGAAGGGGGATCGATGGGATTAAGCAGAGAAGCGGCTCTGCGGTGTGGCGTTAAATATGCTCATATAGACACGTTTCCTGACATGCAAATCACGGCTGGTACATCACCATCATCACAATTGCTCTCACGATTACTAGACTTTAAGAACATAGTTATTTTTTATTGTATCCGTCAATTGTTTGAAAACTACTTTAATAATGACAAATCTGGCATGAAGATCCAAAAACACAAATGACAAATCAGAAGAGGGTTATAATGTGTTTATTTCTGACCGAACGAGGGGTCGTGTGCGAGATGCACGCGGACGAGCTCGCTGATGACCTAAGTGACCCTGACGTCATTTTCCACAGCGTTTCCCCTCAGCCAGACACCCGGCGTGTCAGAGGCATGCCGAGCATGCAAGAGGACAAAACCCACACAGCAAAACAAAGAACCGCCGCGGTTACGAGGGTGACATCATCCGCACGCCGGCTCTTCCGGACGCCCTGTCTGACTCGGGCCTCAGGGGCGGCGCTAACGAGGTGGGAGCTGACACAGGCACGCTGACGACGCAAGAGCAGCTGGACACTGCTGGGAGCACTAAAACGCCCGTCCTTTGTAGCGCAGCGAATAACTGCTGCCAGGGCTAAACGCTACTGCTAAACGCAGAGTCACCGAACCCCGAAACGCGTGCAACTCACGCAGACGCCCTGCTGCATGGATGTTTGCGCTGGTTTCAAAAGGCAGATGTTCAGCAGGGTTTTTAACTTCACCAACAGAACTGCGGATAATGATACTTTATGTGCCAGATGGACATGCATATAGGAATTCTTCAGATTTCACATATCCCATACTACTGTTGAGAGAGCAAACCTTGGGGTCAGAGCGGAGGGTCGGCCATTTTTCCAGCACCTCTGGAACAGTTTCTGGGATTAAGGTCCCAATGGTGAAATGATTGTTCTATCAGCCATGGGAATCGAACCGGCAACCTTCTGAACACACTCACAGTCTCCTACGCACCGTCCGCAGCTGTAGGCCAGTTGCGAGCGAGTCGCGGTCACGGCACTCAGACAGAAACACGCTTACCGACACAAACAAACCATCCATCAAATGAAACGTAACGAAATACTGTCTGAGCAGCTGGCACAATAACCTGCCAACACCACCAGAAAAATCAACTTCCAGCTTAAATCGATTTTGAAACTGCGGCCTGGACCCCCAGCTGGCCAGCCCCACCCCGCCCTGGGAATTCCGGGTCTGGCCACTCGCTTTAAATAAACGGCTTACGTGGCTTTAACGCGGCAGACAGCGGCTCCCCTGGGAGGTGTCCTTACGTCTGTCATTGCTATTTCTGCCGCGTGACAAGGGGGACGAGCCGAAAACACAGAACAAGACCATATCTTAAGCACAGGCCTGGAGCGACTCGCTGGGGAAGCCCTCGCGATATGGGAATCCAGCGTCCATCACCCTGCTCCAACAAAATAATCTACTGGGAAGCCATTAAAGAGTTACCGGGTGGGTGAAACTATTACATAGTTACTGGGTGGGTGAAACCATTGAACAGTTACCAGGGGGGGGGGGGGGGGTGGGTGAAGCCATGAAAAGGTCACCACCAGGTGGGTGAAACCATTAAATGGTTACTGGCTGGATGAAACCATTACATAGTTACTGGGGGAGGGGGGTGAAGTCATTAAACGATTACCGGGTGGGTGAAACCATTAAATGGTTACGGGGGGGAGCAACTTACTGTTTCATGGTGATGATCTTGGAGTCAATGGTCTCCTGCTTTTCCCTCATGACCTGCACGTCACTCAGCAGCTTGGACACATCCTCCTGGCTCATCTTAAGGTCCTCGTGCTTAATATTAGACACCTGGGGGGAAAGGCCAGGAAGATGTTTGAAACCATGACAAGCCTGTCCTGGATCCGGCGCATGATACGGAAAAACTGCACGCAGCGTTTCGTTACGGGGCCAGTGGGTCGACCAGCTGGGAGCTGCCACGGCGCTCTCTCATTCCCGTATGGCCCAAGTGTCTAGATGGCAAAACCGTCCAATGAAAGCTGACGCAACATGCACTTCAGTGGCGGCGCCGTCCGGCGTCATGTCAGCGGGACATGCAAGCCGGCGCTGTCTTTAACCACGTCTGATGGAGAACCTGCACAGCCCAGAGTGACCCGCACGGCATCCACGTCCATCCCTCCCCTTCCCCCGGTGAGGATATCGAGCGTGGGAGTTTTGGTCAGCGATAGCAGCACACGTGACAGGTTTCAGCATGGTTCACGTTGACCCCTCCCCTAAGAGTTCGGCGCAATGGAGCGGGACGCCAAGCGTGGCGACGCTCAAACGCCTGCAGATGTGTCACAGAGTATCGCTGATGTATGTGGTATTAAAACCATGAGAGGTAGGTTCAGCCAATCAATGCCTCCAACGCAAAATTAATTCAAGGACGACTCCAAATGAAGAAAATGAGGGAAAACGCAGCAGAAACTACATGAGTTGACGCGGCCCAACCCACATTCAAGCCCACTTTTCTCAGCAGCCTGTTGACATAGCCTGCATATCGGCCATCCATGTGACCAGTGCCCACAGTTCAGGGCCTACATGGCCTGGGGATGCACTTTCTCGTCTCCGCCACTCTTAAACAGCGGGAGGCTTGACGGATTGGCACTCACGTTGGTAACCTTCCTCTTGATGTTCTCCAGCAGGTGCTCCTGGCCCCGGATGAAGTAAGGATGCTGGAATTCCGTGTCGTCCTTCTCTGGCTTTACCAGACCCCCCTGCTCGATGTGAACCACTTTGCGGAAGCCGTCTGTTGGAGGGGGGGGGGTAGGGGGGGGCAGCGAAAGCAGTTTTAAACCTGCTCACTGGCTCGGGCCGTATCAATGCTTCCATTTATGATAAATCATCCGGTTTAATCCGCCCGCGTTTAGACTTTAAATGGAATGCCTCAACAATGGAACAAATCAGGAAGAATGAGAGAGACAGAATTTGACAAGGACTCACACATATTAAGCTGCCGCACAAAGCTCGCCATGTTGTTATGCTTGAAGTACTTAGGAAGGACTTCCTTGGAGAATCTTCCTTGATCAAACACATGGAAGCTGTTACCATTCTGCAAAGAGGAAAACGTAAGATTTAGATAAATACAACCACAACAGAGCACGATAAAACTCTCCGACTTCGAAAGACTCCATGATTGTCCTCATGTTACATGGAATACATGATTGTATTAGGACAAAAATATAAGGGACATAAATGAAGTTTTTAATATCCCAAACAGAAAGGCTTACTGAGTAGACCCACAGCTATACTACAATTATCTCCTACAAACTTTGTTAAAATAGCAGACGTGGCCTGATGCAGCATATTTCTGAGTTTTACATGCAAACAATCCTGAAATACCGATTTGCCATTACAAAACCTTCAGCTTCAGTGTGAATTCGTTTTCGCAGGAAATACCACAGTTCAAGTCCCATGGAGTCTGATGCGTCGAATAGCTGTTTTACTGGACGGCCACTATGTTTGTGCGGAAAAGCACTGTTCACCATAACTGATGAACTGAAGCTAAGAAGTTTATCCTTCCTTTACAACAGTATACATCACTGACAGTAATCGATGCAATATTCTCAGCTGCCAGTGATCCCACTATAATTAGGTGTTTTAATTAACACCAATCCATCTTTCTGGAAGTCAGCACATTAAGGCTAAAACAGCTTTCGTCGTCATAACAAAGAGGCCAAGTCACAAGAGCAGGAGCAGAGCTGTCATATCAACACCAAATGTTCCAAAAGCCTACAAATTCACTTCGCCAAAATGGGTTAACGTGCAGGGAAGCTAAATGTTACAGTACAATGTTAACCTGCTGTTTAGCGAGTTACACTGTGGAGTGTGACCTGCAGGATGGAATACAAAATGTCCACAAATATGGCCCTCCATTCCAAATACATGCCTTGTTTTCAGTTCTCTCAGGTAGTTAGTTTAATAATGGCTGATTCTGATTGGCCAGAGACTTCACACCCAGCTCACAGGTAAAGGAAGGCTTGAGAACCTTGAGTGCTTGGACTTTGAGGATCGTTATTTGAACAGCCCTAATATATATGAATAAAACTGTAAACCTGGGTGAGGGTACTGCAGAGGTAAAAGTGATGCCTCATCCCTCCGGCGTTAGGGATTCAAATCCCACCTATATAAAGATGTATAAATTGCATGTCTTCTCCATCTCATGTTTGTTTCCTCCGAAAGACAGTAAGGCAAACTGGGGTTGTGAATCTCCATAATGTGCTTTGTGAGGGACTGATACCGCAGCCTGAGTTCTCTCACATGAGCCTATGCAAGACATGTGACTAGAACGTAGCTGGGAACACTTCAGAGAGTGGCTCAGTGGATAGCAGTCTAGCCATATGCCTCCAGGGTAGGGGGTTCGAATCCTGTTTCTGTGTGGAAGTCAAAAGTTTTCCCCTTTCCAATGACCTGAAATTAGGCTGACTGATGAATCTCTGCCCTATGCTGGCTGGGATTGGCTCCTTTTCCCAGATAAGCAGCGGGAAGGTGGATTCAAGATGTTTTACAAAAGACTAACCCTAGAGTTAACCACTAAAACCAAAACAAATTCTTAAAGCAAGAAAGCTTGAGACTCAAAAACATGTTGTGTTGCCATAAGGTTTTGCCTCACATCTCTGGAACTCGGGTTCGAGCCTCTGCCTGGGTTACATGTGTGTGGAGTTTGCATGTTCTCCCCATGTCCCCATGTAATCTCTGCTTATATTTTTCTATGTTTTATATTCTACGCACCATGGGGAGGGCTGGGTGAAATGGCATTTCGATGCACGGTATACCATGTATATTGCTGTATTGACAATAAATCCCTCTTGAATCTTGAATCTTGAATGTCGTCGTGGGGTTTCCTCCAGGTACTCCGGCTTCCCCCCACAGTCCAAAGACATGCTGAGACTAAATTGGAGTTACTAAATTGCCCATAGGTGAGCATGTGTGAGTGTGCCCTGCGATGGGCGGGCTGGCGGGCTGCCCCCCCCCCCCCCATCCTGGGTTGTTCCCTGCCTCGTGGCTCCAGCCCCCCCGCAACCCAGAAGGATAAGTGGGTTGGAAAATGGATGGATGGTAGCACTGACTTCATTACTTCCCACTATGGATGCTCTGCACCTTACGGTTGCCACTGCTAGCAGACAATGTGTAACTGTGCAGGCTGCGGGTCAGAGGAGGACTGGTCTGTATAAACAAGCAGAAGCACAAGGAAGGGTCAAGGGTGATGTAAAAAGTCACTGTCACATCAGCCAGGGAACCAGAATAGAGTTTTCGGAGACCCCTTTCTAAAAATGACCTCTTCAAGCCAGTGGTTAGGGGCGCTGCTTCCGCGGCATATCACGTGCATTCTGTTAGCCTGTATCGTATCCCCCAATGTTAGAGACAGCTGTTTAACTAAAAAGGAAACAGCTAGTTTAAGGTGTCATAACTTTAGGCGAAATTATGGTAATTCTAGCTGACGTTAAACTAGACCGTGACGCACTTGGTTTGACCAGGTTAATAAGATACACGTATGACTTCTTTTGACGACTCTCACACTGCTTGGAGATAATAAATTAAGCCATACTGGCATTTTTATCCGAACATGTAAAAGTGTCCAGTCACCATGTTCCCCATGAAAAACTAGCGATGTCACACCTCCTTTTGGCCTTGACGCAAACAAGTGCTTCCTTAAACTGCCACCAACTTAAAATACTATTTACTACGTTTTAAACGGGTAACTGGGGGGATAAATAAACATAATTATGGCACACGAAGAGCTTGCAGTAGTCAGTGTCTGGGTCAGCGGCACATATATTTCCGTGTCGCCGTTCGGGCTGTTTGATCATTTTCTCCAAATTGGTGATTTTTAAATAAAAGTAGCCGGACTGTTTAGGCAGGGGGGTTGGGTCAGGACGTGGGTCTCCATCTCGCTTACCGGACTCCAGCAGATGAGCGGGTCGGTGTCCGGATCCTCCACCAAAGTCCAAAGTTTGGTGAGAAAGGCAGGGACATTGCTGCCACTGAGCAGAACCGTACCGGCACCGCCTGCGAGGTACTCCATGCCCGCACGACGCAGATAATGTCAGGGCGCTTCAAAAGCTGCGCGCTGCTATAAGAACGACAAGCAAAGCCGGAGTAGAAAGGAGCAAAATTCAGCAAAACATCCGCACGCCCGGTACTTCAGCCTAAAGCGATCAGCCAGCTAGCATAGGCTATAAAGCGTACGATGCTGCGACCCTGCGCCGTAAAGTTGCCCACTTTCCACTTTTACACAAATTCCTCGGGTCAATCGATCCAGCGACTTTCATCTGGCAAACGGCGAACAGTGGAAAATTCCATCGAAACGACAGTCTTACAAACTGCGTAGAAACGACACAGCCAGCAGCTTCATGGCGGTCGCCATTTTGTGACATCACTACTGGAAAACGAAATGTATTTCATTAATAGTCACAAAAATACAATATAAATAAGACATAAGCAGAGAGACACAATCAATTTATTTTATGTCAATGATATTCTAATTAAAATACATTTTAAAACAATAACAGCAGTTTATTTCTCTTCTGAACTTTGACCCTTACCCAGGCTCCAAAAGCAAAAAATAGTTTTCGTTTAAACAATACGATATTGAAGTATTACCAAAAAAATGGTACAACGTTATCGAGTGTTGTATTGTCCGCTGGTAATTTGTAGCTAAAATAAATACGTAGTGCGTTCATATGCTAAACTTTGACCTTTGCCATTTGACCCGCTGCGGCGCCCACGTGGTTAGCGGTCCCTACAGCATG